>NW_020654748.1:3395524-3422012 GCF_003589595.1 Hyposmocoma kahamanoa
TATTATATTATTTTAACTATATTTTAAAATAAAATAAAATACGGCATTTATTCGATTGTTAAGGTTGTAAGCTGTCACGGAGGATGACTGACACCCTTATTGCAGATATTTTTTAGTAAGGGAAGTCAGTGGTCATTTACCTCAGAATTACTTGTACAGCCTAATATTCTGCACCTTGTTTAGTTTTAGTAACCTATTTTGTAATTAGGCGTTGCTAAATAAATAATAATAAATTAAAAAAACAATAATTAACCTACTCAATCAGTAATTATTATTCAACAATTGTTCAAAGTTAAGTCTATTACGCGGTAAACAAAATCTAGCACGTTTCTTCGTAATTTTCGGAGCACTCAATGCACGGTTCATTTTTAGAACGTCAAAATGCACTTACAAGTTTGATATTAGTTCATCACTTTGAGCTTCGTTGACGTACACACGGAGTTTAGTAAACCCACAAAAAATCATACGGAATGAGGAGTGGTCTCCGTCCTCACTCATTTAAAATTATCGCACATCGCGAGCAAATTAAGATGGTGGGCGTGCGCCCGATTTTTGACATTTTACTGAGCTGCAGATTTACCTCGCTACTTGCTCTTTATACTATTGTATCTAATGTGTTTTATATCCACTGAAAATCAATCTTTGTTCGGCTGCGACATAGCTGAGTGGGTCCTTTTACAAGGTACGCCAATGACGCATACATGACATTTATTCAAATTATATATTAAGTTCACTGTTTTAAAATTGGATTATGCTTGATTCGTTGTTTTTTTTGTTTCACTTTTGCTTTGTTGTTTTTTACTTCTTTCTGTAATATTTTTTTACACATTTTGTGTTGTGCGTTGTAATAAATTAATTATATTCTATTCTACTCTATCTGTTAGATTGTTTTTTGTTATCTTTATTAGTTTTTGTTAAAGCTAGAAAAACTTAGCACCTCTTGTTTTGTTTGTCAGTGAGCGCTGCACCAGCTCCCCTTCCTGAACCTGAACCGTGTAAACAAAAGAAACCTGCATCGTGTAAAGGGACATCGAAGAAGAAGATGGGGAAATGTGAGATTTCCAAGGGCTAATTAGTATATATACTTCAAGTCAGTCAAGGAACTGAGGCATTCGAGCGCAGAAATAAGCCACCAAGTTTCAACCTATCTAGATTCCCCACTAAGCCTTCGTTCACACGTCATTGCCCTGCACGTTTTTTTAACGTATTCGATTATAAACGGACAGATAGCGGGGTGTTCCCATGATATATTTTCATCCGTTTCAAAAATTGATAGCCACAGTATTCACACAGCAATCGCGCTGAGAACACGTCTGTGATGGATCCACGCTTTGTTGCACTTTTATATTGGCATAGAAGACCCAACGGCTTTGCCGCCGGAAGAACAGAAGAGCTGGTAGGTAGAAGACATACAATTCTTAAATATTCCCAATTACAAACTTGCTTCTTGCTTTACTCGACATAATAGAAATGGAGGTGCATGCATTCTCATTAAAGATGGTTTTAATTATAAAATAATCGACGAAGCTTCCAAATTCAGTGTTGCAAACATTATTGAATGTAGTGCAGTTGACCTGACTGATCATAATTTTGTTCACAAGTTCTATGTATATATAGAGTTCCTAAAAGTGAATTGAAATGTATTGAAATATTTTATAATGATGCGTGTACGCGGCAGCGCTAATAGCATCCTAACCATTATTGCCAATAGGATGGACTGCCCCTACCAACTACATTGGGTGCAACTACACGTGCGTAGGTTAGTGGTCTAGACTCACTTCTCACTAAAATTAAGTAATTTTGTATTGTACTAACCATAGCACGTAAGTAAAATTTACTGTATTACTAACATTATTATAGATCATGGTCCGAAATAAATAATTCTATTCTATTCTATAACAATCTGCACGATATGTTGACTGAAGTATGCTACCAAAGAAGCAAAAAGTTCGTTATTTGTGGCGATTTTAATATAAATACTCTAGAGCACACCAAATTATCTTTGGAATTTACAAACATAGTACAGGGTTTTAATCTGAAAACAGCATTAAATGAACCAACCCGTCCAAGTAGTAGTACGTGTAATGATAATGTTATACATAATATTAATGAGTGTGAGGTAGAAGTAATTGACTTTGCGTTATCCGATCACACATCACAGTTGGCTCGATGCCCAGTTGGAAAATTCGTGAAATTAAAACAATGGTACACTTATAGACGAGACTATTTTCTTGAAAATATGATAAAATTCAAAGAATGGCCGAGCAAACTCAGCTTTAGTGACTCAAGAACAGCCAGGAACAGCAATGAGGCTTTTTATGCCACTTTTAAACTTTTTTATCAATTGTGTTTTCCTGTAATAAGAGTAAAAAATTTTGTTAAAGAAAAAACAAGACGGCTTTCACGTGGAATACGATTGTGCTGTAAAAAGAAAAGGGAGATGTTATGGAAATACAGAATAACAAAGAAAACTAAAACTGCATATAAACTTTTTTTTACAAGACTAAAGAGGATAATCCAGTTAACAAAAAAGTGTCAAAATAACTATTTTATTTCCAGAGCTACAAACAAATGCAAAGCTACGTGGAAAATAATAAATAATAGACCAAAAATACCCCAAAATTCTATATCAGGTTTAAAAATCAACGAATTGAATAACTACTTAATACAAGAAGTACAACTGTATTCAAAAGTAAAGAGTAAAAATACATGTAATTATTCTACATGTAAGTCTTTTTTTATGAAACCTACAGTTCCTCAAGATATATTTAACATTATACGCAATTTAAAAAATACAAATAGTACAGGATACGATGACGTATGCACGAAGGTACTAAAATATGTAGCTTATGTGATTTCTTATATCCTAAGTGACATACATATTATGTGCATTGGAGAGGGTTCATTTCCAGAAAATTTGAAAATAACAGTTATAAAACCCATGTACAAAAAAGGCAATAAACAACTCATGAAATCATATAGACCTGTAGCACTACTGCTAGTTTTTTCTAAAGTGTTTGAGAAAATTATTTATGAGAATTTATATGGTTACTTTGAGGCAAATGAAATTTTTTGTAAAGAAAAAACGGTTTTCGAAAAAATAGTTCACTTAATTTAGCGATTTATGATTTCTTAGAGAAAATACATGAAAGAATGGATAAATGTCGACCGGTATTTGCTATATATATATATGGATATGACAAAAGCTTTTGACTACGTAGACCATGACATTTTACTTGACAAACTTTATTCATATTTAAAAGGAAGGACTCAGTTGACCAAAATTAGTAGAGTCAACATTCAAACAAGAACGGAAATGAAATATAACTCTGATATTAAAGTAACATTATATGGAGTACCGCAAGGTAGTATTTTGGGACCATTGCTCTTCCTAATATACATTAATGACATGCTTAAAGCATCCCATCACTCAATGGTGCTCTACGCGGACGATTGTACAATTACATATATTAAAGAAAACGAAATAAATACAAGTTTAAATTCATTAATAGAATGGCCTGAAGATAATAATTTAAAAATGTATTTAGAAAAAACATATCTCATGAATTTTAGGTCGAGAAAAATAGTTATTAAGATAAACGTAGAGCACAAAGAGACACACATCGGAGACACAAATATAACAAAGTTCCTAGGTATACAGATTGATGACAAAACTAACTGGAAAGCACAATTAGAGAGTATTTGCACTAAACTCAACACTTATGCATATACATTATTTATATTTAGCAAGGTTGTAGATAGAGACTCGGTCCTTCAAGCATACCATGTTTATATTGCGTCCATATTAAGATACGGTATAATATTCTGGGGCAACAAACTAATGTGAACTCAGTTCTTAAGGCACAAAAAAGATGTGTCAGAGCAATTTGTCGATTGAAGAGAACAGATTGCTGCAAACCACATTTTAAAGATATTCGACTACTGACTGTTCCTTCATTTATAGCTACGAAACTGTCGTGTATGTCCGAATGCACTCACACTTGTTCACACGAACTCTGAAGCCAAGACGATACGACCAACTTCGTTTGAAAGCCTGTAAAACTACCTTCATGCAGAAAAGTATTTTTGTAATGGTGCCAAAAATTTACCGGAAGCACTAAGGTCTGAGAAAAACCTTATGCTATTTAAAAAACAATTAAACAAGTTACTGACTAATAAAATGTATTATACAGTGTCTGAATTTTTAAATGATAAATCCCTAAATTCATTGTCTAATTTTTGACATTAGACGTTATTTACGTTATTCATGTTACGATATTATTTTGACATCTAATTACCACTAAAATCGACCCATATAACTATCATCGCGTTTCAATTCTGACCGACTTATTAAATCCATATGCGCACGTTCATGTAATATTATTGAAAAACGAAACATGTCTGTCTGTCGAAGTGCATGTGAGTGAATGCATATATACCTTCAATATTTTTATGCCTACTGTTTGGCCGGACACAGTAAAACTATGCGTATTTTGACCATGTCAGCTTCTAACCTGTGTTTTCACAAATAAATGAATTATTATTATTATTAGTATTGAAGTATCTTTTGGAACAAGGCAACAATTTATTGATATCTTTAGTGGAACAAAGGCCTGTTTTGTTCATCGATTCTCAGATAGTACAATTTTTCAAATGTGTTTGTACGCACTGCTTCTTGATTCATTGGATGAGCCTAATACCTTCTGGTCTTCCAGGGAGAGCGGGGTCACTGTTCGTTTATAATCGAATTCGTTCAAAAACGCGCAGGACAATGCCGTGTGAACGAAGGCTTACTCTTCACGGACGTCATGGTAGTGTACCTAGTAGTATCTTTGTGATAGTTGTGATTATATGTATAATGTTCGTCGATCTCCAGCTCACCTGTCAAGGCAGGCACCTATATTTCACAAGTTATATATCCAATGGATAAGCTGATGTAGTGAATTCCTGCTGTCCACCAACTAAAACGCGGCTCAGTGGCAAATGGTGAAATATCCATTTTAAATGGCAAAAAATAGTGCAAAATATTCTCTTTTAAAAATAGTTAAAATTAGTTAACTTGTTCGACTTATCGGAACTTATCCTAACGATGCATAGCTGAAATATTATTAAACAATTTCAATATGCAAAACTGGGTTATGGTTTTTTATGATATCTCAAAAAATTTTTTGTCATTTAGAAAAATCAAATTTTAGTTAGCGGACGGCAGATTTGTGGTACCACATTTGAATTTTCAGTATCCGAGTAGCAACATTTAGTATCCTAAATGTTCCCAATGAATTATAAATACAGTTTCAAATTGAGTAATATTTAAGTGATCAACAAAATTGCACAATTGGCATATTACAATTATATTATGTGGAATAAATCATAAACCAAAACTAGATATTCCGAAGTAGTATGCAATGGAAGAGCTCCCTACTTAGATAAGATGAGCGATCAATACGATGTGTTCTCCTGCTTCTGGAGATTCACTAGGCGCTAAACGTGTTTGTGTCTACCTGTATAATTATTGATGCCTTTTATTTGTTTCAGTTGCGAAATTTTTCATGGGTGAGTTGAATATAAGACGTCTAATCATTATTTGTGCATATGTCATTTGTCAGAATGTGCCATAAAATACGTTTCGTTGTTTTTAATGGCGATTCTTTAAACTTTTGCTTATTTCGCAACCCCTAAAGGGCACTATATAGTTATAAATGTGGTTCCATTTACAGGTTAAGAAACTGACGTCGCAACAAGTAACACATAACATCAGGAAGGAATTGTGTGCGTAGGCCACATTATTATAAAAAAATACTTAATAAATTTTGTTGTAATAAATATCAATTTATAAAGTTTTTATGGTTTTATTTTTCTTCTCCTTTGTAATTTTGTAGGTAGTGCATTATTACTTTTAGGCAATGATATCTATATACTAGCGATAGCGTACTAGATGCGGCGTTCCATCCATATACACGCTGTGTTTCACGGATATGCGGTGACGACGCTGCACATCATTTAGTTGATTGTCAACCTTTCAAGATGGATGGCGGACGCAGATGCGGTCCTTTTTGAAAATTAATTTACATCGTTGTGTTGTTCCATTTCGCTATTTTACTAATTGTGTGAATATAAATTTAAAGTCTTAAATGATTCACATTGATTCGGTAGGTAATGTTGTGGGTTTGGGCATTACAATATTTGATAATCGCGAAATAATATACAAAATTTCATACTATCCATCTCGTTTTGCAAGCATGTAATGACGCGTGTTAAAACAAGACAAAACATAAATCATATATTAATAAGCAACAGAGTGTTTTGACTACACAATAAAAGAGTATATGATTATAACAGTTACTAAGGTTACCATATGAATTTAAAAAATATAAAAGAAGACTAGGCTCAACGATGTCTATGTACTTGAGTAGGCTTCATGGTCTAAAGATGGCCTTTAGTAGACTTGTTAGAGTAGACTTTGCTAGGGGCTTTTACGTGAATTCTCCAACTACGGATAAATATCATTGGTTAACACTCAATATTACCTGCCTGCCTAGCTCATTCCCAATCATCGAGTATACATATAACCAGAAATAGAGACGAAATGTAATTTAATTTATTTGAAAACTATTCTGCCATATCATTACTGTGACAACTGCGCATGGCTAGCCGAGTAGGAAACAATTGACGGATGTTGTCAACTGGTTCACTTCAAATCGACCAATTAACTTGAGCTTTGCTATAATGGACAAAAATTACAATTACTTAATATTTGATTACCGTTGAAATTTGATTCCGTTTGTTTTATAATTAGATGTTTTGCTATTTTTCCCCACACCACCGAATGAAACAGCACGCCATTGTTAGGGATATTTATTACAATAAATACAAAATATTTTTGGAACACAGGTCTAATTCTAATCTAATTACAAAACAAACGGAATCACATTTCATCGCTAATTAAATATTAAATTATAGAATTTTTCAATTTACGCCATTACAGCAAAGCTTAAGTTAAACTGGACGTTTTCGGACTGGCCAATCGGCGCGGTCACACGTGCGCTCGGGCGGCCTTTTTTCCACACACGGCGCGCGCGTTGGCGCGAGCTCGCTTCCACGGCGGCGCGCGTTACCATGTGCCATGGGAACCCAGCTGGTACGAAGTCAATCATTCGCACCACGTCAAGTTTATTATTAAATAAGTCCAAAATGTCAGAACTTTGATGTGTTCTGGACTGTGCCAACTAAGTTATTTATTATCAGAGCTTCGTCGAAATGAATTAATTGTTAAATGTCATTTTCCTTACAAGTTGTTATTGTAGTAACTGTCAGTATTTAATTACTTCCGTAATTTGTAACTCATGGTTACTACTACGAGCTACAAAAATAACTAGTAATTAATTAAAAAACAACACACATAGCACTAATCCAAAAATACCTAAACATACCCTGGCAAATAATTTTTTTTTTGTGAAATTACTTCACTAGTTTATTGTATCAATAATCATACCTACCTTAGTAGTTTGAATGCGTCGTCGCCGTCCATTGGTAGCTTTTATTTTAATTACTTACGCAAAATAACTAAATTTAGTATCAGATTGTTTGTTTTTAGATAATAACCGCCTACTTGCTCAAGTAACTACATTTTTTTTATATATAATAGACACAAGCTTGGCCACAATCTCACCTGATGTTAAGCGACGATGTGACCGACGATGGAACCCGTCTGCCTAAAAAATGCCTATTCACTCTAGCCTTGAATAGCCCCAAATTGTACTTTTCGGAAAATACAGTAGAGCATTCCATTCCTTTGTCGTACGCATCAAAAAGGAGGAAACAAAGCGCTTAGTGCGAATAGGTGGAATATCAACGACATAAGAATGGAGTGCTCCGGACCTTCTAGTCGACCGAAGTTCGGACGGTGAGGGCGGAACCAAATTGAAAAGTTCCTGCGCACACTCCCCGAAATGTATCCGTTAGAAAACCAACAAGCAGGCTACTTTTCTGCGATAGTCGAGATTTTGTTAATAAGTCTCTTTGCTTTTCGCTCCACCGCAGTCCAAGGCAGCTAACTGGTAATGGGCAATGGCCGTCCCAAAGGTGGCAGCAGTACTCCATATACAATCGAACTTGTGCTTTATACACATTGACTTACAATTATATGGACGTCGGGTCCGCGCTAAAAAAGTGTCCGAACTTATAGGGTGTTAAAATCGTATACAGAGCATCATTCACGCTTTAGTCTTCGTTTGTTCGACTGACAGCGAAGCAAGCAAAATTAGACAGTACTGCGATGATATTACAATTTAAATTCAACGTTTTAGCTTTTTCATATTCCTTGACATGTCACTACGTTTAAATAGGTTGACTTGGGACATTTTTTTCGTGGTTTTTGTATTAGACCCGTCGTTCATTTATTTGTAAGTCAATGTTTATACAGATTTAAAAGCTGTTCAAGTGTGAAGTACCGCCTGACTTGTAAAGTAAGCCTAGTTTTCTGACAACAGTTTTTGCCATGCACTCGATTGTCGCCCAAAGTTGAGGTTGGATGATAAGTCCAGCCAAGTAGCTCAAGATGATCCCTTATCAGCACGGATACACCTCGGAAAGTCGGAGTAAGGTGTAGGGGACTCCGTTTTGATATGAAAAGACACGCCTGTGTTTTAGCCGCAGTAAACCTGACCTTGTTCGCATCTCCCCAGTCGGAACCCGCTTTCAGGCACAGGTTCAACCGGGTGACCAACCCCTCTCGTTTACACCGGATCTTTTCGCTGTTATCTCGGGCGTCTGGCGCATAACTCTCTACCACTGTGCTGTCGTCTGCGTACGTACGTAACAGGTCGTTGATATGCAGCAATAAATAAGAGTTGCGGAGAGGACAGATCCCTGAGGTACACCGGCGGTATACCATGAGGAGCAGACGAGTAACCATCTACAACTACACGGATTGGCCTATCCTTCAGAAAATAGCCTATCCATGTGCAAAAGCCAACAGGAATTCCGTAATTTGGAAGCTTGTTTAACTAACAGGCTATCATGCCAAACCCTATCAAAGGCCTTTGATATGTCGAGAGGCAATCGGCATATTATTATGTTAATCATTATAATAATATGTGTACGAACAATGACTAAGTTTCCACAGTATGACGCGTCTTTATTATTTTCTATCCATTTGTGTAAACTAAATAGCAAAAAATAGGGTTCGGTAGAAGTAAATTAAGAATATTAAACCTTAAATATACATATAATATAAAACTGTTAGAGCAAGTACATAACACGTATTAAGGGATACAGTTTGTTTAAATCGTGTCCATGTCAACCGTGACCATCCTGTAAAGGGCCCGAAACGTCGGTTTGTTTGAAAAAACAAATTATACGCGATTTAAATCCGGAAAAATAGTATATGTGTAACAATCGCGAAAACCTAAGAACTCGATATAAGTATATTTTTGCAAACTAATGTTTTGGTAAATTCATATTTGTATAGTGGTTCAGTATGTTACGTATTTATTTCATTAATAAGAAAAACATACGTCAATCGACGAATAATGATAAGGTAAATTGTTATTGAATACGCTAATACGCGTGAAATTTACCGTGTCGACAATATTTCGTATATAAACTCTGCGAGAATGTTATTTAAGTTCAATCAGAAAGCTTGACAATGCTGAGTTCTTCAAAATTGTTCCTTTTGTTCGGGGTTGTGTTGCTGGTAAGAAGTTCATCTCATTCTGTTATTGTTTATACCTATAGGTAGGTATTAAACCTACTATAATATCAACCGGTATACTTAATACGATATAATAAGAAGAAGATATAATAAGACCACTACCCAGCGGGGGCGCTGGGTAGTGGCGCTTGAGACGTACCAAATATCGGATACTTTTTGAACATTCGAAAAAAACACTAATATAATATTTAATAATTTATATTTGTTGCAGTAACAGTCATTGTCTATCTGAAGACTTTGCATTAGAAAATGAATTAAAGTTATATCTATGTTCATTTATATTTTATATAATTCTTTTGTTTTTATTAGAAAAACCAACGATGTTTTCACATGTACCTATAATAATGGGTAGGTAAAAGCTAGTGTATTATGAATATGAAGGAAATGTCTTGTGAAATCAGCCTGCAAAATTTGTATATACAATCCGTTTTTTGCGTTTCGGTAACTTTGTGCTCGGTAACGATATGCAGATATATACATATATCTATGCGATTTAGATGATATGTTAGTAGATTGACGATCCGGCTTAGTGATTTTCACATTTCTAATCTATGGTTATCGCTTCATAATGTATTCAATTTATGTTTAAGTTAGTGTCTGTCAGAATCAACTCATTAATTATCAGTATTATTAACCGACTTCAAAAAAGGAGGTTCTCAATTCGTCTGTATGTTCTTTTTTTTTGTATGTATGTTACGCGATAACTCCGGTATATGTGAACCGGTTTTCATGATTCTTTTTTTGTTGGAAAGGGGGTACTTCCATAGTGGTCCCATTGTATTTTGAAGAAAAGCATCCACCTCGAAGGGTGGCTGTTCACGCATGAAGATTCATTATAAATAACGCCTAACTTTAATTTAGGACCAATTACTTGAATGGTTGATTTTGCTATTTCTCCAATTCAAGGCGTTTTTCTCTCAATATACTTTGAGTAATGAGAACAGATTTTTATTATCTCCAGAGTCAAGTCCTGTATAGTGGCGAACTAGGGGATATTTCAATAAAACTTAGCAAATAGACGTAGTTCCACTTACTTTTGAGGTCGGATTTTTTAGTACTCTGTACTGAGATTATGACTTACAAGTTCGTAAGTAAGTACGAAGTATTGGTGGGAACAGGGCAACTAAACGTATTGGGTCAACAGCACTCAAGCTGACATTAAAGATTTTAATTGAACTCTGTTAAATTGACCGTATAATATGTCCTTATGCTCCTACTGGTAGGACCCAAAGGATAAATATGTTCTCATGCTCCTACTAAGGTACTGTCACCTATATTTATATGTTAATTGATATTGTAGTACTCGATGTTTAATTACAATTAAGCGATTTAAAAAATACGAATACTTTCAGTCAGAAACTGCGAGTCCGATTTTCTTTATTTTTTTCATAGTTTATGACGTGTGGCATTTTGCTTTGGGTGTATTGCCGATATATTGCACTGTTAATACAATAGTGTATTAACTCAAAAAGAGGACTTTCTCAGAATCGATTAAAAACGAATTACTCACTTCCCGCAAAAAAATCATTAAAATGTATATGTTATAGTTTATTATAAACATTTAAACAATTTCTCAAATATATTTAACATGAAAATGGAAAAAATTATTTCATGTTTTTGAATAAGGATTATTTTGGCCAGAACTAGCTCACATAAAGTGTGTCATTTAGAGTTAAAGTAGATATCTTTTGATTGTTTCTTACAATATTCTAACGATGGTTTTTTTTTGCGTGTAGAGAATCAAATTTTACGTTCAGTAATGATATGTTAATAAATTTCCCATATTTTGAGTTACACCACTATTGTAATAGCAGTGCGAATGTCGCTTATCTACTATGAAAAAGGTTCAAAGCTCAAGTGTTCTTGACTGAAAATTAATGTGTTCTTGACTTTATTATAGTTATTAATAAATACTTAGCGTCCGTTAAATTTGAAAACCTCGTAACTCCGCTTTTGGACGAAATCCCTTTTTTACTCTTCAAGCGCAATATAGGGCAACAAAAAAATTAAAATATAATTTGTAAACCCTTTGTAAAATGTCTCACTAGATGTCATTAGCGGCGACGAATGCCGAAAGTGAGCACAAAGATGTATAACAAAAACACATAGAAGAATTTCGACCACTCGGTAACTGAACCCGTGGCTCAGATGGTTAGAGCAATGCTATGATGCAGCATAGTTGTGGGTTCAACTCCCACCGGCGTCCTGATTTTGATTCAATAGGAATCGATCCGATCGGGTAATCTCGAAATGATATGGGTTGATGAAGATGAACCTGATTCCTACTAAATCTTTCTAATTTCTGAGTTAAATCATTTGATTATTTTTGATTATTATTGAATTCCGATTTGAAATGTAAAAAATTTTTCTGTGTGTTTCGATCTTTCTATTCATATTCATAACAAAATTAGTAAATTGATTGTCATATATATTGACTTACAAATAAATGGACGACGGGTCTAATACAAAAACCACGAAAAAAATTTAAATTGTAATGTCATCGCAGTATCGCGCTGTCAGTCGAACAAATGAAGACTAAAGCGGAGTTTGGCGCTCTGTATACGATTTTAGCGCCTTACAAGTGCGGACACTTTTTAGCGCGGACCCGACGTCCATATAATTGTAAGTCAATGGTCATATAACTTTTTTTTATATAATACCAAGGGACGGGACAAACAAGTCGTGCGCCTGGTAGTAAGCCTACAAACGCCTACAAATAGCAGTTGCGTGTTACTCAGAGCTTTAAATCATAAAGATCTGGGGACACCGCCACTGCGCCCGTCATCCTGAGACATAAGTTGACAAATCTCACGTGCCTGTAATCTCACCAGCACCCTTCACAACCGGAACACAGTAATTTGACCATTACTGCTTGGCGGGAGAAATAGGTAAGGTGGCAGTACTTCCTTGGATGAGCTCTTTCACAAGGAGCTCTACTGCTACTAATTATTTCTAGTAAGCCTGTTTTTGTGCCTACATTAATGTGAACTTTCGTCATATTAATGGAGGTTACGAGGTTTACCACTTTTTGGCATTTAAAATGTTGAACCTACTTTGGCTTTAATCTAGTCCTTTCCTCAGACGCTGGCGCTGGTGGCCGAAAATGAAGGTAAGTAACTGTCACAC
Organism: Hyposmocoma kahamanoa; assembly: GCF_003589595.1. NCBI lineage: Eukaryota > Metazoa > Arthropoda > Insecta > Lepidoptera > Cosmopterigidae > Hyposmocoma > Hyposmocoma kahamanoa. Next base: position 3,408,363 of record NW_020654748.1, read on the forward strand.
TTAAGTTTTGTGAAATAAATTAGTGACATCACTATTTATTCATACGTTTTAAGTTCCACCCTTGTGAAATATCCAATAACCAGTTACAAAGGGTGCTAAATACAATGATTCCTGTCTGTTTGTCCAAGAACTTAAAACTTCAAGTTGCTAAGTATTGAATGACAAAGATTGGTATTGCAGTCTTAACTGCGAAACCTCTACATGGTCTTACGTCTTTGAAACATCCATAGCTACAATATAATGTAAAATATATTACTTATAAAATAAATCCTAAAAGAAACCATGTTTTCCTAATTAAGTTTTATTGAATGTTGTTTGAAATATATTTCAATTATTGTTTATGAAATAACTCCACTAGTTAGTCAAAAATTCCCTTCGTCAACCGTAATGTCGTTATTATTTAATTACGTAATATTGTTATCTATATGTATATAAAGCAATTCTTACTGTATGGTTTCTACTTATGAATTTGCTACCAATGGCTATGGTAAAACTTGAACGATTTGTGTTAATATTTTAATTATATTTACAGGCTGTGACACGATACATGTGCAAATCAGAGCCGTTGTAAAATATTTCGCTGTTTTACAGACCTTTTATCTGTCTACATTGCTGTATGATACCAAACTTTGTCTAATGTACTTTATATCGAGTTGTTAGGTTTTCGCGATTGTTACACATAGGAAATTAAACTATTTTTCCGGATTGAAATCTCGTATATTTGTTTTTTTAAACAAACCAACGTTTCGGGCCCTTTACAGGTCCCATAGTCACGGTTGACTTGTTTGTTGAAACGTTGGTTTGTTTGAAAAAACGAATATACGCGATTTAAATCCGGAAAAATAGTTATCTACTTGTTTAATTTGCTGTGATAAATAAACTAAGTATTTTATTGCCATTATTCGTTTTTAGTTCCACTGTGTTAAAGCTAGAAAAACTAAACACCTATTGTTTTGTTTGTCAGTGAGCGCTGCACCAGCTCCCGTTCCTGAACCATGTGAAGAAAAGAAACCCGTAAAACCGAAGAAAATGGTAAAGAAAAAGGGGAAATGTGAGTAATTAGAAAGGCTTAATTATCTAGTATACTTCCGAGTCACACTAGGATCTGAGGCACTCGCGTCACAGTGGCATTCTTTATAGACCCCACCTTACTCCTTCCGAAGGTCATAGTGTATTATCTTTCGTGTCGTTTAGAAACCGCCCGCCGACGTTGCGCGTTTACGTTTACGTTGTGTGTATGTGTGAGTAGTAGAGTAGTGCTTACTTATTCAGCGAAATTTCGATACTGTGTCGCTAGAGATTCAATACGTTGATATGTTGTAGAGCAATGACGTCAATATTAACATTTGATAAGTCCAAATAGTGCTCTCTTGTGTTGTTCGGTGAAATAAAAGAAATCAAATGACCTAATGTAGGTACGTAGCTCGCGCGAATGTGTTTATTATGAGTGATATATAGTTGTTAAAGTCACTAAATATTAATTAATTACTTTTCGAATTCCGGATATCCGGAACCAATTCCGAGGGGTATGTCCAATGGTTAGAGTGACGTGTGGCGGAGGATTTAAAGTACGCACACACATTTGAATTTTCAGCAAGATTTAGTTATTCTAAATAGTTTTAACGAATTTTAGGTTAATATAATTTGTAATTTAATAATGTAAGTAATAAATTAACATAAAAATGTACAATTGGTTTGTTACATTTATGTGGAAACATCATACATCAAATCTAGATATTCCGAAATGGTACGTAGTGGACGAGCTCCTTAAGGTACAAGAAGAGCGATCGGGGATGTGTTCACGTGCTTCTGGAGATTCATTACGCGCTATACGTATGTGTACCCATAAGTACAATTTATTGATGCCTTTTGTTTGTTTCAGTCGAGAACTTTATGGATGACTGCTTCGGTGAGTTGAATTTAAGAAATCTATATTTATTTGTCCTTGTGTTATCTTACTTACTTGAGTGTTCTATAAAATACCTCCATCCTCCAATACATTCTCAACTCTGAATGGACACTGTACAGTAATAAACATGCTTCCATTTACAGGCTAAGAATTCCACGTCCCATCAAATAACTCGTGACATCAAGACGGAATTGTGTGCGTAGTAGACCAGTGTTATTATAAAAAAAATATAAATATCAATTTATTAAATGTTTATGGTTTTATTTAACTTTTCCTTTGTAATTGTTAAGGTAGTGTATCATTACTTTTAGGTATGTCTATTACTAAATATACAATTTTTTTTTTCGAAACCGAGTGAAAGACGTGACGTAAAATGCACTAAAAGACTCTTTTAGTTTGATAACTGCCTCTGTGGCCGAACGGTTACCATGCCGGGCTGCCACGCAGAGGTCCCAGGTTCGATTCCCGGACCGGGAGAAATATTTGTATACCCTACATTTATTTCTCTCGTGAGTTTGGGTGTAATTTGTGGTTGTCTATGTGTCCCTAGTGCGGGGCTCTGGTGAGTGTGTACGTTATTATTATTATTATTATAAATTTGACTTGAAATTTGACAACTACAGGATTATTGACAATTTTTTTATTACTTGTAACTGAAATAACTATGAAGTTATATGACGTTATCGGTAAAATTATTACTCAAATTTCCATAAAGGCAAATTATGGTGGATGAAAAATCAGTTGGTACTATTTATTTTCATAAAGGAGACAAGCATCAGAGGACAGTTTTTCACTATAAACTCTTGCAAACTTTGTTGAATGTAAGTATTACTTGTCAAGTTTAATTAATAGTTGCCAGAAGACTAAATGAAAGCGCGATCACGATCGAGAACTGTCTTCAAATACAATGTGTACCTACAATAATGAAACGCGTAAGTAGATTTTTTTGGCAAATCTGGTATCAAGGCTTAGAATTTGTTAGATCACAAACAAATTAATGAAATCAAATAATAACGGGCGTTTCAAGTGCTACTGCTAGGCTTATGCTTATAAGCCATGTGGGAATCAAAAAAGAAGCCTAAAAACTTAACCTTGTCGTGTACAGGGATCAGTTCATCATTTAGGAAAATTTGTATATGTGGGACACGTCTTTTTCTTGTGAATACTACTACAGAGCTTTTACTGGGTGATAGGAGAAGGCGGTGATTAGTGAGCCAAACTTGCAAGTATCTAATGTCAGTATTTAGTTGGATAGTGCATTCATCAAGAGACTTTGAGGAATAATAGAGTGCTAAATCGTCTGCATATTGTAAAATATCACAGAAGCAGTAAACAGATTTATCAAGGTCAGCAGTGTATAGACTATAAAGGATGGGGCTCAAGACAGAACCTTGTGGGAGTCCCTTCCATATCATTCTGGGGGGGAGAAGAGAACCATTGATACGTACTGAGATGGAGCGAGACATTAGCATGTTATAAATGATGTTAATCATCCTCGCTGGTAGACTCAGCTGATGCATTTTTTGCCTGAGTAGCGAGAGATGGACATTGACATAAGCGGCTCTCACGTCCAGGAAGACACCAACAAAATACAATCCTCTGGTGAGTGCGAGTCTGATCTCAGTAGAAAAGGTACTGAGGCTATCACGAGTGCCCATACCCTTACGGAATCCGAACTGCGTCCTGGATAGAAGTACTTTGCTCTCTAATATCCACTCTAATCTATTTTTGATGAGGTGTTCCAATGTTTTGCATAATACTGATGAAAGCGCAATGGGGTCTATATGAGGCAGGATCCCTTGGATCCTTACCTGGTTTATGAATAGGGATAACAACTTGAAGTTTTCAGGAGTGTGGAATATCACCATTTTCAAAGACTACTGATATTAGAACTATAATACTTATACTAGAAATTGTATATAGCCAAAGAATGATGTGCTTCCTTTATTCCTTCTCCACCGCGAGAAATTTGCATTCGACACAACAAACAAACAGCACTGATCTTAAAATATTGCCAAATTTGCGATTTTTTTTCACTGTTAACATTTTTCTGTCACATATATGTTTGTGTTAACAAAAATATTAACCATAATAAAAACCAAATATAAATAAAAACCAAGTGACCACAACAAATCAAATCGTCAATGTAAATGTGCAAACATTCACTAATCAGTCAATCACTGTGATGCGCGCTATAAACCGGACGCGACATGTTTACGGCAGTGGGTCAGATATGCGGCGGCTGGATATCCGGCTAACCGGCCTAGGTGCTCGCCGGATATCTGGTATCCGGCCAAATCACTATCCGTCTCATCTCTAATATTTATTTCAAATATCAATCGATACAACCTGCATGAGCTAAAGTCGTTGGCATTTCGACAGACAGAAATGAATAGATTTATTTATTTTTGGCATAACTACAGAATACAAACTGTGAAGATGCTTAAAGTTAACATGCATTATAATAGGAGTAAATTTGTATTCCTAAGACAGCCACTCACGGCATTTGCGAAATAAATAAAGTACTTATAAATTAACAGACTATTAAACATAATTTAAAAAAATACAAACTTGCACTTAAAAACAATAGCAAAAAATCATGTTACACGTACATAAAAACAATGAGATTCTTAAATATCAAACATATTCAGCTTCTCCTTACAAATATTTAAATAAGTATAGCGACTATGGGAGAATAAGTCCAAATCTTTGAAAAAAGATTTGGAGTTTAGATTTGTTTGGATGTTTAGAGCTCTAAACATGCAAAAAATATTAAGAATCCATTTCTAAATTGATAATTTTTAACAGTGTGGAATAGTCCAGTATCACACGTCTGTACTGAAGAGGGCATACCTTAAAATATTTGAGTCTTGCTTCGTAAGTATCCAATTTCCTACGCATTCCAAACCTAGAGCTTAAGTTCCGAAGAAACCGTCTTTGGACAGCTTCGATTCTTTCAATGTGACAATTATAAAAGGGTGACTATATAACTGAACAATACTCTAAATTGCTGCGTACCAAGGAAAAAAACAGGGTTATCATACTGTTTGGGTTTTGGAATGTTTTTGTCACTCTATTAATAAAACCCAACATTCTATATGCTTTGGCTACAATGTGTTAAGTTTAAAAATTAAGTTTAGCGTCAAGCCAAACACCATGATCATTGTCCTGTCGCGTTAGTACCACGCTGTTTATATTGTACTGGTATTCGGTAATAGTCTGTTTGAAGACGCAGTGATGAAGATGCAATCTCTTCAGTACTTATCTACTTAAATTAGAAGTTGAGAAAATAGTTATTTGTTCAACAAGAGAGCAAAGTCGTTTTTTGGTGCGAGTGCTGTTTTTGAGTCCTGAGCAAGCGAAAGATTCTATAGTTGAATCACGAGCGTAGCGAGTGATTCAGAATTAGAATCTTAAGCGAAGCGAGGGACTCAAAAATACGAGCTGCAAAATAACTTTGCTCTCGCGTGATACATACAACTTTTCACCTCAGCAGCGAGAACATATATATATACTAAAGGGACAAGTAATAAAAACACGTCATGAAAGCAAATGCATCATTGTATATTTACAAAAATACAGAATTTACAAAAAATTAAAAGTGGAACGTGAAGTTTGTACAATTCTGTAGATTAAAAGTTACTGTTTTATTTGGAACAGTAATCGTCGTAGTGTTTGCTACTTGAGTAGTGGTCGAGGTTTCATTATGAGTTGAGCTGGATTGTGACCCTTCCCGCACCGTAAAAGTTGGTGATTCTGGGCGGGTTTGGGTATGATTCGCATCACTGGAGGTGCTAGGTTGTGCCCAAGAATGCGAAGTCTGTTTTAGGTTTATCGAATCTTCAAAAAAATCGAAAGTTTTCACGGCTGCTAATATTGAAAAATTTCTTAATGAAGCTCCAGATTGCACTTTCCTAGCCGCAAAAGTAAGTATTGAATATTATTACTGTTGTCGTAGCGTTATATTTTAATTGTTAATACAATTTGGACTTTGCACTTCGCATTAAATGACAAGTCTCCACTTAAAAAGCAAAAAGCTACTTTTTCTCACGGAGTGAGCAAAATAAGATTTTGCTCACTGATTTCACACAGCAAAATAGCCTTGTTCGAGCTGCTGAGGTGAAAAAGTTTTTAAACGTATCTCCACACAAACCTACTTAAAGGATTCGCTCTGGTCCTTTTGGAGGGTAAAGTGTCGTTTTTATTTTGACTTTCAATTATTTTGTGAAATCTCGTTTAAAGTGGAATAGGGTAGTGCTATTGTGCCTTAATCGAATATTAAAACGAGAAAGTATACGAATCTCGAACTAAAATACCCGTATCGGCCCGTTCTAAGAAATCCCGAGTCAATCCAAGCACGCCGCCTCAAATTGCCTATCCTCTTTGTGGCGGCCATATTTACAGAAACATAACTAAACGAAGACATGGCTCAAAGGACTTGTATCCAAGCCAAAATTATTAATAAAAAAAACCTACTTAAAAGAATTAATTGCGTGAATTTTGGACCCAGTAACGACACGGAGAAAGCATGATTAGAAGCATTAACATAACGCCTATTTTTATTTTACACATATAAATAATATTATAATGTTTTAATGTCTTTTTGAATCTTATTATATTGTAACGATGATTTATTTTTATAAATGCTCGTGTTGGGGGTTCTGTCGAATTAATTTGCGTTGTTTACTATGAAAACAAATGTTGTCTTGACTATGCTGCGATTTAGAAAGAATTACAAAATTATAAAGACAGTACTATGTATCCTTTGTTGCCCGTAGTACTACCAGCTAAACTACTAGTTGCACGGGCAATAATTATCTCCCGTGTAACTACCGACAGGCCTAGTAGTAACACGGGTAATTGTTTTTGTCCGTGGTACTACAACTACACGGTAAAAACAGATTACTTAGAAAAAAAAGACAAATTTCTTTTTATGAAGACAAATTTATTAAACTCAACAAAACGATCCTCTCCCTATAGACGCTAGAGAATAAAGTTGGCAAAATATTATTTGTGCCGATTCGTCTTGTCGCTTTATCTTTAGAGTACAATAGGACAAAAGAGTGAACCGTCTCCGTAACACACGTGCGCTCAACGTAGTGCAAACAACTAGTTTAAATACTTTTACGCATTGGTACTTAATTCTTACTTACTTCGCTGGCTCACCGATCCGAAGTGGATCTTGGCCTCCGATACCAAAGTACGCCATTTCTGTCGGTCTTGTGCCAATTTCGATCATTCGGACATCTTCAGTTCCTTTAGGTCTTTCCAGCGATATCTTGGACGGCCCACTGGATTTTGACCCGTAGGTTACCTCAAATACGCAGGTGTACCGTTTAGGTTCTGGGATTTCTCTCAGAGAAAAGTTTAAAGAGACTGGTATCATGACTGTGTCATCACAGTGCATTTACTCAAATATTTTGTATGCCCGTAAAAATATACATAATTTCGCTATGAAAGAAGATAGCCATAATATTAACCTTAGAACTAAGTCTAAACTCATGGCACCACGTTCTCGTTTAACAAAGGTAAACGATTCTTTTATGGGGAACTGCATATGTTTTTACAATAAGATCCCGGAGCATATATTAAGTTTAACATTTCTTAAGTTTAACATTTCCTAAGTTTAAAACTTACATTAAAAGTATTTTAATTGAAAAGTCATATTACAGAATTGTAGACCACGTGTTTGATAAAGATGTATTTATGTGATCTGTGATAAAGATGTATGGAAAGACAACGTGACTCTAGATTCCACACAAATATGATTCAAAATGTATTCTATAGCATTTAATTTTATTTGAAAAAAGCAATCCCTAGAGTTTTTTGCTTGTTCTTCTTAGGGAGGTCAGCGTAGCTTAAAAAATGACGTTTTCAAGTGTAAAATTTTTGCCTATGGAATAAATGATTATTTAACTTTTTTTACTTTGAACGCTCTTTTGGCATGTCGATCCTCTCCCATTCTTTCCACATGTTCTAGCCAGCGAAGTCGAACAGATTTTATTTCCCCAATTATATTCGGCTCAGACAGCAGTTCTTCTATCTCTCTATTGAATCTGGCCTTCCAGTTCCCAAATTCTCCTTCTTTGATTGATCCCAGAATCTTTCGAAATATCTTCCGTTCCGCCAATTAATAATTTATGTTTTTCATTCAGTGTTAGTGTTCGTGTTTCACATACATTAACCTTTGTGACGACCCTAACCATTGTCACTAGTTTCTCGGGTGATGATAATATGAAGATGTCAATATTCTGTTAAGCACTTCTTAATTCTAAACTTGATAATATTTATGCGTAAATAATTTGTTGAATTGTAAGAAAAGAGCCGGCAATCGGTATTTTACGAAATACCTACTGTTATAAAAAAAGACAACCTGTTGAGTAAAGAAATAATTAGAAAGTAAAATTCAGAGAAAGCATTTGGCGCGCCCGTGGCAGGTACGATGGACCAAGATTGTTAAGCCCGTGTACGCTTTAAGTAAAAGAAGTAGCAATAGAACTCCTTGTTAAAGAGTTCGTCCAGAGAAGTGCTGCCAACTTACCTATTTCTGCCGCCAAGCAGTAATGTCAGCATTACTGTGTTCTGGTTTTCAAGGGTACGGGTGCTGGTGAAATTACAGGCACATGATATTTGTCAACTTATGTGTCAGGGTTACGGGCGCATGTCATGCAATCATGTAATCTAGTTACATTCAAAGTTATGTTAAAAGTTTGACTCTTCAAAATGAAGCGAATAAATGAAGATGGTCTTTGATTCAATATATGATTTCCAACCAATCTATTTTCTTTTTTGGTTTGTAGGTAAACTTAACGATGAAATAGTAAAAATAATAATAATAAAATAATAAAAACCTCGTAGTGAATTATTTTAATAACAAAATATCGATAATATGTACGCTTCCAAGAACACTATCTCAAAATAATCGTTAACAACAACAATCATCAAAATATGCAAACATACAGGCAATCTGAAGAAACCAAAGAAAAACTTGGCAAGATTTATGAATAAAATACTTAAATATGTCTAATTACATGAGATATATGGTCTTTTGTATGATTTATAAACAGAAAAATAACACGTGACTGTACGATGTCACATTCGGTCGATCTTAGCTTTTTCAAATGCCACATCTCGTAATGCTGCAGCACGAATTTTTATTAATATTTAATTGTTCTCACTGTCAATATTTTTGTCCATTTTATTACAACACATGCGAACAATTCTATAAAAAACTTGGAAAAACATTTGTTTTGTCGTTACCTCATGAACTGCGAAATGGACACAATCGGCATTTAAGATGACGTTACGTATTTTCGGTATTCCCGTATTTGACATATGTACCAATGTAATGCTATCTCTTTTGGCTTAAGACGGCACGCAATAGTTAAACAAAGCAATAACATGTTTATGTTTTCGACGTCGAAATGCATCATATACATATAACATCTGATTTATATATGTCAACATAACATGTCCTTTAGTTTCCATAGTCTAAGGAAATGGCCGTCTAAAATGTCAAGCTTGATGGGCTCGGACTGTACCTATTAAATTCTTCTTCGATACTCCCTCTGAGTCACCGAACAAAATTTTCTATATACACTCCCTCCATGATGTTTATGAAACTAGCACGAAACGGGCACTGGCAGAATTGAGACTACTAGTCTCACATGCCATTAATTAAGAAAAAAAAATTTAAAATCCTAATAAGGCCGGCCACATACAGTCGGAATTCCGTTTGGAAATCCGTTTCGGAATATTGATTCGAGATTCCGTATATACATCACACATATATATACGTTCGGATAACAAGACTCAGCCGAGAGACGCGAGGCATTGAGTCCAGATGTCGTCGCAGCGAATATACATACGGTATTTACGACTGTGTGTTGCGGTCCTACAAAATCTATGGAAGAGTAGCATTCCGAACGGCTTTTTCCATGCGTAATTCCAAATGCACAAGCCACCATACGGAATTTTGGAATAGGAAAAAAATTCGAACGGTAGGAAATAGTACCATACATGTATGTGAATAATGATAAGTAAAGAAAGAAAGAAAGAAAAGTAATTTATTCAGCACAATACACGTGGAGTACAATATTAATAATTAGTATTAAAAGTGTATTATTGCACTGAAAAGGACCCAACTCAGCTAATACTGCGGCAGGGCCACAGCGCTGGTTTTCAGTGGTCATTAAAAGAAATAAAAATATATGAATAAAACAAAAACTTAAACATGAAACAATATAATTAAATAGGAAACATAACACAAATTTCAGCTAATGTCCCAACAAAGATTCAGTCTGCTTTTTCTTTTTAATTTTGTATTTTGAGATGCATTACACAAATAAAATTGTTCCAGACGTGTTTTGTAGATTTAGAATGTGCTCTTTGAGTTGACATTTGAACGCATAAACGGATTGTGAAGAACGCATTGGTGGCGGTATGTTGTTCCAGATTTTCGCCGCGGAATATTTAAAACTGCCTTTATATGCCGAAGTTTTGTGTTTTGGAATGCAGAGTGGAAACCTGCAGGTGCGCGGTCTATTTGTCCATGTGAGACGTTCATGGAGGTAAAAAGATTTTTTTTGCTTTTTATCACTCCAAATAGAAGCGTGGCTAAATGGGAGTATCTTCGCGACGAAATGTTTAGTGTTTTAGCTTCATTCAGAAACGGAGATACGTGACTTCGCGGTGGTACACGAAAACAAAATCGAGCGCATGCATTTTGCACTCTTTGCACTAGTCTTTTCGTTTTTACCAAAAGTCGCGGACCGTACACTACGTCACCATAGTTTAATCTAGAGAGTGTTAGAGAATCACAAAGGCGTATGCGGAGCTGCTCACTAAGAAATTCACGCATCTTATATAGTACTTTAAGCCGGAAAAAACAGTTTCGAGTCACCTCCAGTATATGCGATTCAAATCTTAGGGTATCGTCCATTAGTACTTCAAGATTTTTCGCAGCTTTAGTCCTTTCTATGCTCTCACTTCCTATCACAATATTGGGATGTTTGTTCGCTATCCTAGTAATCTGAATAAGTCAGTAATTTGTATAGTTTTGCTGCCTTGAAACGGGAATTCGACTGTATGTGGCCGGCCTAAGTTATTTATAGCCATAGCTTAGTTGGATTAATTTATAAATGCCGTTTTCTTTAGAAGTCTTTATTGTGTAGTATCTCCCCGTATCTACTAATTAGTCTTTAGTCTTTATTTTGTAACTCTTAAATACAAAACTAACAAGTAATTAATTAAAAAACTACACAAAGAGTAACAATCCAAAAATTGTAAAATACCTAAACATATCTTAGTAGTTTTAATGCGTCGTCATTGTCCATTCGTAGTTATATAAATTACTTACGCACAATAACTAAATTTATTATCGGATTTTTGTTTTTAGATAATTACCGCCTACGGTACATGCCTATATACTTATGTTAAAAATAGTAATAATAGATGTACGAACAATGACTAAGTATCCACAGTATGACGCGTGTTATTATTTTTTAAACATTTGTGCAAACAGAATAGCAAAAATTTGGTTTCGGCACAAGTAAATTAAGGATAAGCAAAATCTTTATACATAATGTAATGTAAATCGGTTAGACCAAGTACATAACACGTATTAAGGGATCTAGTTTGCTTAAATTGCAGTAGCGATAGTTAAGAAATGTTCCAGCATCAAGGCTTACCTTTTTAAACTTATGCTAAGAAATTCTTGCTGAAATGCTCTTAATATCCTATAATTACATTTATAACACAAACGAATTGCTAATGTGGCCTGACATTACCATACATTACCTACACTGCTGTCCTTATAAACAACGTAATCGAGATTTTTAGCGAAACAGTTATTAAGCACAGGTATGTATATCTGGAATCAGCGAACACATACAACCCCCCGAAATAAGCGGTTTTTTAAATCTTATTTAGTTTCAGTTTCATTGTTGAGCGTAATTGACATTTTAAAAAAAACTTGAGTTGTTAAGTTAGCAAAATACAAATGCATTGTTCATTACGAGGAGGGCAGTGCGTAACCAAAAGTAGGTTCAAAATAAAAAAATATCATTTAATAGTTAAGCAAATTACACATGAAATCGTCGTACTGATTAAACTATACTGCTTATTCGTAAGGCAGATGCCCCTGAGAAGAAAGAGCAAGAGCCTCTAGGGGTTGCTTTTTTTAAATATCCCTTGAATACATTTATCATTACAATATTTAATTTAAGCATATTAGAGCGAGAATACATGAAAGAGCTAAACGGGTCATTACCACGGATTTTTGTCATCCGAGTATGCAGAAGTTGTATAATAACCTTTAATAGTAGTAAGGACTTTTAAACATTTGGTAAAACTGTATATTTCTGCTGTACCTGTCGCGACTGTATTAGGTACTACGAGCAGATAGCGAAATACTACAGACTACAAGCCAAATACACCCTGAGTGAGTGAATTTTAATTCGTTTGTGGTGTGAGTGAAGACCGAACATCTGTCGACCTTCATGAAAGAGAACTTTTGCCCGAAGGGTGGGTGATTGTTCTGATTTGAAATGTCAAAAGTTTCCGATCGGCCAATTGCGAATCGGAATTATGCGCCTCGACTCAGAAGAGACGCAGTTTCCGATCGGGAGAGACAAATTAAGCTGCAGATCGCGCCACACGTCGCCGACAAATGTAATTCGTGTAGATTAGTTAGTATGTATGTTAGTCCTTAAGGTATATGTTATATGGGTCATGTGGCCTCAATAAAATAAATAAAATATATTTTTGCACACGAATGTTTTGTAGCGGCGCAGTATATTACTATATTTAATTAATAAGAAAAACATACGTCAGTTGACAAATAAAGAAGTAAACTCTTATTGAATACGCTAATAAGTGTGAAATTGCCGTGTCGACAATGCTCCGTATTTAAACTCTGCGAAAATGTCATTCAAGTTCAGTCAGAAAGCTGGAATATGCTGAGTTCTTCAAAGTTGTTACTTTTGTTCGGGGTTGTGCTGGTGGTAAGAAGTTTAACTCATTCCGTTATTGTTTATACCTTTACTAATCCTACTACATCCTACGGGTCTCCTCTAGGAAGAAAGGAGATTATTATAATTACTTATATAGTGTTTACACGAACAGAGACTTTACGTTATTTTAGTTTAAGAATTGTTCAAATATTTTTGTTATACGGTTCTTAAGTTTTACGTTACACATTTGAAATAAACTATTTCGGTCTGCCTGTGATCATGGGTCCTCTAAAGAACCCGAAACGCTAGTTATTTGAAAAAAAAACACATATATGCCAGTGAAGAAGGTTCTAAAATATCTCACTAGATGTTACTAGCGTCGCAGAATGTCGAAGAATCCAGTACAAAAATGTTTAACAAAAACGCATAAGTGAATTTCGACAACTCGACAATAATTGACGCGTAGTTCAGTTGGTAAGAGCAATACTACGGTGCAGTATGGTCGTGGATTCAAGTCCCATCGAGTCGAGAATGTTTTTCTATGTGTTCGATCTTTGTATTAATAAATCATAATAATGATCCAGTTTTCTAATACGGCTACTCATGTTCAGCCGGATTGCGATCACATTACGTTCCATGAAGCGACGGCCAACGTTTAGCCATATTGTTCACATCAAAAATGCACAGGCCGTGGCACAGATTACTTAATACTTATTACGTAACAGATACATCACTCTCATACAAGAATGCGTGCGGTTGCCTGCGTGTGCCTGTGAGTGCCTAAGAGTG
>NW_020654748.1:3437012-3458911 GCF_003589595.1 Hyposmocoma kahamanoa
GATTTTCAGTACAAATCGGCAATTTCATACTTTAACCCCTATTATTAGCTAATTTGTCACTACGCAGTAATAAATGTGCTTCCATTTACACGCTAAGAAATCCATATAAGTTGTAAAGTATTTTTAACCGACTTCAAATAAGGAGGATGTTCTCAATTCGACTGTATGTTCTTTTTTTTTGTATGTATGTTACGCGATAACTTCGATATTTGTGAACCGATTTTCATGATTCTTTTTTTGTTGGAAAGGGGGTGTGTCTTTCCATAGTGGTCCCATTTCATTTTGAAGAAAATCATCCACCTCGAAGGGTGGCTGTTCACGCATGAATATTCATTTTCACAGATAGCGCCTAACATTAATTTAGGAGCCAATTACTTTAATGGTTGATTTTGCTATTTCTCCAATTCAAGGCGTTTTTCTCTCAATAAACTTTGAGTAGTGAGAACCGATTTTTATTATCTCCAGTGTCAAGTCCTGTATAGTGGCGAACTAGGGGATATTTCAATAAAACTTAGCAAATAGACGTAATTCTACGTACTTTTGAGATCGGTTTTTTTAGTATTCTGTACTGAGATTATTGTTAATGTAATTAAAAGTACTGCTGATTCACACTTTCAAATCTAGATAGCGCTGTTAGGTACTTTCGCAGCTATCGTCATTTTACAATCTGTCACTTTTTTAAATACGACTCTTTTGGTGATATCGACGAGTGCGGGTATTTTGTATAGGCAAGTTCTTTTTAGTTGTTAAACTTAATATTACTATTTCACTTGGATTGTTAAAAATAAGAGTTAAATGTGTATTTAAAAATATAACCATAAAATTAGGTGATCGGGGAAGTGTACCTACTTTACCCCTTTTAAAGTGTGTAAACCAGGTCAAAAATCTTTTATTACATTTTGTTCTAAGCACGAATAGTGTTTTTTTAATTTTCTTTTAAAAGGTTTTTCACCGCTGTCTGAAACACAGTATGACACTTAAATATTTAAAACAATCTATGTAAATGATATAGGTGACAAATTATTGCTTTTTTGTACTTAGGTAACATAATCTTGCATTTTACAATAAAAACTATATAGCTACCTATCGTGCATTAGTCACACTTGCCTCAGAGGGCAAGTGTGCCACACGTACCCATGCTGTTATTATATAAAAACGAGCCCTGTACCCCACCTTCACTGTGGGGTGTGGCTCGGCCCGCGGCGCGTGGTAGCGTCTACATTACGAGGAGCACAGCGATTAGTACTATGGGCGCTAGATAATTTGTTCCAGGATTTGGGCCAATTTAGGAAACAAACATTTCTTATTGCCTTCAGAGTTATCGTTATTCTAGTATTCTTAGTACGGACAACAGCACATCAGACGACACACTTTTGTTCAAAAATCGCCTCCAGTGCAACGGAACAAGATACGTCAATGTGTAGCTTGATGTGCTGGCGAGTGTACAAGAAGTTCCCTAATTTGCAACCTGAAAATTGGTGTGATCGTCTAGCATTTTTTTCCTCTAAAATACTTCTCTTTGGCATAGCTTCCAAGAAAAGAGAAACGGTCGAGATACAACGACGCTATAAGTATCTCAGTTCCACTAGATCGGGAAATATGCCTTACATTTTAAGTAAGATCTTGTACTCGTATTAGAGCCTCCGTATACTACCTACGTACGGTGTCGTACAGACGCTTCGAGCTTCACCCTCTGCTGAACCTCGGCTTGTGGCCTCGGCACTACCTTTATTTTGAAAAATGAATATAGCTCTTTAATGTCGGCCATATTTAAAAATTGCAAAAATATATTTTGATCAAAATATATTATTGTCAGGCAATCCTAGAAATCTTTTCATGCCAATTTTCATTTCGAGCAAAGCAAGTTTTTTCAACAGCTAATTATATCGAAAAAGTACGCATGTACGCCGGCGTAACAAAACGACAAAGTAAAAACGACGGAAACAAAATTTTTACACCAAATTATGACTGAAGCCATGGCTTGCCATGGCATGCCAGTTTCAGTCGGCTTAGAGCAATAACATTTTGTATGGCAGCCAAATTTTAACCACAAATTATTATGAAACATGCATAGAGACCCCGACATGCAAAATTAAAGCACATTGTTATCTGCCGCCAAAAATCGCTGGTATGGCGGCCATATTGAAAAGTGGCAAAAACCTAAATAATAAAATAACCTAAAAAAACTAAAATAAAAAACCTGATAATAATTTGTAATCTATATAGATTACAAATTATTATCAGACACTCCTAGGTGCTTTCACGTGCCAATTTTCGAAGGGATCAGAGCAACCAACAAACGCTTGTACTGCGGCTATATTTAAAAATGGCGAAAAACCAATTTTGACCATAAATTTTTTCTCGGGGTTGATGTTACTCGCGTTGTTCACGTAAACTTGCGTTTACGTTAAGCCTTTCCCAGCTTGTCAGTGGCGCTACCAGGATTGTTTTTTAATAATACCAGGTGACGGGACGAATAAGTCGTACGCCTGATGGCAAGCGACTCGCCTATCCATGACAGTTGCAGTGCCGCTAAGAGCTTTACATCGCAAAATTCTGAGGGGCACTCCCACAGCGCCCGTTACCCTGAGACAAGTTGACAAGTCTGTAAATTCACTAGCACCATAACCCTTCAAAACTGGAACGCAGTAAAGTTCCCATCACTGTTTGGCGGCAGAAATAGGTAAAGTAGCTTAACAAGGAGCTCTAATTGCTTGGACCTCTTGCTAACAACTAACTGATCCAGACCGATAGTCTGTGGTTGTGAATGCCCCACTGGGTACTTCCGATCATTGTCTAGTGAAAACTATACTCTCCACCCGAGCAGGGACCAAGTGTTATGAGACGGATGTGGCGATACAGTTTAGCAGACTGGGATGAAATGCGCCACATCTTTGCTTCATATCCCCGGAAGGCTTGTTTCTCTTCAGGAGACTTGTCAAGCTGTGCTGATGCTGTAGTCGACGACTTGTTTGAGTATGGAGTATTTATTACATATCATACTCTGATGTAGGTGCCCAAAACATTGCCCAAGACAAAAACAGTTCGCGTACGAGGCTTGGGCAGATGCTTGATTGCGCTCGAGCACTCGGAATCTGAAGAAAGCTTTTAACAAGGCCGCCAAGAAGTGCAAAACGGTGTTACGTAGGGCCAAGTTCGACCATATTACAAGCGCTGCATAGGAGCCAAGCTTGGCCCTTGACCAGCAGGTAGGAAATCCTTTTGATACCTAGCCAAAACGGCCGAAACTAACTTTTATCGCCCATCTTTACCACTTCTGCTTGAGGCCGGACGGCTCGCTGGCCCATACTGTGGAGGAGAAGGCGCATCTTTTTGCCTCACTCTTTGCAGAGTTCGCGTCTGGACGCCGCAGGGAATCTACCACCTACCTTACCGCAGGCTGGCTGCACTATACCTGCATACGTTACGTTAGAACTCTGCGGAGTCTAGACGTGAATAAAGCTAGCGGGCCAGATGGAATTCCAGCAACCAGTCTTGCAGAGTAAGTATGGAAGTGACTGGGATAGGTACTAAACAGTACAATTTAGGTACGCTTTGTTGGTACTAAATTTCCGACTTTCACTTTACTTTTCGTATAACGGTGAATGGGTGAAACAAAAGAAAGTATAAATTTATAATTAATTTTAATCAGACTCATTTCACAACATAAAATGAGAAATACATCTTCGCTCCCAGTTCCTTCTACATCACCGGTTGCTAATTACAAAAAATTTAGGCTGTGTCAACCGGTATTGTACAACAAACTGTTCGGACACACAGTGCCCCACAATATATTACTATCATTCATCCAGATGGAACGTATGTACAGACACGATCAGTACGAACGCAAAAAAAAAACAATAAATTAATACGAACGCGTCAGTTAAAATCCAATGAATTTACACACATTGTTGTTATAAGTTTATAACAGACGGAGCGAAAAACGCCTACTTTAATATCACGTAGCTCAATTTGAGACAATCATAACATAACAAGGCCTAATTATATTCTGCCCATTGAGGAACACAAAAAAAGGAAGATTAGTTACTTAGCGCTCAATATCATTGGCTTCTGCAATGTAGTAACAAGAGGCTTTAATTGAATATAATTGTTTAGTGCGCTACAATGGCATTACATGACGCTATCGATGTGTTTATACATTTAAGTAATAAGCTGTCGCATTTTCATATAAATCATGCACCCTTATGGCACAATAAAACCAATCCTCATTTTATCAACTCTGGGAGTCCTATCTGTCCACAACCTTTTAGGTGACTTAGTGCGGTGTACACAGGCTTTATATCCAACTACATGGAAATCAACAGGTAGATTGGTTTTCTCACAATTTCGTCTCGAGTAAAGCAGCAAGTATTTTTCGCCCCGTATAAATAAGAGAGAAAGTAACACACGATCTGACAACAGACTAACACCGAGTACGCGTTCACGCATTTTCACTCACACGGAATATTGTCTTTGCACGCATGGCACACATTTTACAGCTCATCGTGGTCATCCTGAGGACAAAAAAAACTGCTATTAGTAGTTTCATTGGTATATAAATAATTGAGGTAAATTAATATCTTTAATTCTTTAAAATAGTAATTTTTGTGTTTGTTTCCTGTTTTTTTTTTCAATATTATTTTTAATATTTTTCGTTGACAATCTCTCAGTATCAATAAGTAAAAAAAATATGAAATGGATTTTTTTTATTTTACTATTTGGCATAATAAAATGTTTTTTTTTTTTAATTGACGAGAATTTAATAAAAGGAATTTGGGTGATAAAAAATGTCGCCTACGAACTGGAAAACTCCTCACCACAAGTTTTCCAGTTCTTTTTTCTTAGGCTTATTAGATTTCTTTACTCTGCAGCTAAGTTCTGTGTTGAGTGAGATTTAACAAAACACTCATGCCAAAAGACGATAGTAGAGCAATTTTAGGATCCAAAACTAATTGATGAACCTTTTGCTCTCTTACTTTCCGTTACTTATTATTGGACTTACCGTAGGCACAGGCTCAGCATCATCCAAGTCCTCATCATCCTCATCTTCGTCCTTATCTTCAGCCTTGGTCTTCTCTCGCTCCGCTTCATCCTGCTCATGCTTCATCTTCTTCTCACCCTCAACGCGTTTCTTCACGAGCTCGGCAGCTGCTTTCGCTGCCTCAGGGTCATCAGTGAACATGAAGTTGTCGAAGATCGTGCCAGACTTGACCTGCCATAAATCGAGACCGACGGAGCACAGTTCTTTGCGAACATATAGGGTAGGGTCCGCTGTGTACTCAGGGTTATCGATCTCGGGATGGACCCAGACTCCTTTATAGGCAGGGTTGTCAATCTGAAAAAAAAAGCAAAACTATTTTAGTCCAGGAATTAAAAAACTAATTTTTGATGCCAGTTAAAAATATAAAGCAGAGAGATGCAAGAGATTGATAACGAGGTATAACGAGGTTGGCAAAGATGCGACGTGACGAAATCAACTGTGAGTCACTGTTTTTCCTTTATGTATTTATTTACGTTACAAGTATATATGTATTTAGACCATGCCATTCATCCTCTCTCGTATCGTACCTTCAATTGAAGAGGATCATGAACCAGTGTCACGCGATAAAAAAGTAACGTTACGTACCTGTTTAGGCGCCCAGACACCCTTGTATTCAGGGTTGTCGATCATGGGAGGCTCCCACTCGCCATCCATCTCATCGTCCCAGTCCTCAGGCTTGACAGCGTCGGGGTCAGGGATATGCTCTGGTTTGTCCCAATCTTCGGGTTTCTTGTCATCGGGGTCGGGGATGGTGGGTTTGTCGTCCCAGTCTTCGGGCTTCTTGGCTTGTGGGTCCTGGAAGATTACAGTTTTTATGGCGCTGGACCTTTTTTGAGAAGTTTTTTTGCGTTTTTGTCCTCGTTACTTAAAGCAAATGGTACAATTAGGGGTACTTTATAATGTACATCTTTATACAAATGTAGTGTGTATGTGTGGTCGGTATACGTGGCCCTGGATTTATTGATGGATCCAAGACATTTTGTTTTGCTTTAAAAGGTTGTTCAACTTGATTGTCAAAGAATCGTGCAGTCACAAGTTGTTAATTAGTTCATTGCCCTGTCGTTGCCCCAGGTTTTATGAGACGACTTGTAGAGTGTGTATGTGTGCGTGTATTTTAGTCAACGGAAATGTTCAGAGCGACTTAGAAACGAATGATTTCATTGTTTCGTACAAAACAAATTCCTTTGTTATAAATAAATATGCACATAACTAATATTTGTGTAAGCATCTATTCGTTTGTCTAAAGTCTTGACGTATATACTTTACCTTGTGGGTAAAGACTCTACTTTAAGGTAGAAAACTAGGCAGTACATTTGCATTGCCTTTTGTTCGTGATTATTCTACATTGTCTATTCTTTTAACACAATAAAAGGTATTTTTTACTTGATAATTCAAAGAACCTTACCTTGATCTTCCTAGGCGGGAGGAAGTCCCAGTCAGCCTCAAGTTCTCCAGACTCCACTTTCTCATTATCGATGAGGACTTCATAGGTGTTGTCAGGTTTGACGACCAGAGTGTATACGTGGGTGTAGACGTCGTCTTTGCAGCGGATGTCCTTCTTGATTAGGTGATTCTTGCCCTTGTAGCTGAAGATAACATGTACCTAAAAAAGAAGATTTTTTGGGTTTGTTAGTATAGGTACTTTCGAGAAGTTCTATATACATACATTAATGCCTAAAGAAATGTAATTATGTCTATAGGCCATTAAGATTGGAACGCGCGGATAAAAAATATATTTTAAGTTCTCATGCTCTTAAAGTTAGTATTAGGTGTAGGCTGCATAAAATAGGATTTTATGCTCTAGTGCATAAAATAAAAAAGACCATCACATTAAATATGTCTAATTGTTGTAATTTCACATTCAATTTTAATTAAATAATTGTTTATTTGAAACATTACTGTTTAATTTCCTCGCAATTGACGTGAAAAGCAGAGTGTAAACTCGTTCATAAAACTCAAGCACTCACGCACGAACGCACTCACGCATGCACGCACGCACGCACACACAATAATAGATAAAAATATATTGTAAGTATATATTATATTTTTTGTTTGGTTAAGTCAGTTAGATGTGTAAAGGGCCCGAAACGTCGGTTTGTCTGAAAAAACAAATAAACGTGATTTAAATCCGGAAAAATAGTTTCATTTCCTATTAATTAAGTTTATTTTTAAACATGTACCTAAGAAAGAGCGGCGCCTCCTGAGAAGGAGGCTCCAGCCACTATTATTTAAGTAACCATGTTTGAAGATAAACAAAGATTATTATTAAATAAAGACTACTATAACTGAACAAATCACAGAGGGCAGAAAAGCTATTGTCGCAAAATGCTTACAACCTCATTGTACTTTAATAATGTGAAAATAGAGTAATTGTAGGATTAGCACATAGAGTGCTTTATTAAAAATACATTTAGTAAGAGCATGATAATAATAATAGAGCTCTTTGTGAAAGAGTTCATCCGGGGAAGTACTGTCACTATACCATTTCTGCCGCAAAGCAGTAACGTGTGTGGTGAAACTACAAGTACCTACATGGAACTTGTCAACTTTTTGTCTCAAGGTGACGGGCGCAGTGGCGATCTTCGCGATTTAAAACTCTGAGCAGCACTACAACTGCTATGGAGAGGCTGTCGCTTAAAAGTCTATACTATACTATATTTTTTTACAAACGAATTTAAACACATTTGAAAATGTATATCCTATAGTACACGTGTTCTATAGTTAGTTCAGTTGACATACAAAAAAAAGCATTGGTATGTATAAAGTACCTATTAAATACAGTGGTTTTCGTGTAAAATTTCGAGGTAAGTTTACATGTTCTGTTTTTTCTATCGTGTAAATTTTTAGGAATTGTGTTTTCACGCCATTTAGTAATTAGTGTACATCCTCAATTTTACTATTTATTTTTTCTAAAATGATTGATCAACACTTTCGCTGTTATGCGGAGTCAAAAAAAGCCATTTGATGTAGTACAGACTGTTAACACCAGGCGCACGACTTGATCGTTCCGTTATTTGGTATCACAAAAAAAAAAGTAAGATACTCTGATTTGTATTACTAGTAAATGTATAAAAAAACAATGAGCTACTTTTCTACCATCAAGCAGTAATGCGAGCATTATTGGTGCTGATAAAATTACAGGTACATGAGACATATCCACTTATGTCTCAGGGTGATAGGCGCAGTGGCAGTGTTCCTCAGATCTTCGTGATTTAAGGTTCTGAATGGCACTGAAATTGATCTAAGTAAGTGTGTCACATGCCACCAGGTTGACAACTTGTTCATTCCGTCACTGCCGCATTTGTACTCTACATATCGCACAGTTAATATCGTCTGCTTAAAGGTAAATCCACATAAGTGACATTCTACAATTCCACAAAAAATCTCCAAATTATGTACCTCTTGTAAAAAAATCACCATCTTTCTGCAGATAAAACCACTCATTGAGTTTTTACCTTTTTTTATTGAGTTTCACCTGCAGAAAAATAGTGATTTTCTTACCATAGCTATATGAAGACTTTTTGTAGAAATGTCACTTTAATTTAGTATTTATTTATTTATTTAGTATTTATTTTTACCTTTAAACAAACGATATAATAGTGTATTAACTCAAAAAGTGTATTTATTTCAGGACCGATGAAAAACGAATTACTTCCTGTGAAATATTATAAAAATTTAAGTATAGGTTCAAATTTATTACAGGCATCTAACCAATTTCCTACATTGCCAAATATATTTATAAGTAGAAGAGAAACATTTCATGTTTTTGAGTGAGGACTGTTATGTCCAGAACTAGGTTACAAAAACTTTGTCTAATTTGCGTTAAGCAGATATCTTTTAATTATTTCTGTTAATATTGTAACGATAGTTGAATTAACGTGTAGAGAATTAAAGTTTACTTCCAGCAATAGTATAATCATGAATTTAACCTATTTTGAGTTACAACACTATTGTAATAGCAGTGCGATATAATTGTATAAATATTCAATAAAAATTGTAGACGCAGCAAAACATTTAGCTGCGTACCGAAAAGTAATAATCAGGTGATAAACATCGGGAACGAATTTAATTACTCGCTATCAAAGGAATAGACGATAAAACATGAAAGTAACTGAGTAGCTGCGAAATTTGCGATATAGAAAATGGAATCTAAGTCATACACTTCTTTCGATGACCGCATTGATAAAAACACTCATTAAAAAGTTCGTAATTTCTTAATTAGGTCAACCAATAAGCTCAATTAAGTAATTTGTTAAGTTAAAACTTAAATGCAAGCATATTAAAATCTCATTTTAACTTGGTAATTGTTACCCAGTGAAGTTAATTGCAGTTTCTAATCGTCTGTGAAACTATGTTGTTGCAATTGAGTTATACAATATCCTGATAATGGTTCACTAGTCTGTTTGTTTATGAAATTTTAAGTTACAGGAATAGGTTATTACGTCAGAAAACAGTTGATTTAATCATTTCCTTTCTAATTTACCTGAGTTTTATAATATCGCGTCAAACATGTTTATTGCTCTATTCGATACCGAAAAATATAAGCTAAATCCTCTCCAATTCTTGTAACTCTATATATAATATTAGTCAATAGTATTACAAGAATTGGAGAGGACGTGGGTTATATTTTTCTGTATCTTTTAATGTTTTTGACGTAACTTAAATTATGCCATTCTTCTATGAGATATGCAGTATATTGACACATAAGTTTTTTTTTTTGAAAAACGTCGAAACACTGATTTTGCGTAACAATAACACTGAAACTAAATAAGATAACGGACTCATCCGAAGAACAGAGTCCGATGTGATTATACAACGAAAAGAGGATAAATACATAATCTCGTTATTCAAAATAAGGTGTAAGCTTATAGGTGTTTTCAGAATTTTATATATTATTTCGTTTCAGAAATATAAAATCGATCAACGGTCGATCTGATATCGACAACTAAGAACAGCGAACGTAATGTACAATGTTCTAAGAATAAGCAGTCTTGCACATAGGTTTGGGTTCTACGGAAGAGGCGATTAAAAAAAAACTGTTTATTTTCGTTCGTTCGCAAATAATTATTTGGGTACGTTAGTTATGCTTCATGCATCTTTTAATTTGATTGAGTATTTATTTGACAGTAAATATTTCAGGCGAAGAATAGGCGTAAATTCGAAACGTTGATGCCTTTGAAAAAAAAAAACACGCAATTTAGACCCGAAAAAATAAGTTTCTTTTCTTATGTGTAACAATCGCCGCCGCGAATTTTCATCGCTGAAACTCGTGACTCCCATCTCTAACGAAATGACAAACTTTATTTTTATGGTTAAAAATACATAATTTTAATAATAGGTTTTGTTCAGATGTTCAGGACAAAACAAAGTGATGTACCCTATTGTGGACTTGCGTGCGGAAAACAAACATCAATTGTTGCAATCCATAAACAATATTTTGTTTTTGTCAAACAGTCATACGCGCGTGAGAGCGTCAGGCATACAATAGAACTGTACGCTGGTGGAAGTCGGATTTTAATTAACAAAACAATATGGTTTATTTTAGGTTTCACGTCTACCAAACGTTGTTTATAAATAAAAATATGTAGGTACAAGTGATCATGGTAGTGCTTCTGCTATGCGCAAAAAACAAAACCTGTAGAACTTGAACGGAATTGCCGGTTTTCAAATTGTATTATTCCGAAAATATGTTTAGAAAAATTTGCCTAGTGGTACTAGAATGTTTTTTGGGTATAAAATCATTTAACCACCTTTCTCAAATAGTAGAGACAGTAACAGAATACTTTTATTTCCAATTAGTATTAAGGACTTGATACCCGAGTATTTGGGTACTAATATCGGGTGTTCTATAGTGTAAAGGCCCTCATATAAAACTTGCGTAATTTTGTGATAAAAATTTGGTGATTGTTAAAATTAATTCATATCGCATTAATAATTAGCAGTCAGTAATAAACGTTTTTGTTGGATAAGCTATCTTTTACATTCATAGTGCCGTGACACATTTATAGGACTTTGGATACCTGTTTTTTATCTTTATTACTTTCAGTTACGATTAAATAGAATTTTTGTAAAATTGAAAAATTATAGATATTACTGACCCATATAGTTCTTATATATATATATATATATAATATATATATATATCAATCATATAAAAAGTAGATTAGTGTAAAAGATTTAATGATACCATTGTCTGATAAGAATCTTCAATACCATTCAATGCCACACCAATCACGCGACTATTGTAGTTTAATATTATAGTTGAGCTCATATGGTCTGTACGTTACTGAGGGAATTAATTTGGAATTTATATATATTATTTATTACTTGTACACTTTCCCTCAAAATAAAACTTTTAAATTATGTCTATTCGCGGTAAAGAAGGCGAAAGGGATATGATGATAGAAATTTCAAAATTATTTATCGATTTCCTTATGAAAAACAAAAAGAGGCATAGGCAAAACATCTGTAGGGACCTAAAAATACATGCACAAATATTTTCACACTCCCATGACTACACAGAGCCATTTCCTTCACAAATATATTTACAAGACATACCCTTGGTACAAAAAAGCCACTATGATCATAATTATATCAAAAGTGCTTTTACTACACGAGTCATAAAAATGACACTAAGTACATGAAACAAATGGTGTAAAAGTGATATTTTATAACTTTCCTATATAAGATTACTCATTGTTTGCAGATTTTATAAACCTCTACCCTAAACAATTTACAGATGTAGTCCTATTACACCAAAGGTATGATAAATGCATGAAGGTAAACAAGAAACTTGCAATAATCTTAATACAGTTTTAAATATTTTAATCCCTTGCAGCACTAACGGACAGACAAGTAATTTTGTTGAAAACAAAGAATTACAAATCCTACTTACACAGTACATGTACATCTAGATTGAGAATCTGCACCCCTCATGGAAGAATCCCATAAGTGAAGTTATGTCAAAAATGTTTATTGCTGTATTAGATGCAGAAAAGTATAACCCACATCCTCTCCAACTCTTGTACCTCTACGACTAATATTGTAGATAGAGTTACAAAAATTGGTGAGGATGTGGGTTATATTTTTCTATATCTAATGGAGCAAAAAACATTTTTGACATAACTCCACTTATGCCATTCTTCCATGAGGGATGCGATGAAAACTGGACCTTAATGAATTTTGGTGGAAAAAATTATTTACATAGTTCAATGGAAGTAAATAAATAATTTTATAAAAGTCCATCTTTCACATGATTCTAGTTAACCCAAAGACATAAAATATTAAAAAGAAAAGCAATCTTACCTTTTTGGTACCGGGACCGCAGATGTCAGGACCAAACATGATTTCGTAGGGTGTCTCTCCATGCATGTCCTTCGAGTCAAGCTTGCAGTCGAACACCTTCAGGTATCCACCTCCGCAGTCAATGTCCTGTTCGTGCTTGACGGAGAATTGAACAACCAGGGTCTTGCCTTCATTGCTGAACGGCTTGAACTTTGTTGATAGCGCATAGAACCTCGCATCCTCAGATGTTTGGAGACCTGTAAAATGCCAGGGTGGTATTGGGGACGATTCCAATTTTTACTTAATTAGTCGCAGAATAGACATATTGTATGAATGAATATATTATTTTCCAGAGACTCCCAAAAGCACTTAAGTGTACTTATAGGTACCTAACCTACATGTCCCATCAAACAAAGTACATCTTATGACTAAAATTATCTTTAGGGGCGTAGGCATAACTAACGTTTAGGTGATAAAAGAATAATGAATAATAATAAATTATGATTAGCGACTGTTACATCGTTTGGACATAAAAATTAACCAATTAGAAAGGCACCTTTGTCCTCCTCCGGATCACTGTAGAACTTTCCAGCAGTCAGCTTGAATTTGCCGAACTCCTTGCCAGGGTGCTCACTGTACACCCACTTGGATTCCCACGAGTCTGCAATGACAAATTATCCCTTTTTACATAGAATAATACCCAAAATAAGCCGGCTGCCGACACAGAGCCGATCGATATGATAGCACACGCGGCAAGCCGGCGAGACACCAAAGTACGACATTTCGAGTAAAACAATATTCTACACTTACCATCGGGGAATTTCTCTTCAAAATACACTTCACAGTTTATTGAATAAACCGCCAGTAAACTGACAAAAATTAACGCTAAGGATTTCATTTTTTGATTTGCACAAACCACCCTCACTGTCAAAGGACTGGCCACGAATAATTTCGAATTTAGTCGAATGGACTATTATAAAACTAGCGTCTTGCTATCTCACCCACACCTTGCAGTACTAATTAAGAGTAAAAGAGTTCAATAGAAAATCAACATTCAATTCTGAATTGTGCGAACGAAATACTGACCAATTTTTTCGCATTCATTCTAACGAGAGTGAAAGAGAAAACAAATAAGAAGCATTGACGTATAGCGATCAATTACGACAGACAGATGGAAGCCTGTTATTGGTTGCCTTTACCCAATGGCGTTTGAACACACTGCAAAAATTATTGAACGGGAAAGCGGGAATATTTGAACGGAAATTGTTTACAATTTATCACAATTCTGTAATTTCAAAAAACTTTTTCCAAGCAAGTATATAGAAGCATAATAAAATATGATAAATTCCCTTTTTACTTATTGTTATATCTGAATAATCTTCAAAGCAATATACTTTCATTTATATAAAAAAAAACAATAACACAATGCAACATATTTGGGCCAATCACGGGTGCACATGACATTAGAGAGAGAAGTGAATACAAAAGGACTATAGTGCGAAAGAAACTACCTATGCGTTTATTACGTGGAGACTGTAGGGTGTCTCACGTATTGAATTACGCAAACAATTTTACTACCTATTTGTATGAAATTACTAACATTTGAGTTATTCGAGGCCGTTTCTTTATTGGAAATTCGTTCTGGCAAGACCTTCTTTTTTACCGGCTAGCCTTCACCGGTGCATTTTATGCCTTTCAATTCAAGTACATTGACCCATTAGTCTCAACAGAAACTGCATCTCCCGGCTGGATCAATATCCTAAGACATCTGAGGCACATCTATACCTAAGTACAATGATGTCTCATCGTATGTTTTGATGAGTTTATGACAATTTAGAGTTTAACAGACAAAACTGTATTGAATTATTATTATTATTACAACGTAAGCTGATGCTTATCATAACCATTGACTTACGTAATTATTAAATTAATCGAAGTACATTATATATTGTATCTACTTGCATACCATCTTTAGTTTTTTAATATGTAGTAATAAGGATTTCCTTTTCCCATGAAATAACGCTACCATAGATTATACTGAGCTAGTACCTACCTATATTCCGTATCTTTTTTGTACAATCGGGCAGGTATCATTACAGTACAGACTATCTACGATGAATAAGGGGATGAATAAGAATTTATATTAGAGACTTACAGTAGTATAATACCCTAGTGTGCTGAGACGACTACTTTAATTAAAATTTAAAAGAAACCCCGGTACAAAACAGTGTAAATACCTACTCCAAAAAATCACCACGTAACAAGGTACTCTTTGAAAGTCACCACGTGTAAGCCAAATATTCGTCGAAATCAATTCAATGAGCCCAAACACGATTGTTCTGCTATGAGTAGTTGAAGAATTGAGTGGTTGGGTAAAACTACCCAAACTAGGGTCTGCAAACGCAGACCCTAGTTGTCGTATCAGTACCTCTACCATGAGATTACAGGGGCAATTATCGCTAGCGACCGCGTAAAATGTTAGTATACAAAATGTTGTTTCGTCTTGTGACCGCTAGAGGCGCTGTATAATTTGCCATACAAAATTGTGAATTAATTTACGCGGCCGCTAGCTACAAGTGTCACAGTAATCTCGTGGTAGAGGCATAGATCAAGATTACCATATCATTACAATGTCATCGGATTTCTATAGTATATCAAATTTGAAGTCAATCGAACAAGTGGAAATAAAATAATAATAATATTAATAATAACGCACACACTCAACATAGCCCCGCACTATGGAAACCCAGTGTCGCGGGTGACATGGACACACACATAGACAACCCAAATCACACCCAAACTCACGAGAGAAATAAATGTAGGCCATACAAATATTTCTCCCGGCCCGGGAATCGAAATGGGCGAGTCACGTCTGTCGCATGTCACAAGAACTGGGGGCAGAGACCACCATAGAGTGGATCTCATCCAAAGCAAACCGGAGACGTGGAACGCCCAGAAGGAGATGGCGTGACGAGCCAAATGCTCATAGCAGTCCAGCCGTTTGGTAGCTAAGATGCCGCAGACAGACTCAGGTAAAGGGCGGCAAAAGAGCGACATAAAATAGAAAATATACATAATTTCATTAAGAAAGAAGATATCCATAATATAAACCTTACAACTAAGTCCAAACTCATGGTACCACGATTTCGTTTAACTAAGGTAAACGATTCTTTTATGGGGAATTGTATACGTTTTTACAATAACACTTCGGAGAATGTATTAAGATTATCATTTCCTAAGTTTAAAACTTACATTAAAAGTATTTTAATAGAAGTCATATCACAAAATTGAAAAGTATATTTGAGATAAAGACAACAAGAGTCTACATTCCACACAATTATGATTAAAAGTGTATTCCATAGCATTTAAGCTTATTTGAAAAGAGCAATCCCTAGAGTTTCTTGCTCGTTCTTCTCAGGAACAGGTCAGCGTAGTGAACGAGCAGTAAAAAAATCTATCAATATTTCGAAATTCATTGCAATCGTACTAACATAGTTTTAAGGTTTTCTTTTGTAACTAACATCATTATCTTATGGGCTACGGCCTGAAATAAATGATTTTATTATTATTATTATTAATAGTGCGTGGACCGGTTTTTGTTTGACATCTTGCTAAAGTTCTTGATAGGACAGTTCTTAAAACGGGCATAGGGCCCTGCATAGGCACGTTATATGGGCTAAGGTGAAATACCCACTCAGATAGTTATAACGTGGTCTTGGCGCCCGTGTTTACATTTTTACGATCGCAGTTATCAGTGTGACTAATTGAAAGTTCCTGACTTGACGATAATCCACGGCGGCGCGACGAATAGGCATATTATTCAAGAAATGCCAAACATGTTATTGCTTCCTTTGGTTACATAACTACATACATATCATCTATATTGCCTGCCGGGGTAGGCAGGGACCATGGACTTCCACCTGCTGTACTCCTTACAAACCTTCGCCTCCTCCACCCCCATCCGTCTCTTCATACATGTCCGTTATTCTTAGTATTTTTAATTGCTTCCTTTGGTTATACCTAAATAGTTGATGAAGCCTATATAAAGGTCAAAACGCTATATTCGTGAAATTATAGTGATTTTCTTGTTCTTATAACAATGTTGTCAAATAGAAAATGAAACTATTTTTCCGGATTTAAATCACATATATTTGTGTTTTCAAACAAACCAACGTTCTGTCAATCGTGACCATGGGACCTGTAAAGGGCCCGAAACGTTGGTTTGTTGGAAAAAACAAATAAATATGCGCGATTCAAATCCGGAAAAATAGTTTCATTTCCTATGTAACAATCGCGAAAACCTAAGTACTAGAAATGTTGTCAAAGTTTTCACGTCTACCCATAACGGTTGCAGAGCCACACAAATCTCGCAAATATCTGAAGTGCATTGCCATTGCTCGCGTCACCCTGAAACTTTAAAGCTGAAGTCTCACTTGCCAGTAGCACCTGTAGATACGTCATCACCTTTATCCCCCACTACCGCTTGGCGGCAGAAATAGATATGATTAGTCATTGGTAAAAATATGCGTCATTTCATTAAGAAAGAAAATATCCATAATATTAACTGTTATGGACAGGCGTGTAGTTTACCATCAGGCGCACGACTTGTTCGTCCCGTCACTTGATGTTATAAAAAAAATAACCTTAATATATAAGTCCAAACTAATGGTACCACGATTACCTTTAATCAAGATAAATGACTCTTTTATGGTACTGTATACGTTTTTATAATAAGATTCCGGAGCATATTTTGCGATTATCATGTCCCAAGTTTAAAACCTACAATAAAAATATTTTAATTGAACTGTCATATGACAAAATTAAAGACTATCTGTTAAATAAAAATGTATAGAAAGACGACATGGCTTTAGATTCCATACAAATTTGATTCAAAGTGTATTCCATAGCATTTAAGTTTTTCTTTTAAAGAGCAATCCCTAGAGTTTCTTGCTTGTTCTTCTCAGTGTCACTTAAAAGTGACGTTTTCAAATGTAAATTTATTTTACCTACAGGAATAAATGATTATTTGCCTTTGACTTTGGTAGGTATTACTGTATAAAACGTTTATATACCCTGCAAATGTTGTAATAGGTTGATTGTGTAACGTACGAACTAGATACGAACCAAATTCTTCCGCGGAATTCTTGCACATGCTCGAGAATGCTCGCGCATTCCGCGGAAGATTTTGGCTATAAAGTTACACAATTGACTATAAAGTTAATTATGCTATGTACATCATTGACTTAACAATTATATGGACGTCGGGTCCGCGCTAAAAAGTGTCTGAACTTATAGGGCGTTAAAATCGTATACAGAGCGTCATTCACGCTTTAGTCTTCGTTTGTTCGACTGACAGCGAAGCAAGCAAAATTAGACAGTACTGCGATGACATTACAGTTTAAATTCAACGTTTTAGCTTTTTCATATTTCTTTACATGTCACTACGTTTAAATAGGTTGACTTGGGACATTTTTGTCGTGGTTTTTTTATTAGACCCGTCGTCCATTTATTTGTAAGTCAATGATGTACATACAAGATCGTTACAAAAATTCCCTTCCGCAATATAAATTGAGCCTTAGGCGAGCGGATAGGGATTACATTACACATTATGTACAAGGTCTATATCACGTGATGCTGGATGCTTAAGGAACTCGCTTACGGAAAAAACGATCCAAGTCCAAAGAATAAAGTTTTATATGATTTTGATTGCTCTGTTTGCTACTGGTACCTAACTAAAAAGTCAGAAGTTTGTACGCTGTTGCTTCTAGTTTGAAAAGGATCCACCCTGTGTATCGGTAGAAAGCAGCTACGCAACCTATAACGCACACACTCAACATAGCCCAGCACTAGGGAAACCCTGTGTCGCGGGTGCCACGGACACACACATAGACAACCACAAATTACACCCATATTTATATATTTTTCCCGGCCCGGGAATTGAACCTGGGGCCTCTGCGTGGCAGTCCGGCATGGTAACCGTTCGGCCACGGAGGCAGTTAGTAGTACCTACCATATCCTTTTTCATCCAAATCCCGTACCTCTTCAAAAATCTGTAATTCTGCTTTCCCAACCCTTTCTTCATTGGCGAAATGCGAAGGCAAAGCCATTAATATTTAAAAAAAAACTCTATTAGATTGTAGCGCCTGTGAATGTCAACCAGCCTACAAATAGTGGCCATTTCAGGGTTTAATTTTAATTACAAATAAATTGTTATAAAAAAAACAACAGTAAATTAAACGTATTTATTTGAACAAAATAACTACGTAACTGTACTGTAATTGTACACTTGCTACTAAATAGAAAAATCTGTCTTAAAGTCGTAATCATCCTTTTTCTTTATCGTGGTTAAAGTTACATTTTCTAGAACGCCTGCAAGATCGACCGCATGTTTTTCATTCTTAGCCCTTTTCTTTTTGTCTTTTTTGAATTGTATTTTTCTTAATTTGTTTTGCTTCGTGTTTCCTTCTATTAACATTTCGGGGTCGTGTTTGTTTTTGTCCTTGTTTTTATTGTTCTTGTCTAGTTTGGAGCGAATGTTCAGTGTTTTGGGGAGAATGGAGGATTCGTCTTCGTCGACTTGCATGTCATCTTCGAGGGCTGCCTTTACGGGACCTGTGCTGGTAATCTGTAAAGAAGGTAACGTTTTACAGGATTTATACTAAATACAATTTAAACATTTTTGTCAAAAAAAATGACAAATTGAGTTACGAAATTGTAAACCTTATCACATAGTAAAAAGTACCAAAATTAACAATAAAAAAAATATTTAAAAAGCTATAAAATATAGATTATAACTGACAAGTTAATTTGGACTCTAAAATTAGGAGCCACATCTGACTTTCGACAGAAATTGATTCTTTAAAATTATATTTATTTTAGTACAGTCATTTCAAATTTAATGAACACAGAAAAAAATTATGCGCCATACAATGCTGCGTTTGATGACTGGCATTGCTGATGTGGGAAGCAAAACAGACAGCCTTAAATGGGATTGGGCGGGTCCCGCGTTAGCCGGATGAAACCCTAGAAGTGGGCGAACGTCGTCACTCCTTAGGTGCCTAAGGATGGAAAGCGACGGCGGGGATGGCCGAAACGACGTTGGCCGGACGATCTTAATGGGTTTGAGAGGGAGTGGTGGAACACAATAGGTTAATAAAAAAAATAGACAACGAGTACCGAATATAATTGAATACCACCGCCCAACTAAATCGAGAACAACAATTGCCCTTTGAAAACGCGTGTATTCAAATGTTTCATGAGAGCTATATATAATGCATACTGATATGAAGTTGAGACTCGTACCGCCTAAGCTTGTGACAAGGCGATCATCGTCATCTCACCTTTTTATCACCCTTTTCTCTGGTTCCTGACCACTTAATTTTGAAAATTTGAATCATTCTTTAATTCCTTCTCTTCGTCACTCTTACTTTTCTTCTTTCTACTAAATTTCCGAAGCGAGCACACGTGCTCGCCTTCATTTGAAATTCTGACCAGTTATGCCATTGAAAATTATGTAACCTAACTACTCATAAAACATCAGTATATCGCACCCCTTATGGAAGAATGGCATAAGTGGAGTTACGTTACGGTTACGGAGCACGTATTAGATACAAAAGATTAACCCACATCCTCTCCAACTCTTGTAAACTCTATCGACTAACATTGTAGATTGAGTTACAAGAATTGGGAAAGATGTGGGTTATATTTTTCTGTATCTAATGGAGCAATAAACATTTTTGACGTAACTCCACTTATGCCATTCTTCCGGGAGAGGTGCGATATGTAAGAATACAGGCTGACAAATATGACCGTTTACACATGAAGCCAAATAAAGAGTTAAAATATTGATATGACCATGGTGTGGACGGTTTATTTGCGTATATTGCGCAGAGTTAACTGTTTAACAATATCAGCTCCATTAGTTCCGTTCACGGCCGCTAGGGAGATTAAGGCGCTGCTAATTTATGTATGCTCTTGTTAATTAGTAGCCTTCCATTAATTCACAAATTACCTTTCCAATGCAATCGTAAATAACCAGGTTAGTTAATTATAAAACGTAACTGTTAGAAGTGTTAGTCATGATGTTGGATTGTATAAATGCGTAATGATAAATATGTATGAATATGTTATAATAATACCATTGTATTTGTATGGTAATTCTAGACGTTTCTGTTAGGTGATATTGCGCGTTATTTCGTTTTTGAACAGTTACAGATACCGCCACTTATTTGTGGCCAAAAAGACATAAGGCTTTTGTTAAATACAGTTGAAACAGGTGGCTGAAAACGATTGTTTTGGTTGAGAATTTTTTTATTGTTAATTATTTAATTGTATGTTGCTATGTAAATATGTAAGGTGACTTTTTCAATATTGTTCTTATTCTAGAAAATACTATAACTCTTTTATAAAATAAATAATACGTGACATCACAATGTCTACATACGGTCAATTATGAACATTACAAATTGGAACCCTGTGCATACGATAATCGATTTTATTTGAAATGAGGAATTTTGGTATTTTGTATACACTTATCTATAGCCCACTATACCCCTTACCTCAATACACACACTAGCATAATTAGCGGAACAAAAAAGGTGAGAAAATAAAACTGTGACGTTTATATTGAAATAAGTAAGAATTTGACATAATGTCGCAATACAATTAACACCGACTTAGTAACAGTCTTGCTCGAATTGAAAAAAAAAAAAAAATAAAACTATTTTTTTTTTTAGATACAAAATAAAACCTGTATTTGTAGAAAAATACAACAAATGCATGAAACGACTGTAGACTAATTTTCTTATTTCAATTTAGACTCAAAATAAAAACGTAAAATAACAATATAAAAATTATAGTATTATTTTGGAGATTTCTTTGTACAATAATCATCGGATGTCCCGGGTTCAAAATCTCAGTAAAACGAATTTGTCAAAAAGAACTATTCTAAATTGACTAGGTTTATAAAGAGCGTCATTATAAGGAAGTGTTCAATGGTTTACAAGTTAGGTAAAAATTCGTGGATTGGTCTCTAGCCGCAATGAACGCTATAACTTGGGCCTTTTCAAAGCGAGAGTGGATAAGCATTATTTTTTAATGATAAAATTACGTTAACAATTATTGTTTTTGACTTTTTAACCCTTGTAGGGTACAATCTAAATTAGTATGGTCTTGGAGTCGTGACTTTTTTTATAATATCAAGTGGCGAGACGAACAGTCCCGAGTCTATGGAAGGAGAGATACACCACGGCGTCACTCATTCCGTTGTCGGAACACCTCCCTCCTGGGCATGATCTACCTTGGCAAACTTGAAAGTCCCTAAATAGGCTGCGGACCCAAGTCGGCCGAAGCAAGGGGTGCATGCACGGATGGGGTTACAGCTCGGAGAGCGGGTGTCCGTGTGGTGTCTCTCCCCAGACAATGGCACATCTTTTGTCCTGCCCTGCGTGTCCCTACACCTGCACACGCGAGGACCTGTACAACGCCACTGATGATGCTATCTAAGTCACTAAGTACTGGTGCTCACAAATATTAGGGGTTAAAGTATGAAATTGCCGTTTTATTGCAATAGGTT
>NW_020654748.1:3463911-3509973 GCF_003589595.1 Hyposmocoma kahamanoa
TAGATTTTCAGTACAAATCGGCAATTTCATACTTTAACCCCTATTATAAACGTTTGAGTCGACACGCCAAGAAGAAGACGGGACAAACAAGTCGTGCGCCTGATGGTAAGCTACACGCCCGTCCATAACAGTTGCAGTGTCACTTAAGGCTTTAAATCGCAAAGTGAAGGGCACTATCACTGCGCCCGTCACCCAGAGACATAAGTTGACAAGTCCCGTGTGCCTGTAATTTCACCGGCACCCTTACCCTTCAAAACCGGAACACAGTAATGCCAACATTACTGTTTGGCGTCAGAAATAGGTACGGTAGCAGTACTTCCCTGGATGAACTTCTTCCACAAGGAGCTCTACTGCTACTAAAGAGTCCCTTATACATGACAAATCATTGTCATAACAGCGCAAAGAATGGAAGTACTATAGTAATAAAAATATAATGTTACCGTGTTTTCGGTAGACGACTCTCGCCTTGTACGCGGTGTCGCTCAGGCATTGCGTACTCTGCCGTGTGCAGTTTAACATCAAAAATAATTACAATACCATTTACTAAAATCAACTTCCAGAGACATTCGAGTATTACCGAAGCATGTGAATATAAAAAAATAATTCAGCAACTTTAAATCGCGCAAAACGCAACTTCAAATTAGAACCTTATATCTAAACCTACAAAGTTAAACTGTAAATTATTCAATAATTGTTACTATACCGACACACACAAGCTTTCAAATAAAACATCCGATAATTAAAGTATAGAAAGTCAATGCAAAAACTTAATCGAATAATTATCCTTATAATTTGTAGGTAATGAAACAATTTTTGGCTATAGACCAACGTTACTTTGAGTTTTACAGGCCCCATAGCCCTTGGAACGTGTAAAAGGTCCGAAACGTTGGTTATTGTTTGAAAAAAGAAATATATTTTTTTTTTCTTACGTGTAACTTGTGTTACTTGTTATGCTTAAATAGTTAAGATAAACTTTAAATTGATTAATGAGCGAGAAGATTAAAATACGAAATAGTACAGGGTCAAGAACACGACACTTAAGATTTAAATTCAACGCTATGGTGCTTACTATAACAATGGTTCAAAATTCCAAAGTGTCAAGTGTGATGTTCTTCTGACTGTAAATTAGAATTAATTTAAAATGACATAGTCAACTTCCGCGCTGGGGAAATGCCGCTGAAATTAATATAATCGTCGTCCTGAGGAAGCAGAATGTTAGTACGATGTACAAACTGGACTCCAGAGTTTGTGAGAGAATTCTTACATTGGCGTAACAAAACATATATGAAAACATATTTTATAATATATAGATTGTAATGAATATACAAGGTCCAGTACAAGGCCAATTTTATGAAATTTAAATTTGGAACCTAACTCCGGTATTTGTGAATCAATTTTCATGATTCTTTTTTTGTTGGAAAGAGGGTACCTCCATAAGGGTCCCATTTAATTTTGAAGAAAATCATTCACCTATAAGGCTGGCTGTTCACGCATTAAGATTCATTTTTATAAATAGCGCCTAAATTTTAGTATAATGAGCAATTATTTTAATGGTTGATTTTGTTATTCTTTAATTCAAGGCGTTTCTCTCTCAACATACTTTGGGTAGTGAAAACAGATTTTTATTATCTCCTATGCCAAGTCCCGTATAGGGGATGAATCCGGGTTTGCGCCCTTTCCGGTAACCGATTTCAATAAAACTGGGTAATTATATGTAATTCCACGCACTTTTGAGGTCGATGTTTTTAGTATTCTGTACTGAGATTATTTTGGGTAGGTGAAGGTGGCATCATACATCCTCATCATATATTAGTATTATTTTTAAGCAGCAGTAGAGCTCCTTGTGAAAGAGTTCGTCCAGGGAAGTACTGCCATCATACCTATTGCAGGCACCAAGAAGCAATGTCAGCATTAATGTGTTCCGATATTGACGGGTAAGCGTGCTTGTGAAATTACAGGCACGCGGAACTTGTCAACTTGTGTCTCAGGGTGACGGGCACAGTGGCAGTGGCCTTAAGATCTTTGTGATTTAACGCTCTGAATGGTACTGCAACTGTTATGGGCAAGCGTGTCGGTTACCACCAGGCGCACGACTTGTTCGTCCCGCCACTCGGCACCATAGAAAAAGTTATTAAGTACATACCTACATAACTGATCAGACCTATCGACGTGCGGGGTTTACAAGGCTAGGACACGTTCTTATAAAACGCAGGTACGCTTGCGTTTCTACCAGGCAAAATGCCACATTGTGGCATTAACTAATTTCAATCAACCAATTAGAAAATACTAGGGTAACAGCACCAATGATTCAGAACTGAAGGTCAAACTGTAGTTTGATAAGAACATTAACAACATGCGTATTACAATATTTACGGAACTTAAAAACGAATCGTGAATGCGTGACACACTAGCCAATCATAGGTGAACACAACATTCAGTGACAAACTACTAGAGACTAAGTACATTTATGAGCTACCTGAGAATAATGTACTACACAATTAAATTTAATTAAAAAGAAAAAACAAAATCCGTCATTTTTTATTTTTTTATTTATTAAGGCTTTGGCAAAGCCATCAGCCTAAACATGAAGTTTAATTATGTTTCTGTGAACATGGCCGCCACAAAGAGGATAGGCAATATGAGGCGGCGTGCTTGGATTGACTCGGGATTCCTTAAAACGGGCCGATACGGGTATTTTAGTTCGAGATTCGTATAATTTCGCGTTTTAATCTTCGATTAAGGCACAATAGCACTATCCTATCCCACTTTAAACTAGAATTCACAAAATAATTGAAAGTCAAAATAAAAACGACACTTTTCCCTCCAAAAGGTCCAGAGCGAATACAAAATCCGTCATACGAGGTTCCTTAAAATTTTTTTTTTTAATACTAAATGACGGGGCAAACAAAGATCTGAGAGGCACTGCCACTGCGCCCTACGCCCTGAGACAAAAGTTGACAAGTCCAAGTGCCTGAAATTTCACCAACACCCCTACCCTTCGAAACCGGAACGCAGTAAAGCTCACATTACTCCTTGGCGGCAGCAATAGGTAAGGTAGCAGTACCCTGGACGAACTCTTTTACAAGGAGCTCTACTGCTACTAAAAAAATAATACTAATATATTAAGGGG
Source organism: Hyposmocoma kahamanoa (assembly GCF_003589595.1). Taxonomy (NCBI): domain Eukaryota; kingdom Metazoa; phylum Arthropoda; class Insecta; order Lepidoptera; family Cosmopterigidae; genus Hyposmocoma; species Hyposmocoma kahamanoa. Next base: position 3,467,042 of record NW_020654748.1, read on the forward strand.
ATGTATGACGCAACCTTCGCCTACCATAAAAAATTAGAAAAGAAACTAATGATGTTCCAAATTTAAATTTCATAAAATTAGTCTTGCATTTAGTGATTATAAAACATGTTGAGGTGAGGTGTAGCAGCTTTGAGATTGTTGTGAGTTGCGAAGTACATATTAAATGACATTGGTTTTATGGATGAAACAACCGAGTAATGGATTTCCACAGTAAATCGGAATCAGAACACAGTTAAGTGTTCGGTTTCACATGGCACATAAGCGCTATGGCAAATATTTATAATTCATAGATCATTTATTTGTGAAAACACATATTGTACAGATTGTAACAAAATAATTATAGTTTGACTGTCTCGCCAAAGAATAGGCATACAACGTATTAAAGGTATATTGTACATTTTTTATAAAAATTTTTGCTTGGCGGCAGAAATCGGAAAGGTGGCAGTACTTCCCTGAACGAACTCTTGCACAAGGAACGATTTGGTCTGCCTTCCTATAGTCCATCTGTTTATGTCTTAAATAAATGTAAACAATCTTGAGATGTCTATTTAATGAAATATACATTTATAAAATGATTTTCCCTTACCTTCAAATACAAAATACAAATACTTAGCTTCATATGAAATTGCATGCCTATTTTTATACCTATTGATTTGTAAAGCATGTGTTTCAATAAAAAGATGTATCAAGATTGTTTACATTTAGTTAAGTACCTAAACAAATGGACTATAGTAACACGATGTACGATGTTTATTGTCAAGGTGAGTGTATCATTACCCAAATTCCGTACTTTATATATTTTTATTCTATCACAGGGTCATCATTGACGCTGTACGTCGATGAATACGTATGTCATTTCCTGATTAACGAATATATGAGGAGAATATTTTCAAATTGAGTTCCATTTCACTACACTGCATTTCGATGTCGTCCAAAACTTTTTGTATCAATTGCACGGCCGTACAGGATTCCATTGATTTACAAATTTTTAAATCATCAGCAAAGAGAACACGTTTCATAAGCAACTTGTTTCGTTTGGCCATGGACAGGAACAAATTTGCCATATTGACGACCAACCTCCAGTAGTGGAGAGCCACTAAAAGAAGTCGGAAAAAAGCATATCTGCAGTGTTCTATGAATACATATCGCACTGTTAATATAATAGAGTATTAACTCAAAAAGTGGACTTTCTTAGAATCGGTGAAAACGAATTACTCACTTCCCGCAAAATATCAGTAAAATTTATGTATATGTTATAGTTTATCATAGACACAAAACATTTCCCAAATCGATTTAAAAATAAAATAAGGAAAAATAATTTCATGTTTTTGAATATGGATTATTTGCCAGAACTAGCTCACATAAAGTGAGTCTCATTTTATTTTTTTATTTTATTTTACGTTGAATAATGACATAATATTAAATTTCACATATTTTGAGTTACAACACTTACAACACTTTTAGTAGCAGTGCGATATATGAAGTTTCTGTGATGATTCACAACTTACCTTAATGGCATCATTATCGGTGTCGTTTGAAGCAAGAGCGTTTATGGCCTCAGTCTCCATAGCTTCAAAGGAGTTGATGTCGAACTCTTTCGTTATCGCCGAAACAATTTTTGCTTCCATGTGGATATCGGAATCGAGCGATTCTGGAGGCTCCGTGAAGTATCGCACCTTGGATAAAAATATAGCTATTTTATCTTACCCCTTTTTTATATTGGTTTTTCATGAAGGAGATAATAATAGTGAAGATTAAAAGCATGATATAACATGACCGCTTCTTACAAAGTAGCTTAAATTTTCTTTACTTGTAGTGACCATAAAGATTTTAGGATTAAATTAGTAATAATAAGTAATGGTTTACAAGCCTTTAAGGGCGCGTTCCCATTATGATGTAACGTTTTATTTATCGCTGGACGACAGTCGCGTCTAGCCTGTTCCCATATCACGACTATCTGTTGTGACTGTGTCGTGGACGTTTATTTTATCGTTCAACAACTGTTGTGTCTAGCTGTTCCCACTAGAGCGTGACGTCAATTTATCGGTTCACGGCAGCCGCCTTGTCGTTTGCATGACAGAAACGTTTGTAGGTACGATTATCTGTCGTCACATTTTTATCGTGACGTTTTATTTATCGTCAGACGACTGTCGTTCTAGCTCTTCCCATTGTCACGATAGTCTATCGATAATGTCAAAAACTTCGTGAACGACAATTAATCGTGTTGTTCTATGTGTGAACAACTTTATTTAAATATACAAGGCACGACACTTTGAACTGCACGATTATCTGTCGTCACGACATAATGGGAACGTGCCCTTAGCCCTTATTCTACGACATATATTTCGTATTTCTGCTTTCAGTGGACATATGACTATAGGCTGTTCTAATCTAACCTTTGTGGACTAGTAACCTGCGAAGAATATCATAGTCTACATTTATATTTTGTATAAAGACAAAAAACCATAGATAGTGGCGGTGATCATTCACCCTTGTACGGATGGATTGTGAATTAAATGTAAAAACAGTTAAAAGTAACAAGTAGTTAAAAGAAAACTTACTTTGCCAATATTCCAGTCGTTGAGAAGTATCCTAGCTGCCGCCTCTTGATCGGGTATTCCACCTTTCTTGAACCGGCCCATGCGTGACGCTAAATGTGCAAAGAACTCCTGAAATATCGAATTATGTACAAATTAGTTTTTGCTTATGTAATTTATTCGAAAAAAAACACAAAGTTCTAAAAAAAATTCTAAAATGATAATGAAAAAGGTCTCAAAAATACAAAATTCTAAAAAATACAAAATTTAAAAAAATTTAAGCGAATTGCTAAGAAAACTAATTTCTACATGAATACCAAGCCAGTAACCTATGGGAGTCATATTATATGGCCCCTGCACCACTGGCACGAATAAACTCATACTCACTTGGGGCGTAGTGAACTCAGGTATCTGATAAAGGTCGATAAGCGTTTGTTTATTGGCCCTCTGCAAGATGGCGGTGGCAGGCGTGGTGGGGTCCTTGAGAGCGCCCACCCGGATAGCGTTCTTCAAGGCCACAGACGCGTCGGAGTCGGCGCCCGAGTGGAACACGATGCCCGGACTATCGAGGATCTTGATTTTCGAGTCTAGTTGCACTGTTTGCATTTGTCTAGAAACATTTTCTAATTAGTATTTTACCGTTCAGGATTGTACATTTATCATTCATTTTTTAAATCGCGTATTATTTTATCGGTGTTTCGTAGAAAGGGCGCAAACGCCATTTTGAGAAAAAATTTGAGGGAGGATGTTTTAGGTTTTAACGACTGTTTTAAAATATTTATGTTCTGTTTTTATTTTATTTATTCATTTACATCAGGTAACAAAAAGACCCATGTATACATACCTTATAGACTAACATACATAACAATATAAAAACAAAATACGCCTATATTATATATACCTTAAAACTAACATACATACAATATAATAATAAAAAACAAATCTACACGATTTCACTTATCGGCGACGTGCGGCGCAATCTGGTATCAGGTAACCGGCCGGGGAATCGCCGATATATGAAACCCTTCGGCCAAAATTCCTCGTTCATGAAGGTCGAAAGATGTTCGGTCGGTATTCTCACCACAAACGAATTAAAGTTCACGTTGCGGCGAGACTCCAACCGCGCGACCCTCAGGGTGTAATTGGCTTTATGCCTGATATACTCCACTATCTCCTCAGACTTCGTGGAGTAATGCAGCCGCAACAGGTACATCAACGTCGTCGGTACGGCCGGACGTAGCGGGAAGTTCGGTCCTGTCGGTGCTGTGCCACACTGGTTACGGCTGGTGGGTTTCCTCTTCCTCTTCGCCACCTTTGTGAAGCCATCCTCGTCGCACTGGACCGTCTGCCTCTGTGGTTTTGCAACTTCAGAGACAGGCGCACGGAGATTGGTTTTATCCTTAGCCGATTGCCGCCGCTCGAATTTCGAAGTCGCGGGTCGGCTAGTTGCAGCAGCTACAGTGGCGTATGCACGTGTCGGGGTTGACGTACACACGCGTGACATTTCCACCGAGACTTTTAAGACTCAATTTTGGTTTTAATTAAGTTTGTCGCTCTTTCTACAAAACACCGACGATTTGTTTCTTCAAACAAACACCAACGTCAATTTGTAACAAACGCTAAAACCTAAGAACCCGACAAAAATTTGTGCTTCTTTGTTAATACTTTCTCTTACTTTAACGTTTTTAAGGACCTAACAAAACGACATGGTTAAACTAGCTTTTATAGCATATAGAATAAAGTTGACATAAAATGTGATTGAGCTGAATTACGCCACTCTTTATAGTGTTCAAATTAACGCTTTTTTACTGTCGCCTGCAATGCAAGATATACAAACAATTAAAATTCTATTTTCTTATCAAATCTTTATTGAAATCATAAAATTATTGCGCAAATAATAATTAAAATTTGATATATTTAATTATTATTATTGCAACAATTAAAAAATTCTCATGCATTTAACAATAATAATATAAACATAACCAACATAGACGAAAACAAATCAATTAGAACAATAAGACTTTTGAAAGAGGTATTAAAAAGGGTAACCTATTACAAACTCGAATTTTTTTTTCCGAAATAACATTTGTACGAATTTTCATTACACCGAAAACCGAATTATAACGAAACCGTTGTTCTTTCAGGATTATGTTGGATGTATATCGCCAAGAAACGATTAGGTTCGGTTAGGTTAGGTTAAGTTAGGTTTAAAAGAAAAAACATTTTCCTCTCAAAATTACTTTCGAGGTTATGAAAATTCGAGCAAACGTTATTTCTGGAAAATGTCATTTCAGACTACTGATAGGTAACCATTAAAAATAATAGTCTGTGTATTTTAAAGCTTAAATAAGGTATATTAAAAACACTTACTTAGTGACACCAGGTGTACTACCAACATTGCAAGCTTTAGACCGATTAAGGCTGTTTATGATGGAGCTTTTGCCTACATTGGGTAGGCCCACGACGCCAACCGTGATAGATGTTTTGATGCCCTTGTTACGGCAGTAGTTGCCCAGCAAGCCCATCAGCAGCTCTGCACCTACACATGCTGAACCTGGAATTTAACAAAATAAACACTATGTGTTATAGGGGTTCCCAAACTTATCTTGTCTACTGCCCACTTTGAGAATAAATTAAGTTTTTTAGCGCCCCCATTTTTTCACCTACTTAAAAACAGTGTTGGGTAAAATTTAATTGTTCTGGCAATTAAAGATTGACAATTAATTAATTGTCAATTGCGAAACAGCATTTAACGATTGATCAATTGTTAGTTGCGAGAACCGCGTATATCTGCAATGAATAATTAATCAATTTTCATTCTTTACAATGTTTTTGATTAACAATTAACAATTAAAACTGACAATGACACGACTTGTCAAGTAATGTAATATGGGTATCATTTTCAAGGTATTTGGGGTGCTCATCACGAATATGGCACTCATTTCTAAATCCAAGATGGCGGGCACGATTTTTCAGATAATGGCAAGTTGGGTATCGTTTTCGAGGTATTGGGGGGTGCTCATTACAAATATAGTATTTATTTCTTAGTCCAAGATGGCGGACAGGACTCTTCGAGTAAATGCAATATGGGTATCATTTTCGAGGTATTTCGGGGTGCTCATTTCGAATATGGCACTCATACCGGTGGGTGAGTGGGTTTGAGGGGGTGGGTGAGCCGGTGAGTAAAAGACTTTTACTACAACCCGAAAGAAATAATAAATAAAACAAACACAATCGATTCTAATATAAAAACTAATGTGAAGGATGAATCTGATGCTGTTTAACAAGTTTGTTGATATCAGGTTCAAATTTACTCAAGAACAGCCGCAAGTCACCGCGTTCGGTAACATGCAAACAATTTCTCTTTTTAGTAAGGAGCGTTGTCATAGCACTAAAGCCACGTTCACACAAATATGACGATGGGAATGTTATCAAGAATCGTTGAACGATGGACCACAATTCAGGGTACAATTGCAGGATCGGTTTTTGTAGCCAAAATTCTTGGTAGCCATTTTTGAAATTGATTTTTATTTCCTCGTTCGTTGTCAATTCTATAAGTTCTTCTTCCAGCTGAGGCGATATTGCTGTGTTGACATTTGAAAACGGATCCAACACCCAGTCTGGTATTTCCAAGTTCAAAATGTCTTGGTATCGTTTGATGAAGTCAATGTGGAGGTTTTCCAAATGTTGGCAGTAGGCAAACAAGTCGTCGTTACTGCAGGATACTGATAAATTCGGAAAATTATGAAACTCACAATTCTTTTTGTGTAGAAGCAGTTTGGCTGCGAAAGCAGCAACGACAGTTTTTGTTTCATCTCAGAAAAAAAACGGTTTCTTAACAACACTATGCGGGAAGGGCGTGACCTGTGCGAGCGATCTAAGTCGTGTCCTAAACCTTCTTAGCACATTTGCACGTATTTCATCCGGTTCTCTTTAAGGCTAGTGTCTTAGGTGAGCCACCCCGGGTGCACGTACAGCATCCTCGCTATTTTTCAAGCTTGGCAGAACTGACAAAATTCATGGTTCACAAACCATTCCTATAGTCACATCACAACCAAACATACTAGCAAGAGCTTAGATAGTGTGCTGAGCAATCATGACCTGTTTGTTGATATATTTAATTGTAACGTTGATGTGCTAAAGCGTAAACTCATGGACATTCTATTTAATTTTATTTAATCATTTCAAGGGTGCTCTTTTGAACTTGCGGGATTGTTCAAACTCCACATGTCAGAGCTGTTGAAATATTTATTTACAATTGACATATTTATTTATAGTTTTATTTTGTGCATTCATTTTATTATAGACTTTGTATGTATTAATGTATCAACATTACTTAATATATATGTATTCGTATGTACATTTGATTTATTAAAATTATCTGTGTATTTATTGAGTATACTATATTCCATTTCTTTACTTATCTATTTATAGTGCCACCCCAAAAACCGACTTTCCTCTCAGATTTTCAAAGGTTAGTTGGAAGAAATCTCTTTATGGGATAAGCTCGCCTTTGTACAGAAATATTTAAATTGTTTCTGAAAATTTGTAAGTTACCTTGTGGTACAATAAAGTGTTTAAATAAAAATAAAAATAATTTGTGACTATTGGCACAGGTATTGGGTTATTATAATTATGTAAGTGCATGTTGTTAACAAATACTGTTTATTATTCATTTGTTTAATGCTTGTGTTTGATTTGTCTGAAGCTATAGGCACCTGTAATTGACTTTCTTTCCCTGTTATTATTAAATGGTTGAAGCCGTACCATGAATAAATAAATAAATACAATACAAACCAATTCTAGTCTTAGAACTGCATATTTATTAAGAAGTCTATTATTGATAGGGAACATACCTTTCATTTCCTTCTCTTTTACTATATGTTTCATCTTTCTTCGTCCCAAATTGTGCTGTTGATCCTGGGTGGAAGCCTTGAAAGGCACGGCCGGTGCGCTGCGACGCAGGTATTGGAGCCACGTCTCGAGGTTACGTCGAGGGACTAGATCGGCTTTGTTCAATACTAGCACCAGACGTTTTCCTGACTCTCGCACTGCTTCTTCTACTTGCGTGCAGCGTGTGCCTAGAAAATACATAATCAATTTGCAATTGCGGCAGCATAATCCCAAATGTATGTCCTCCGTCTATTTGCTTCGCATTGTGTAGTTCTATGGTGACATCGCACCCTGACGAGCTCACTAATTGATACGGCAAAATAGAACACAAACAACTCAATGGTGTAACTAGGTAGAAGGTCTGGCGGTACCCATGATGTCGCACTTCATCAAGCCGAAGACGGGGTGGAGTGGGGAAAATTTATTATACATATTGACGGGGTATTTGCTCAAGGTCACAATCCTCAGCAGTGAAGGACTGACGGAGGAAGAAGAATTTTTTTGTTTACCAACAATTATTTCAAATGAATAAATATACATTTATTATAAGAAGACAACACAACAACAACTTAAATTGGCACTGACCATTAGATTGATACTTCAGTTGAATCAATTACTTGCTGGATTACATAATACCATTGAATTATTAAAAGCAATAAAAACTGAAAAACATTTGGTTAATTAACATTAGCAGCACTATTGTTATTTTCTTTTATTATTTGAAAGTTCTTTTCAAACTGTTTACATCACTAAGAAATAAAAAAGAGTCTCTAGTTAATAGAGTAAAAAACATAATACAACAAACAAGTTCTTAGGTTTCACGATTGTTACACATAGGAAATGAAACTATTTTTCCGGATATAATCGCGCATATATTTGTTTTTTCAAACAAACCAACATTTCGGGCCTTTTACAGGTCCCATGGTCATGGTCACAGTCAACCAACTTAAATCCGGAAAAATAGTTTCATTTCCTAAATACAACAATCCTCTACAATTACCCACCTAAAGGATCTCTAGCATCAACAACCTCCAAAATAACCTCAGCTTCAGCAATGACTTTCTTGAACTCTCTGTAATAAGTTTTAAGAGAGTTTTCCTGTGTCCGGCCTTTTCCAAGTTCAACATCATCTGCTGCTGTGTCATTATTCTTGAATATTTCATGCACCTTGCCACGAGCTTCTGCATTTGCTACCTGCAATATAGAAGTAACATATGCACATTTGTGGAATTAATTTGGCTACCAGTCGAGCGAGACATTCCATCTGATGGAAGTGGCAGCCTACATATTAGACTGATTAATGGAAAAGTAGACTAACAACTAAACACTTATAGAGCTGACTTTCGTATAATATAATAGTTAAAAAAAATTCATGTTATAATAATAACGTACAAAAATGTAGCTGGGAATAATCGCAGTACAGAGTCCTAAAAAAAACGACCTCAAAAGTCATTCATTCCCTAGTTTGCCACTATTATAGGTGGAATACTTTCGTAAAATTTAAATGGGACCATTTCTGAGGTACCCTCTTTAGAAACCAACATAATCGGTTCACAAATGCCTTATCATAAATAACTTAAAAGTAGATATGAGCGCCGATAATAGACCAACCGGCGGCGACGCGCCCACGAAAATGTGTTGGCGGCGGCGGCGTTTCGGCGGCACGACCGCGACTCTAAAACGAATTTGTGTAACGGTGTTTGATTTTACAAAAACCGTTATACAAATACTTTTTCAAAGGAAAAAATAAAATAACGTATTTTCTATAGTACCTAATCAAATTTTTATCAGTTCGATCTGGCGCTCCGATCGTACGCATGCGCACGCTTTCGTGTTGTGTATGCGTAGTGAAAATGGCGACGCCAGAAATTGACAAATTAATTTTTTAAACAAAACATCTTGAAATATAAAGTCACTAACTAACTTTTGTCGCCCATCTATGCCACCTATGCTGAGGCCAGACGGCACGCTGACCTATACCGCAGAAGAGAAGGCAAATCTTTTTGCCTCACTCTTTGCAAAGAGTTCACTTCTGGATCTCATCTTACCTCAGGCTGGCTGCACTATGGCGCCAATTCGCATACGCCAACAACCTGTGCCGAAAAAGGAAAGCAGACCTGACTCTGTCAACTAGACACCTATCTCAGTCACTTCCGTACTCTGCAAGACTATGGAACTTGTACTTAACAACCGTCTCCTGTCGTACCTTGAAGACAACAACCTCCTCAGTGATCGCTAGTACGGATTCCGACGAGGGATATCAACTGGGGATCTTTTTGTGTATGCCTGTCACATGTGGAGCGAGGCCATAGAAAAGCAAGGTGAAGCACTTGCAGTATCTTTGGATATTTCTGAAGCCTTTGACAGGGTGTGGCACGCAAGCCTTTTAAGTAAGCTTTTCTCTTATGTGCTTCCCACTGACCTTCGCAATGGGATCTCGGATTTCTTGAGCGAACATTCGATTCGAGTGGTCTTAGAAGGCTAGTGTTCCGAACATATGGCGATAGACTCCTCAGGGTTCCGTACTGTCTGCAACTTTCTTTCTGCTGCATATCAATGATATGTTAATTCCAGGTACATTTGTATGGTGATGATAACACAGTTGTAGATAGGTATTTAACCAATGCAAGGGTCAGTGGAGAGGAAATCCAGTCTTGTCGAGAGTCCATGGTAAGCTGTTTGGATTTGACACTGAAGGCAGTCTCTGATTGGGGCGATGCCAATCTTGTCAAATTTAACGCTACCAAAATGCAGGTGTGTCTTTTCTCCATAAAACGGAATCCCTTTGAGCTGACTCTGACTTTTCGTGACACATCCATACCAATAGCTGACTGTGTCCAGCTACTTCGAATGGACCTGTTGTCCAATTTGCACTTCGGCAGAAATAAAGCTTGGGATCCTTTCCAGGGTGAGGTGTTACTTCACACCGGGACAGTTGCTTCTGCCATACCAAGTACAAGTCCGGTCGTGCATGGAGTACAGCTGCCACCTTTAGGATGGCTCTGCTACACACCAACTGGCCACTTTGGATTTAATTGACAACCATGCCAAGAAGCTTTAGGTGACTCGGAATTAGTCGAGGCGAAGCTGCAGAGCGATTTAGGTGTGCATGCTCCATCGTCACTTTCCATCAAGTGAGATGGAGGTCAAATGCGAACTTACTATTTAAAAAAAAAGTTTTATCTTAGAAGAGTCATTTTCTGGCGTAGCCATTTTCACATACACAATACGAAAGCGCGCGCATGCGTACGATCGGAGCGCCTGATCGAACTGATCGGCGCGCGAGGAAAAACGCGGCGGCGGCGGCGGCGCGGCGCTCATATCTTCTTAAAAGATGAGTTATAGCGTAACATAATGAAATTGAAAAAAAAAACAGTGAAATTTAGAACCTCTTCCTTTTTTTGAACTCGGTTAAAAACAGGCCTTATTGTACAAGACTTGTTTCATGTTCTATATTATATAGTTCCATTTTGGACAATAATTTATTTCAGACTTAGGTGGTCCATACAAAAGTGTTAGTAACAAATTGAAAAACTCTTACGAAAGCTAAGTGTTAGTACAATAAAATTCATTAGTACAATGTTGATTTGGTTTTGTTTACTTTTATTGGCATATTATACTTACCAAACTAGTCATGCTAACTTTACTACTTTTTTTTTCCTCCTTTTTCTTTTGTTTGTCCAATTTAGCCTGTTCTTTCTTTTTCTGTCTCTCCTCTTCTTTGTGTTTCTTTATGGCTTCAACCTCCTTAAGAATGTCTTCTTTGAATGGACATACATTTGGGATTTGAACGGGCTTAGGTTTTTTAGATTTGGGGTTCTTTTTGCTTTCTTTCTTCAGCTTACGATTGTGATCGCGTACTTTCTTTTCGATTTTGTAGCGAAGACGTGCTGGTTGACGTTTTGATGGCTTCTCTGAGAATATTTGAAATTTTTCATTAATTCATAGTAAAATCTTAAAAATTTCTATCATGGTGTGTTTCAAAATTTGTACATTTCCCTTTTTTTTTTGAGGATTTCACTACGACAGCACGTTTCATTACAAATAGTGAGAAGGTTAGATACTGCAAAAAAAAGTTCATACAAACAAAACACATTGGACATAACCTAAAAACGATGTTAATTGCTTTATGAAGACTACTTTTACCCGGTAAAGAACCAAATTATTATATAAGTAGGTTTGAGTTTAAGTTTTATTTTCATTTAGCATCTAAAAACATTAGTAAGTATCAAAATAACACCACAAAATTACGAAACGTGTAAATCAGTTTATAATACAAATACTTACTTAATTTAAACTTGGCCATTTTTTATCGGTTGTATTTTAAATAAACACCACTTTATTGTAACGGACAAGTAAGTATTTAATGACTTATATTAGGAAAATATTTTTTGAAAACGCACGCCGCCAACCACATTCGTTTAGATTGACAATGACAAATGACAGCTGATTTTGTCAATTTTGGATTGACACGTGCAATCTTGCTATTTCAATGAGTCTTTCAAAGCGATCAATCCAATGACGTCGTCAATGGATCAATCCCTAAAATAGGTTTTTTGAAACATTTTTCGTTTGGTGGGTTTGAAAGAAATCATGGTTTGTCTCACAAATAATCACACTGATTGGTTTTGCTAAAATTTATAATAAGTAAGTATATGTATTTTTATCTCACCTTAAACTCTTTTCCTCAGACCTTTTCTTCTAAATTATTTTTCCTTTCCAATTTATTTTCCGTGAATAAGTTTCCCCGTTTCGCAGTCCAAAAAAAACGATGTATGTACATATTAAACATGATTCCAAATAGTATAGACAGTAATATTCATGTAGTGTTAGGTCATGGAAAAATTTCCATTTAAAAAATCACATTTATGAGAAAAATAAATATTTTCCGTATTATTTATTTACAAAGCATTGGCTTCAGAGCCATCAGCTTAATGGTAACAAATAATCAAGAAACGCACAACGTAATATACATAAACTAAAAATTAATTCGTGTAAAAAATGTAACTATTAAAACCCGCCATTTGTATATTTTCCGGATATTTTTCCAATATTTTCCTTTATTTTTCCACATTTGAAGTTGACACCTGTCAAAAGTTGAAGTTACTGAACGAAAACGATGGAGCCTCTAGAAAGCTTTTTTCGCTATTTTGAAATAATTTTAAGTCTCGTTTTTCTCTATGTGGCTTTAATTTATTTTATAATTCACGCTAAATAAAACTTCAAAAGATATTTCTAAACGTAGATTGTAGTATGAGCCTTCGAAGTTATATTTTAAAATTTTTTCTAATTTTTCCATATTTTAGGGAAATTTTCCGGAATATTAGAAATTTTTCGGAAAATTAACCAACAGTATCGTTTACAACAGTGATATTATACTTGGAAACTTTTACGATGCATAGATATAGGCATCATGGTTTGTGACAGGCATGTTTAGTTTCTGAACGGAAATATCGAAAGTAGTGTTGCCAAAAATTTAATTTGGATTACACTAAAGTAAAGTAAAAGAAAGCGATGAGTTTAAATATCATTGAAGCGATGTATCTGAACGTAGGGATAACTTTGAAAATAACCGCATTTGAAAACGACCACTTTAGAAATAAGATATAGTACTGTATGTACGTACGTTCGTAGACATCTATGGTGCCTACCAAAGAAACTGAGTTTCCTTTAGAAAAATCAGTCATTTACAGATGTTACATGAGATTCGTATCATTAATAAGATGGTATCTAATCTTGTTGGGATTGTATACTTTACAAGTCCACTTAATTGCTCAATTCCTTGTACTAATTTTTTATTTCAATGTGCAGGAGCCTATGTAATATGAGAAAAATTAATTCCAAGCACATTTTTATTAATAGGTACAGAGCATATGGATAGGTACATACATGACCACAAACCCAAACTAGACGTAGAAGGGCATAGCATAGCATCGTATGAGTAAACAAAGCACGTCGTCAGTTCATTCATGGTTTAGGTGAATGAGTCTCCTAGCGGGTAGCAAGGTTGGCCTGCGCCGGGACCGTCGTCGCATGACGCGCTTTGTCCGCTGCGACAGCTGCGGCTCGCGAAACGGTCGTTTGTACCTGAACAGGTAACAAGCAACAGGTCATTTCTCCGCCGAAGGGAGCGCCGCGGCGGCCTGCGAGGCGAGCCCGCAGTCGCGCTCTGAACTCCATTGTAGAAGCGCGTCGCGCGCGCACGCTTCCGCACAAACACACGATAGCGGAACTTTCTCGCGAACGGACACAACGTAGACGAATTATGTGCGCGGACGTACACTGCAATATTCCTTCCCTTAATCAACATTTGTGACAGTGCCAATGTCTCCTAGCTTGGAAGGAATCATGTTCAACAGGAACGCGAACCTGTCGGCGCGCCGGCCGCTGCTTGCTGAGCCGCAAAAGCCTTTCGTGGTCCCTCCACGCGCGCCGCCCCGTGACACGGGCCCAACTCGCCCGCTACCGACGGGCAGGAATTTGCCCACGGATTACTCGTACCGACCAGACTACTGGAAGCCATCGAACGTCGAACTTGAACGACGACTACAGGAGGCACGGGCCCGCGAGAAAGTCGGTTACTTTCAAGAAAAAGTTACTACCCCAGAACTTAACTTCGATCGAAGAGAAGCAGAGTTAGTGTTCAGGTTCGATCCTCACGCCTCTGCTGAATATCTGTCGAGCCAGTACCGTGCCCCTACAGTACAGTACGCGAAGCCCCCTACACCAGCGAACGGGTTTTCTAACCGTCTGCCGGAGCGAGACGGACCTTTTGTATTTGGTATCCACAGTCCGAGCCAGTTTCCTTTGCAGCGCCGGGATGAGGAAGACTACGATTACTCTGAAGTGGTGGAGGAGAATAGCCGCACCGTAGCTCGAGATGATGTTTCGGAAGACACTAACTGCTGTGATAAAGTGAACGAGTGGACGACGCGGGACAAAAAAGCAAAAAGGACTTTAAATCGGATGTTTCAAATAAGAGATAGAAGGAAGGTGAAAGGTGGCAAGAAAGCGAAGATAAAGTGTGTTTTAGTGGGGGATGGGGCAGTGGGTAAGAGTTCGTTAATTGCTGCTTATGCGCAGGATACGTTCCGGGAAGAGTACACACCCACTGCATATGACACATTTAATGGTAAGAATTGAAATAGATAATTTTTTAATTTTTTTAATAATTTAAATAAATTAGAAATCGAAATTAAGGACACTAACAAAACAAACCGATTATACGAAGACGACGTTATTAGAGCAATGGCTATCACTATCGCGAACGGCCTGATTTGGCAGATAATTATGCGATTAGGTACTAGAATGATCGTTAGTAGAGGTGATGAAGTTGTTAGCATTCACAAGACGTGTCTATTAATTAATTTTGTTGGCACCACCATTAATACCTAATCATAACCTATTATATTTTTGTAGGAATGTGTTTAAAAATGGATTCATATTTACCTGCTTTACTTACGTAAAAACTCATTATAAGATAGCACATGGAGTTAAGTCAATGACACGTTTTTAACAATTTAGAGTCTTATCGAAAACAGAAACTTGTTTTAAAACACGTACCTGACAATAGCCGTAGACTTCATTTAAACATTCTTGCCGGGTTGTGCTACGCTTTCTCATTTCAGTTCATAATCAGACGAAGAATTTTATTAATAGTTAGGCACTTATGTAACGATCTGTATACCTGTAACTGTAATTTAAATTGAGAGAAAGTTGCGATTGTTTATCTATAATTTCGTCTAGATTTGAAATCTTTTGATTACTTAAATAGGTATACCTACATTATTTTGGTCGCTTTCAATTATGTAACGATGCTAGCTTTAATTTAAATGTACAGTCGAGTTATTACTATTTGCAAAAGAATACTTCCAAGTCTGATATTTATCATTGACGGCAGGATGAATAGAAGTCTTTGCTTACGTCACAATCTTGATAACGATAACACTATAGCAAACGATGATAAGTATTTAAAAAAAATGCATTAACATTCCTACGGATAAATTTCCATAGAAAAATACTCAAATGCAAACAATCATTACGAAGATCTTGCATGTAAGTATCTATTTAAAACATTTATCTAGAATGCAAATAAGTACCCATTGTGTTTAACTAAAATATCTTAGAATTTATCTATGTCACCACTGACATAAAAATCATACTACACAAACAATGTCTTTCCAATTGTTAGTTAAAAGAATTATATAACTTAAAGTAGACATTCTTTTATCTATTCACTTTCCTGCTGTTTTATATAGTTTAAAGTCACATCTTACCCACATTCGTAGCCTTGGCAGTCTTTTTGCGTTTTATCTGCTGCATAATCTTCAGACAGATAGTTAACCGAGTGTTACTTGTGATGGCTGTTAACTAAACCATCTAATCAAAAACATCTTCTTAAAATCTTTGACGAGCGAGATTTTTTTAAGGATATCTTTTTATCATAATTAACGAACCAAATACAATAACATTACTATTCACGTCACAACCGAACAAAAAAGGATCGTAGAAGAATAATTAATTGGCCGAAAACAAAACGTAAAGGATTCCCAACGTGCCTTCGCGTCTGAGGTCAAAGCACTTTTTTAATACGGATTCCTAATATAAGAAATTAATGATACTCGGTTTGAGCTTGAATAGATGTATAAACAAGTTTTGTTACTTTCGTCTACGAACTAACGACTTTAGAAAAATATTTAGTCGTTGATAAGTATCCCTAGACTAGACAAAGAATTTAATAATTGCAATATGACGCACGACTTTGTAAGGTGTCGTCAAAGTATTTTCTTTGTCGCCAAAAAACAGACGTGAAACCTGCATGCGACAAAGCCCTTTAACGGCACTTCTGTCGAAGCCGCAGGTAGTATGATGGCTGAAGAGAAAGTGGCGCCCTCCTCTCTTTGTTTCCAATTCACACTGTTAATTGCTCTCTTCCCATTTTATTCAATGGCGTTGTAAGAAAGACTGCGCCGACAGTAGATCTTTCTCATAATATGATATGTATTCACAAAGTAATGTTTACAAATGTTCATCACACATTAAAAGAACACTACGTACGCTCTTATTTCCGTACTGTCAATTAACTACCTTGCCTTACCTTACCTTGGTCTATGCTTCCATTAATCAAATCAGGGGATGCATACTTATTTGTGGTTCTTTTCAGTATCACTTCGTAATGTCTTAGGGCTGACTTCTACCACTGATTAGATGCTTGTTTACTATATAATAGTCTTCTTCAATATCGCATTTCATCTTCTGTGTTTAATACCAGTTTGACTTGAAGTTACATGCCTCTTTCTTCACTATATGTTGGTGATACAATGGTGGCATGAAGACCATTCATTGTGCGAAGTATATTCTCGATAATTTCCTAGAAACTTTGAGCAGTGTTGTGAAAGCCCAGACAATGCTTTCCCGCCGCATTTGCATGCAAATAATCTTAACTTAGCGCAAACAAAGGATCGTTGCTAATTTTAATGTTCGAACTCACTTTTATTGTGTGTGCTGTAACTGACCATTCACAACTCTTTCGAAACATAATAATTTATAACTTTCTTCTATTGAAGGCCTGTGCTGACTACAATTTGTGGTGCCTCTGTTCTGGTTAACTAATTCTTTTGATAATAGTACTTAAAAACATACTGTTAGTTTTATTAATGACGAAGTTACTATGTAGGTACAATTTTAAACGGCATAGCACGCTTTGAGACTTTTATTTTATAGTACGCTGTTGTATACTTACTTAATCTCTCAAGGTTAAACGTAGGTACATTTGTTTAACCTAACTAAGCTGAGATCTACCTACTTAACGTAAAATTTCTTGTACGATACGGTCCGAACTCCGAGCAGGTACCAATTAACGATAAAAAACACGTTAATCTACATAACAAAAACATTTCAGTTGCGAATTACATTACCTATTGCACAACGTTTGTAAAACCGTACAAGAAAAAAGCCATAAAAAAGTTTCAACTTTATTATTCTATGGTTGGTTACAACACTGCCCTATATGTGAAGGACGGGACATTTTGTAATCAGGTCACAAATAAACAAACATTATGCCACTACCAATCCCGTTACGAAAAGTTTAAAACACTTCACAGATTGCTCTAAGTGGTTTTTAACGTTTGTATAGATAATGCGTGGGTTATAAAAGAGGTTTGCTCTTTATAATAAACAGGAATTATTGAGCCTTGAATTATTAGTAGCAACCTATGGAATATTGTAACATCATTTCTACGGATTGTTCTGCTTGTTAATGTAATTCTAGGTAATCCTAGACGGCGACATAATAATACGATTATGCCGCAGTGCTACTGCAGCAGAGAAATTATAATTTTGTTATGAAGTATCTACTTACAAACCTAAGTAAAAATAATATCACATAATAGTTACTTCATTTTTAGCAGCAGTGGAGCTCCTTGTGAAAGAGTTCGTCCCGGGAATGAATGAATGCAATA
Organism: Hyposmocoma kahamanoa; assembly: GCF_003589595.1. Taxonomy (NCBI): domain Eukaryota; kingdom Metazoa; phylum Arthropoda; class Insecta; order Lepidoptera; family Cosmopterigidae; genus Hyposmocoma; species Hyposmocoma kahamanoa. The sequence goes on from NW_020654748.1 coordinate 3,484,932, forward strand.
TTCTTTATATTACATAAAATTACAGTTAAAATACAATACAATAGCTTAAGTATAATAGTAGTAGCACGTTAATGCGCAACAGGCAGCCTTATTGCTATGTAGCAATTTCTATCAGGCAACCTTGGGATAGCGATTTTAGTATGAGAGGTAGTAGGGACCTTACCTATTTCTGCCACCAAGCAGTAATGTTAGCATTACTGCGTTCCGGTTTTGAAGGGTAAGGGTGCTGGTGAAATTACAAGGAACTTGTCAACTTATGCCTAAGATATTTGACCCTGTCTACAACCTTCAACGGAGTACTATTCAACAGAATAGGAGGAATATAGTATGGCTTTATTTTACCCACCTTGAATACCATAACCTCGCTTATCTTCGGGTTATATTGTAGACCACGAGTGACGGCATACGCCTCACAAGTCTCAAGCAACTGTGCCAACGCGCTGACCGACGAGCTAAGCAGCACCATGTCATCGGCATAGCTTAAGTTATTAATACAAGTACTTCTCACATAACATCCCGCATGCATGCTGCTGAGCCCAGTGATAACTATTAATTGCATGCATGCAATTGATAGTCATCAACTCATGTTAAACATATCGTCACTTCTTACCAGAATTGAATAACCAAGTTTATTTCGTATGCTTAAAGGTAAAACCACATAAGTGATATTTTCTACAAAAATCTCTAAATTATGTACCTGTTGTAAGAAAATCACCATCTTTCTGCAGATAAAACTCTTTTTAAGTCTATAGCTTTTTTGTTATTGAATTTCACGTGCAGAGATATAGTGATTTTCTTACCATAGCTATATAAATTAAAGACTAGTTTAAAATGTCACTTATGTGGTTTTACTACACTTTAAACAGACGATTTGCTTTTGCAACTAGAAATTCGTGTGACTTTACTAAATAGATTAGTCATAAGTCATAACGAATATTTAAGATAGTATAGTACCTATAACAAGTGATGATTGACGGCAATGATTCACATTTATAGGTAAACTATGTATAAAAATAAAACTGCGTAGCTGTGTTCTTTGCCTGTATGAACATTTTCGTACGTAGTTTTACATACAAACGACAGAAATATAAGTAATGAAAGCGTACAGTCAAGAGCACATCATCTTGATACTTTTGACCCTGTACCTATGATTGTAGTTTTAATGCATTTTAAATTAGTAGGATAATGATAATTGCATCAGTGTTATTTCCACTGTTACCGGATTTAGGTCACACATAATTCATTTGCTTTGTAAAACATGCGTGTGAGCAGCAAATGCATTAAGACGATGATTTGCGTACAATAAACAGCTTGGAGACAATGCGATGTCGCAAAAGTAAACGAAATAAAAATACGTACTCATGTAATAAGTTAAAAACTTTGATCCCGTCTAAGAACGCGGTCAAGAATACAAAAAATGGATGTAATGGAACATCCACATGCACAGAAGCTGCTAAAATCCTACTTTGGTTTCGTATAAGTCACTTGAGACTTTTGCCGATGCTAAGAAGTTATTTAGGCATCGACTCTACATTTCAACAAGCTTTTTTTTATCTTGGCTTTGCCATACTCATCGTTGTATTATGTAAAAATAAGTGACAAAACATGTTTGTCTTTGTTCTTAGACGATATTAGTTTATATTTAGGTTCGTATGTGTGTATATATGTATGTATATAAAACAGGTAAACAGCATTTGTTGTGCCAGCATTTTAAAGGCTACGTGAGGTCAAAAAAACCAATTTACGAGTGATATTACGTTGATGCAGCCAGCTGTAGGTACGGCTGTACCGCAGCTGCCATAACTCTTTGTGCCAGTTCTACGAATAAAAAAAAGGCCTCCCATGCGATTACCTTACCTTAGACGGCGCCCGGTGCTCGATGCGATGCCTTCGGGATCTACCTTTCGGGTTTTTTATAGACTCCGTAGCCCATTACCGACGGCGCGTTTGATACAAAAATAAAGAAATGAGAGTAAAGTACTGTGTTAGATTTGGAATGTTAATTGTTAGAAAAGATTCTGATCGATATTTGAACGGTTAGGATACAAGTTCTGGATGGAACTGAAATTTATTTATAATTTAAAAATAATACATGGAATTATCTAAACAGCCTATTTTATTTATTTGCAATACTGATTTCAGTGATAATCAGTACTACAATACATGACGAACAACTTTTAAAAGAAAATCTTATCAATATTGTAAATTTTTGCTAGTTTTTACCTACTTGTTGATAAAACGCATTCTTTCTTAATTTTTTTAACTGTGTTGTAAAAATTCTTTATTACACTTTGCTTCTGTTATCTTTGTGACGATGCTGACCTCCTCCTTCATTGTCATCCTTTTATCGTTCTCTTTTCCGGTTCCTGCAAACATATTTTTGAAATTTTGTATCGTTCTCGAATTCCCTTTTCCTTCACTATTCTTACGTTTCTTCTATTCGTCGTCACTCCCATCAAAATTCTTAAAACGAGTAGACTTTCATGTCGATTACAATTAAAATTATTATATACCCTTTTGGTTCTTTCTTTTTGTCTTTTATCATCTCTTACAATAATTCCTAAGGACCGCGCCTTCTGCATTCTCTTTTATCGGTTTTCGGGTGCCATGTAACCGATATAATTATTTCTTGTATTCACAAGAAATAATTATTTTAACAAGCTAGAAAGAAAACAAGACAATGAAAAAGTTTTATTGTGTAAGAAATCAGTGAATAACAATTCACTGACTTTTTACATATGCTTTAGATATTGTGTACTTAATTTCACATGAACAATGCATACCGATTACCAATCACTTTTAATCAAGTTCCGCTTCAAGTATATTAATTTAATAAAGATCAAATATATAAATAATATACTTTTTTCGCAGGAAATCAATCGTCTTTACGGTGGTCATTTTAAAACTCAAAGTCAAAATTATTTTCGACCATTAAGTAAACATTCAAATTCGTTACTTGCAGTAAATTAAGTATTTTAGAATTAAATTAGTAAAAGATTTTGTAAAAGTAAAAAAGGCTGCTTTCCTACTGCTAGGCAAAGTTCACTGTTCTTCTTCCACTCTGTGTACTTGTCACAATATTATTATTTTGTATTTATTTGAGCATTAGCTACAGTGATAAAGCCATTAGCTTAAAAGGTAACAAATAATTAAGAAAGTCAACAAGTTTTTTTTAATGTACTTAATAGAAATTAATTCGTATAAAATCAAGTGACGGGAAGGACAGTGCCACTCGAAGCTTTAAATCGCAAAGACCTGAGTGGTACTGCCACGGCGCCTGTCACCCTGAGACATGAAGTTGACAAGTCCAATATGCTTGTAGTTTCATCAGCACCCTTACCCAACAATACCGGAATGTAGTAATGCTCACATTACTGCTTGGCGGTAGATTTTTTTTTATAATATCATGTGACGGGATGAACACATCGTGCGCCTGAAGTTAGGCTACACGCCTATCCGTAACAGTTGCAGTGACATTCAGAGCTTTAAATCGCAAAGATCTGAGGGGCACTGCCACCGCGCCCGACACCCTGAGACATAAATTGGCAAGTCCCATGTGCCTGTAATTTCACCAGTACCCTTATCCTTCAAGATCGGAACACAGTAATGCTGACTTTACTGCTTGGTGGCAGAAATAGGGAAGGTGGCAGTACTTCCCTATACGAACTCTTTCACAAAGAGCTCTATTGCTACTGACAGGTAATAACTAGGTTAGGCAGGTATATGTTTACTCAGATAGTTTTTAAAGCGATTTCTCTAGGTTTATATTTCTTAGTTAAGGTTAATGAACTTTTCCCTATTCTATGAATTGCAACTGCGTAGAAGCGGAACGTAATAGTTTTTTCCCGATTTTATGTAAATACCTTACTGTTACGTTGCACTGATAAAAGTTTTGCACTTACACGTAATGTCCTGCGAAACCATAGCAGCTTTTGTAGCATGAAATTTACGTAAAGTTAGAACTTTTAATGGTTATGATTTTTTTGACATTGAGCAAACTATCAAATTAGACATTTATAGTTACGCTACAGTGGCGCCTACTAATAAAAGTGGTTACTACTAATTTTCATACAATATTTAGAAGCGCAGCTGCAGCGCCACATTTGCGACACGCACACCAATTTTGCAGACTATATGGTGAAATTACAGGCACATGGAACTTGTTGGTGACGAGCGCTATGGCAGTGCCACTGCGATCTTTACGATTTAAAGCTCTGAGTGGCACTGCAACTGTTATGGAAAGGGTTGGGCTTACTATCAGGCGCACAACTTGTTTGTCCAGTCACTTGATATTATAAGAAAAGTCTGTAATATTGTATGAAAATTAATAGTGGCGTGACTGCCGCGTTAAATGATATGAGTATACGGCCAAAAGTACATCAAACTCGACATTTAGATTTAAATTCAACTCTATGACGCTTACAATATGAACGACCTAAGCCAAGTTTCAAGCTTGATGTGCTCCTGTAACGTTTACAAGTTACACCTACAAATAATAAAATGGTCACCTTAACATGCCTAAATGGCAATTATTTCAGTTAGCAAGCAGACGAGGACGTAACCTTCGTGCAACTTCTTTTTTACTACTAACGACAGTACTAAAATTGAACAATTTTTTCTTCAAATTATCTTTGTCGTGTACGGTTGAATATGTAACAGTAATTCTCATTCATGAATATTTACAATATGGTCCTGATTTCTGACAATGCAAGTAAAAAGGTCTGTCACGTACCTACTCGTTAAGCAAACATCTCTACTTTCACAAATCTTTAGCATTATAATTACTATACTTTCGATCAGAGAAAGTTCTTAATGTTCTTCAATTCGCTAACTGTTTGATTTCGAGAAAAGGATAAGGTGGGATGGGGGTCAAAATATAAATAAATTACGTGAAAAAGACTTACAATGCGTAAAAAATCACAATTAGAACACTCTTGTGTGGGTGATATACATTGAAGTAGGACATATGCCAGAATTTTCCAACAAATTTTCCAATAATATTAAAACTGGAAGTCATTTTGCGAGCATTCCTTTTTATGGACCACTAATCTTGGTGAAATTACAGGCACATAGGATCATAAAAAAAGAATGCACGGACTAAACCCATATTTATGAGTAAAACTTCTTCAAATATTCCGTTACATAACAATAAATGCTTAATATTACTCACGACTGGCAGCGTTCATCCAGCCATAGCATATTGCCAGACACCACTTGCGTAAGCGCATAAGCCCTGTCGATCGAAGGTGAATAATGCCGTTACTTTTATGTGATGCAAGTTGTGTTATTACAATATTCAAATGCTCTACGATTTATAAGTAGAAACTAGGGAATTAGAGCTTGTTTTAAAACAGCCCTTTAGAATTCGCTGCTAAATGACCTCCTTAGCCAGAGTCAATGTTGATTGCAGTCGGTTATGATGGTTCTTTGATGATATTCATATTAAAAAAAAATACTATAATAGTCGTACCATTATCCAGAGTTAAATTAATAAAATTAAAGCTTAGCCATAGGTTTCGTCCATTTTACCTTTTCTTAATTCTATGATAAACTAGAGCCGCAAAACGTGATATGAAAACACGCACTGGATGTTTAATAGACTGTTGCTAAGTCGTAGTTAACTCTATGACTGTATGGTATATTTACCTATGTATATATTTTCATAAAGCGATATTCCCTAATGGGTAAGATTGAGTCAATCAACTTATCGTTTGTCTTTCAGGCATAACTCGTGTTGGATACATCCGACACAAGACACAAAGTACGCGCAAACCTCGAACGCCCCGCTATTGAACGCACCACGCACCGCCACCGCACCGTTGCGAATTTGTGGCCTTATAGAGGCTCGAAAGCATCTATTCTTATCGCGTTTTTCAGAGAAAATTATACTGCGCCAGTACTTAACTTTCATTTCGCGCAAACACAACATACGTGCATACGATTAACAACTCGCATATACGAACGGAAAGAACGTCGGTATTCTATTATTACGAATAATGCAAATTGCTCAAAAATATTGCTTTGCGAATTCGTGTACACACGCATAGTGCATTACTTCCGTGACGAAGTGTGTCAAGATCAACCTGTAGTTGAGATTTGGTTTTTAGATCACGTACTTACTATTCATAACGGTTTTTTAATGTAGGAAAATCAAATATCCACTTGTTTTATTTATATGTATTATACTCTAGGTGAAATTATAGGCACATGGGACTTGTCAACTTATGTCTCAGAATGACGGGCACAGTGGCAGTGCCCGTCAGATCTTTGCGATTTAAAATTCTGAGTGGCACTGCATCTGTTATGGACAGGCGTGTAACTTACCATCAAGCGCACGACTTGTTCGTCCCGTCACTTGATATTATGTAAAAAGCATAGTAATTAATAATAATAGCCTTTATTGCCTACTGATAATCATCAGCCTATCACAATCTACTGCTGGACATAGGCCTCTCCTGAAGTGCGCCATTTCGCCTAGTCCTGAGCTAGTCGCATCCATCTGCTGCCAGCAGCCTTTCGCATTTCATCGTCACTCCATCCAGCATCCAGCCGATCGTCACTTCATCTGGCCAAAGGGCGTCGTGTACTGATAATCATAATGGTTACAAATTAATTTTAAAGTGCAACTTAAACAGACCATACGTGAAAGTAAATGATAATTTAGTAAATTCCGAATATGTAATCACAATGTGACCAAAAATTCTCACTAGCTTTAAATACCTACCGTATACAGTCAAAGGAAGTAATTTGAAGCGACGAAATCGTTCGTCTTGATTTGCTCGTTGTTGTAGATAAGTCTGCCTCTACAAACGGAGTAAATAATATGTAGACATTTATCCCGTGGTCTAAGTCCCTGTTGGTGTGTAACGGCCAAAGCAAACCAGTTTTGGACACGTGCTGCGTCGAGATCCGAGCGCGTCTTCGTGCAGTCAAAGCTTTCGTTTCTGTATCTAGCTGTTTATAGAATTTTGTATACTTTTAATATAATCCTTTAAAGATGTAATTGCTGTAATAGAAATATAAGGGACACGTTTTTGGTTTCTAGCTACGAAAAGAAAGAAAAAGAAATTTTATTTTTTATAAACAATGGCTGGTTATATATGTGAATAATATACGTCACTTGTATGTAAATATACAGTAAAAGGAGTCGTTTTAGCGCATCATCAAATCGTCACCTGTTAAGAAAAAAAAAAACAAAAAGTAAATCGATAACGATGGTGAAGTAAACACATAACTCTCAACTTGAAAATTCAAAATGTACAAGTCGAGTTAAAAACTCTCATAAAAAGAGATACCTACGTACCTACATGGTAATAATAATGATCTGCCAGACAATCACACCAAAACTTTTGGTGTTGTTGTCTGGTCTCAAACTAGGGAATTCCCTGTACTGTGAGTCCCAGAGCAACGGAATTCACTTTAGGACATGTCTCAGAACACCAGAACCATTTTAGAAAACATCAATTTCCAAATCGATCCCACCGTGAATCGACCCCGGGACCTCATCCAGTGCCGACAGTACAAACCGTTGGGCCACCGCGGTCGTCACGACGATGATCTGGTATGACGATAATCATTTTATTGAAGCCACCAAACCACCTACATATTCAATTCGTGTGTAGCTAGATTAATAAAACTGAGTGTTTTCCGCATAATTGTACCCTAAATACCTTTGCGTGTGAATAACGATCTACAATTGAAGTAGTCTCTACATAGATAGCCTCCAAACTACGCAATGAACCTATTATTTGAGTCCAAAGAACAAGGAGACGAAATGACATCGACATGTCTCCTCTACATTTGAATTCCACAGTAAAAACAATACCTAGGAGTACAATCTCGTAAATAAAAAGGTTGATTTCAATGGACCTTCAACCCGAGAACTTAATCTCAGCTGACAAGACAATCAAGTGGGTCGCATGACGAGCCATTTTGTAGAACAGATTGCATGAAACAAATTTTATAGACGTATATGTAACAAGGAACAAGTCGACAAATAATTCGTCGAAATAAATGAAGTATGCAGAAACATCTTTATAAAAAAACACAGTATGCATCTTAGAACTATTACTTTCTATCAAAAAATATTTATTCAAGCTTGGTTGGACTATAGCGTTTTATCATATTTAATCGCGTGATACCTTTTTTCTTTATCGGAGACGTGCATAGTGCTTGCATTAAGATATCTGATTTGCCATCGACGCTGTTTATCGTAAGGACGACACATGACTATTGTGTTAAAGACATACAAGGAACTGAACAAAATTGTAATTATGTACGTGTCAAACGCTGAGCTTGTAATTGAAGAGAATGTCCCCGTAATGAGTTGAATTGGTCTCAATGAGGAGATGTAAGTTCAATCTTATCTAAGATACAATTGCAATTAGAACTGTAAAATTTGAAGATTGCATCTTTTGAATTATTCACAAGACATATATCGAGACTGGACATCTTATAAGTTTGACTATTTGGGATCAAAATTTTCTTTTCAAAATTATTAATAATCACATTGATTCTACAGTTAAGCCAAATTTCATTAAAATGTCCAACACCCAACCTATGCCCTCGAGGCCCATTTGCAATACTTTATTGTCGCACTAATTATTCTAAAAATAGGTTCCTTGTACGGGCTTGTATACAATTTAATAATGAATATCAAGAAATTAACTTATTTGACAATAAGCCATCCCGGTTCAAATCTACCATTAGGAAGCTTTTATTTTATTAACGTAATCATTCATCGATCGTAACAATTTTTCTTAGTGTTCGATCTTTGTAATAATACTAATAACAAACTAATGGAGTGATTTTCCATAACATAATTGAATATCATGGTGGTTGAACATCATTATATTCAATAAATTTAAATTATAATTAAAAGTGATGTACAATTTGTTGCTTAGTGGTAATTATTATGTTAGTTGTTACCTGGTTATAGCTATGTACAAATTTGTCTATCCACCGTAACTTATTTTAAACATCAGTGGAAAGCATTGGTGGAAAGATTGTTTGTTTCATATATGTTAATAATTAAATGTGTTATATGATGCTGTATGTTTCCCAAATAAATAAAATAGATAAGAAATAAAATATTTTAACAACTATTGATACTTTTATAATTTTTATCTATTATTTGTGAATTGGTTATAGAGCCTTCAGCTTAGACTAACTAAACGCCAAGAAAAAACTTTGGAAAAACGTTTTGATTTGTGGCTTTTTTTGAGATTGACATTTGACATATTTGGATACGGCTCTAATACAAATACGTTCCTTGTATGCAAAGGTGGGCAAGCGCTCGCTTTTTAGCCCTTATTTGCAATTAGTACTTATTTGCAAGTAAATATTTGTTGTAAATAGAATTTTGCCCAAAATGAATGATAATATACATATTAATACAAAATGTTTATTGCTTTCTGATCTATACGATTCGATTTGCCTTTCTATTGAATCGATCCGCTTGAAAATCGCATTGATATTAATCGATACTGAAAATCACATGTACTTGAATAAATTTTCATAAAAGTCTATATATATGATAATGTACAGAATTGTAAGGTTGGTATTGTGGAATTGCCTGTTTTTCGCCTATAAAAGATTTTGTATATCGAAATTTGTCATAAGTATGAAATTTAGTATTCGTCCTTCCTGCTCACGCTTTTAAAAAGGTAACAAATAGAAACAAAAGAAACTAAACGTAACATACTTAAACTAAATACAAAACCCGAAATTTTCTCATAAAATTAATTTAAGCGACGTGCAAAGCAATAAAAAAAGATAATAATATAAATTGACAATAAAACGAACATACCACCAAACAGATTTACTCCGCTACAGAGTAAAATTGAGTATCGTTTTTTCTATCGGACCCGGAACGTAGCAATGCTCACATTACTGCTTGGTGGCAGTACTTCCCCGGAAAAACTCTTTCGCAAGGAGCTCTACTGCTACTAAAAAGAATTTAATTAGTTAATATTCTGCCACAGCCGGTAATGGATAAGAATACACAATAATCTCAGTACAATGTACTAAAAATCCGACCTCAAAATTCACTCATCTCCTAGTTTGCCATCCTTGAAGGTGGAATATTATCTTCGAATTTAAATGGGACCACTATTGAGATACCTTCTTTCCCATAAAAAAGAATCATGAAAATCGGTGCACAAATGCCTATTAGTTATCGCGTAACATACACACAAAAAAACATACTTTAAAAATATACTTTTTTTTGAAGTCGGTTAAAAAATTACACGCGCGTCTTTGAAAAAACGATAATTAAAATACAATGAGAATTCTAAAAAATATTCAGTTATATTATACGTATTATATCAGAAATACACTCCCAGGGATGGCAGTAGTGTTATCCTCTGAACTTTTGAAATTATAAAAGTTATTTATATACGTATATACATAAGTACGTATAAATTACTTACATCGCCATCGGTGAAACTTTTGACTCCATAAAAATTTGCATACGTATATTGCAGTCTCTTTGATACCTTTCCATTTATTTTCTCGATCTAACTTGTATTTACGACGCGGTAAATGTGTAGACGACAATTTGCGGCTAGATTATAACCAATTAGAGCTTAATTGAAGGAAAATTAAATTAACCTAGTGAAACGGACGCTTCGCGGTGGATTACCGTGATGCGAAATTAAAAGACATTAAACTGAACGGAAGATTAATTAGAATACCTGATACTCACAGGAAATTAGCAAATTTTTTAGAATATACGTATAGGCTCAGTCGATAAGATTCATCCATAGTATATAACCAGAAAAATAGACGAAATAAGGGCCATTCATCCCTGGCAACTTATCAGGCAAATAGGCCTTATATCACTTTTAAATATTTATTTTAAACTCTCGTTTGGACTGAAAACACAAATTAGAAAGCTGAAATAGTACAGCGTCAACTACTGACCTGTGTACGTCTCCGTATAGTCCAAAACTATTATGTATTTTTTGTAATAGATCTCTAACCATGGGGGGCTGTTCCATTCGGTGGTGTGGGAAAACAGCAAAACATGATAAGATGAATGAAGTCGCATAATCGTTATTGCAGTTCATTAATAAAGTTTAACAGGGAAAGATCTAACGCTGCGCATATATAACAAGTAAAAAAAGAAATAGGAATATTTGGCCAACACGCATGAATACATAGATAATATAATAATCAACTATAAGCTACTCTGATTTCTATTACAAATTTATGAATGAAAAAAAAAACAGACCCTCAACATATTCGTGATTCTCAGTCATTGCTTATGTTCGTCCAACAACTAAATGTCGATACATAGAGATTTTTATTTATTTTTCTACAGCCCCGTACTAGGGAAACCTCATGCCGCAAGACCATGGACACATCGCAAATTTACAGGCTAACTCACGAGAGAAATAAATGTAGACCATACATATATTTCTCCCGGCCCAAGAATCGAACCCAGGACCTCTGCGTCGCAGACGCATGGTAACTGTTCTGCCATAGAGGCTGTAAAAAAGCTAGTTGATACGTTTTGCCTATTAACGAAAGCTTATTAACTAGTTTTTCAATAGCATACATAGACATTCCTGAGTATCTACTCGTATAATAGAAAATTAAGAATTCCACGACTTTAAGTTATAATTATGTGAAATAGAAAATCCCTAAAACCATTGAAACCTCAGGTGTTAGACGTAAATCAGTACTTTAAAAGCACTTAGGCTGTATTTAGCAAGTCGAGGCGAAATTCTTGGAACCAACTGTCTGTAATACCTAGGTGAGGTGTAAAGATATAACACCTGTATTCAGTTTAAGTATACGATATTGGACTATTTTAACACGTACATTTGTAGAGGACACTAATTGGCTGGAAGAGAACACGTTCTGGGCGCCTGCGGATGCATGCTAGATATATTTATTATCTGTGGCAAATACAATGTAAAACTTTGTGTAATATTGTCTTCTATCTAAGAAAGAACACGTATACTTAGTAATTGTACAATTTCTTTCGAGTTCACGCGCCATGCACTTGTCCTGTACATTATAAATATTGCTAAATAAGGAACTATTTATTTGATATAAAGAAGATTGCGCTAATGAACAGTGTTGCCATATGAGAAAGTTAGGCTAAGTTCTCCACACTTCTGAAATTTCAAGTGTTACATAAAAAATGGCTTAAATTTGTTTTTTATTGAAAAAACACTAAGTTCAATTTATTTATTTTATACAAGTATTTTCTATGTATGTATGTTAATTTATATTATATAACAGTGGTAGCTTGGTGAAAGAACGGTTGCTTCTCAAGTGAGAGGTCGACAGCTCGCGGTATACGTGGAAAAGGTAAAGTTGGATTCCAACCCCCAAATTGTGCTATTTTATGAAAGATTGCTTGGGGTAAGAATATGGACATCCACTCAGGAAGCAACGACCGCCCATGGCAACGTTAGGGTTTTTGACTCCGAATAATAAATATCAGGGAGTGGAAGGAGGGCCAAAAAAACCCGTTAGGGGTGCAAAGAGAAGTGAGTAGTCCTCAGGAAGTGGGCTCCTGCCTTATTAAGCATGTAATGGAGAGACTTGAAGACGGCGTGAAGTACTTAATACTTTGGAATGACTCTTGCGAAGGTCAAAAAACAGATTTTGGCCGAATATAACGTGTTCTGATACGAAACTTCATTTCACTTGAGGTGTTGGTTGGTGCTTGTTTGTATGACTATGTCCATTTAATCGCTGCAAACATTTTTTACACAGTTTTATTATTCGTGTACATTATAAAGAATTTGTCAATTTGCACTTTATTATATATTTTCTCAAACACGCTCGGAAATGTATCTTGTTCTCTTGAACACATCATATGCAAAGAATCTGGTCTTTGCCACAGCACAAAAAAAATAGGTACTTCCCGGCCTTGTCCGCGACATCCGTATAAAAAATACATTTTTTTACCGCTACGTTAAACTTTTAAATATTTGACCATTGCAAACAACATTGAAATGATTAAACAAAACTGCCATAACAACATCCAAGTCGTCTGGTCGTTTTTTCATTAATTATATATTTATTCAATATTGACTGTAGAGTCATCTTAAAATAACAAATAATTGGAAAACTCAAAACGTAATGTATTTATAAAAAAAATATACAAAAATTCATTCGTGTAAAAACTGCTACTACAACATTTTGTACTCACTTTCGTTTTATCAACTCGGTGCATATTATTTTTTATTCTCTTAATAGGTTTAATAACCAGTATATTTTTTTCGAGGGGCTAAAACCAGCCAATATATATCCGAGGTGGTCAGCCACCCACCATCCAGCCTTATTGGCTTTTAGTCTTGAGGTAAAAAGTTTACTTTTCATTTCGATTGCCAGAAAAAAATAGTCAATTAAGTACGAAAAGGTTTATGAATCCAATGTTTTAGTTAAATTTAAATGTACAATTAGGATTATTTTTAATATATAATTTACGGTTCTTCCGGGAAATTGACCCGTGTTGTAGCTTGTATCTGGGAATTTAGAATTACGTCTGGGGCCTTAGTGTAAGTTTTCAAATATGTAAACTTAACTATCGTGTTTGCGTTAAGATTTTAATTACACCTTATGCACATATAATTAAGATTTAAATAGAAATCTTAACGCAAACGCGGTAGTTAAGTTTGAGTGATTACAAATTAACACTCACGCCTCTGATGTCGGCTATGGTATACAAGTCGGAGATATCGTTGTCTAGGTCACTCGAAGTAAATAAAAAACTAGGTAATCTTTAGGTACTCCCTAGGGATTAAATGATGCACTTTACGTACCTTACGTAAGGCTATATTGACATACTATTGATGAGAAGTGAAAAGGTCTATTGTTATGAAAAAAAAAAATTAAAAAGTTGCTAACATAATTTTCTAAACGTGTTTGTCGAATTTCCTTCAATTGAAAAAAGTTATATACCAGCCTTAATGGAAACAGCAACTCTTTGATTCGTAGAAGCATCATCGCAATTGTTTACTTCCTGAACCTTGACAATAACGTTTATATATTTAATGGTTACAATGCACATTTTCTACGAAAACCGAATTAGAATTCGCTACGTGTATGCGTATGGCGTACGCGGCTGTATATCGTACAAGAGTTGAAATTCTGGTGCGTCAGGAAAAAAATAAAGTTTGTATTTAAATGTCCATGTTTTTGCTTATCCGAACTAAATAGAGTCGATGTCGCTTTTACACCAACATTACGTCACCTTTCGTGTTGTACCAATCCACATCCATCATCCACTGTTAAAAATAAAACTAAAATCTTATGTGGTCTGTCCCCAAACGTGAATCATCCATTTTACTAATGTGTTTATGTCTCTAATAGCAGACGTTTACACTTCGTAGAATTATAAATAGCCGTAGAGTAGATGACGTGTTTTGTAATTTACCTAATTCCCTGGAAATTGATTGGCGGATATTAATAAACGCTTGTTTGTCCTTACTTCGTGGTTCACACAGAAGACGCTTAGGCTCAACCCACACTGGCACAGAGTCGAAGTCGAAAAACAGAAAAAACACCTGTGACAAATTTTGTTTCCTATAATATTATTTTAAATTACACTAAAATACATTGTTAAAGTACATTGTAAATTACATTGTTTTATATATGGATAATAATTATATATTTTTTATACATAAAAATAGTATCCAAGTATATAATAATTATTATGTACTTTAGTATTTCGTCTCGATCTAACAGATCTTTGATCTCCTAAGTCTTTGGCTCGTCTGATTCTCCCTACCCTTTGATCTTATTTCTACTATTTGTAGCAGTAGAGCTCCTTGTGAAAGAGTTCGTCTAGGGAAGTACAGCCACAAAACTTATATCTGCCGCCAATGCTCACATTACTGCTTTCCCGTTTTGAAGGATAAGTAAGGGTGCTGGTGAAATTATAGGCATATGGGACTTATCAATTTATGTCTCAGGGCGCAGTGGGAGTGTCCCTTATATCTGCGATTAAAAGCTCTGAGTGGGACTGCAACTGTTATGGACAGGCGTATAGCTTACCATTGGGCGCACGACTTGTTCGTCCCGTCACTTGATATTATAAAAGAAAAATATATTTCAATGTTGGTTACGCCATTTTTGCGATGTTTCAGCCTCATTTATACTAATGCTTAGAAAAAAATTGAGTTTATGGTTTAAATGAATGTGTTGAATTGAACGCACCCTTGGTGTAATAAGGCCACATCTGCAAACTGACATATTTTTGGGATTTTACGAACGAAAATTTAAGTAATAAAATTTCAGATGCACATCATTTGTGTAATGTAGTTCGTATATTTTTTTCATAACTTTCATAAGATAAAAGCGTTTGACATATGATCACTATGTGGCTTTATTTATACTAAGGTTAAAGATATTACTTTTATTTCATGATAATATACCCTAAGTGGTGGTGGTAAAAAAGAGTTTTTTGTAATTAATATTCTCAGTTTGCTGAAAACGTTTGAATTTCATCGTTTTATAATCTTTGGGGGAGGCCTATGTTCAGCAGTGGACGTCTTCCAGCTGATATATGATGATAGTTATAAAAGTGCAATATATGAAATGGTGAGCTTATTGCATGTGTTGTAAAACAGATGTTGTGTGTTTAAATAATACGTAATGCTAAGGCATTACGTATTATTTAAACACACATTTAATTGGTTTTGAGTTACTTAAACATAACCTTACGGAAATGTTCAAATTGAACTTATCAAGTTCCCATCTGCTGTGACGAAATTTCATAAAATATATTATGACCTTAATGACACCGACATCAAAGTTAACGCAAATGTAATGTTCATTGCAAATGCATAAATGACCTAAAAATTTTGCATGACGTGAAAAATTATGTGACGACTAATTGAAAAATGGAAAGTTTTTCAATCGCTTTACTCAAATCAACGTGAATACAACCATACAAATTTATTTGGCACGTGTCAAATCGAATTCTTACGTAAAAATGCGTTAAAACCTCAATAATTCAATTAATTATTACTTATTTATTGAGCATTGGCTTTACAAAAATGTATTCGTGTAAAAACATGAAATACAAAACCCTGAATTTTTCTTATTTTTTTCTTTGATGGCGACTCTCCTTGGAATCAAATAGCTTTTTGTGTTATTTATTGCTTTGGATTGGCTGGGATTCACTATGAACCATTTATTAACATTTAAATGTTGTCAAGAAGGGAACAATATTTAAGTAAGATCACATAACAATACCTAACTTGATACAGTCTACCTACTCGTTTACACTACATATATGCGACAAAATAACTAAAATCATTAATGAGACATCTGAACAGGTGCTTTAAGAGACTGGCTTTTGTCAGATCCTGTTATAATATAGCTAAGTTTATGGTCCTTATTAAAGACTTTATAACGTTGGCCGTAAGCTAATAACACACGCACTAGACACAGCAGGTGCGCAATGGCTTTGTTTATGAAATGAAGACAGCAATAGTGTATAGAAACGAATTAGTCCGTCTTCAGACTTGTACAACGCGTTGTATTTGTGACAGACAACTGAATAACAATATCATATACCGCCTTTATCACGAATGTTCATAACTTACAATTGAATTATTTCATTGCATTGCAATGGCAAATTTAACGCCTCGCTTTCGTTAATAGAGGAAGCACTTAATTTAGTATATAGACATTTCTTTTTTTTTGTGAAGTGTTGGGACGAAGAAGTCGTGCGCCTGATGGTAAGCTACACACCTGTCCAGAACAGTTGCAGTGCCACTCAGAGCTTTTAATCAAAGATCTGAGGGGCACTGCCACTGCGCCCGTCACCTTGAGACATAAGTTGACAAGTCCCATGTGCCTGTAATGTCACCAGCACCCTAACTCTTCAAAATCGGAACAGTAATGCTAACACTACTGCTTGGCGGTAGAAATAGGTAAGGTGGCAGTGCTTCCCTGTACGAACTTTTTCACGAGGAGCTCTATTGCTAGAGTATTATGATAGAAGCTACATGGAAATGTAGTTAGGCTATTAAATATATGGGATACTGTAGGTACACTACGGTGTTGCAGTGAAATAGTTTTATTATATACAGCTGGACTATGAGTTGAGTTTTAATAACAATAATAAAAGAACTAAAAGGTAAAATGTAAAAGGTTGGAAATTCATTAATGGCTTTTGATTACTCATCTTTAACTATAACTGTAATTGACCCAACGATATCTACGTACATTAGACCGAAAATTTTCCTAAAATGTAAAAAATAATTGACTTATCGAGTTCTTAGATTTTCGTCTAAATCAATCAATCAAAAATAAAAAAATCGACGACGTTTCGGGTCCCATGGTCACGGTTGGCGATTTAAATCCGGAAAAATAGTTTCATTTCCAATAACTGACTTTCTTCGAGCAAAATATGTGTCATTTGGCAATGTCACAAATATCAGGATTAAAGTTTTCTAATTGTTGCGTGTCTTTACAACGTTACTAAAAAGAGGAAAATTAGAAGACAAATGAATAGTTGGCAATATTAGACGCCTAAGCCTGTCCCGAATGAAGAAAAATTTAACTTTTATTGCAAATTAAACAAGACTAAATAACAATTGAAAAAATAATTAATTCTTTATCTGCTCTATGAATATTATTAAGTCAATAAAATGGCGGGTTTTTGTAGTTGGTTTTCACGCACATTAATTTTTATTATTACGTTTTCAGTTTCTTAATTATTTGTTACATTTTAAGCTGATGACTTTATAGCTAATGCTGTAAATACGTACACAAATATTTACTCTATGAATATAATAATATATCTACTAAAATACCGGAGTAGATGAGAATTGATGGTCAGCGCATATCGCCCGCGTGGAATTGTAAATAGCACTTGCGGAAGTAACGGTTTGCGTGCACGTCGATTTCATTCATATTCAAGCAGTTCACTCGGGGAAGAACGTCATGTAAAGAAGGCTAGATGAAACCTAGAATCTTTATAAGCATACTTATAGGCACCATATTTATCAACATTCTCTCAGCGTATCCGGTTACACGGACTATTCAACCTCGCGAATAAGTACAGGGTCAAGAGCACGACAAGTTTGACACTTAAGATATAAATCCAATTCTATGCCGCTTTTGATAAGAACACTCCAAAGTAAAAAGTGTCAAGCTTGATGTGTTCTTGGCTGTACATCTATAAGACAACTTATTAGGTCTTTATGAATTCATCTCGCACTGAACCATTTGTCTCCTTCTCTCTCCTCCAATCTCCTTAGAAGAAGTTCGTAACGATAAGATGAAATAGTAAGTATCTAAAGCAACGCAAGTTATGTAGTTATTGAAGGAGCCTTACTGTCTTTATTTTGAAAGTATTAGCTTAGATACTAGAAAAGGAGATTATGTAGTTAACTATTGCATTGTTATTTCTATTTCTTTTCAATTTATTATTCGATATAATGGTTTTGCGCTGTGCAGTTCGCTACTGCGATTAAGGGCGCCTTCAAATAAGGCGCTTATAGAAGCACTGCAGTGGCGCCACTGGGGAGCCACCATTAATTTTCATACAATATTTAGAAGCGTAGTTGCAACGCCACTATCGTCGTGACTTGCGCGCGTCACTTTTGCAGCCACAATTAGTGAACTAAAAATTACTGAAGCGCTAAAGACGCGCGGCTGCCACGCCACAGTTGCGTCTGATTTGAAGGCGCCATAATAAATTTACTATATGTATAATAGGTCTTTTTTCTTTCTTTTTAGCATAAAGCTATACAGCCTATTCTTAATTTCTTTTTTTGTTTCTTTTCTTCATTTTGGACTTTAACATATCAGATCATTGACCTAACACAACATTTATTGGTAGGTCAATGGGTTAGACGTATAAAGGATGTAACGTTTTTTTTATTTTGTTAGTTACTGCTTTGACATTGGCACAGAGTATTCTAGTTAAAAAAAGTATAAAAAAATACTCTAAGCGCTTACGAATTTCTCTATGTGCCCTCTACAGATATTTGTATTGGGTTTAAATGGCTTTTTTGCCGTCAGCGTCACTTGTGAGAACCATACGAATTTTTTTTCACACGGTCACTTTTATTTTTACCCGACTTCAAAAAAAGGAGAAGGTTCTCGATACTGCTGGTTTTTTTGAAATGAAATTAAATTAATGAAATGAAATATTTATTTCCAAGCAAACACGGTAACAAAAGATATTATAATACAAGGTGCCATGAACATGTGTTAAAAGGGGTTGCACAAGATACTGGCACGCAAATAAATTAAATTGAAGTTTAATAATGTCATAAAATAAATAAGCAATGTCAAATAAAATTAAGTAAACATGCAAATAAATTGCAACAGCAATAAAATCATAAAATAAACAACAAAAAAAGAAGTAAGAACAGCGCAAATACAAAGAAAATGTCAATTTCTTTTCATTAAAAAAAATCTTTGACGTCATATAAACACAGATCACATAAATCAAATAACTTGTTTTTAAATATTTTTATAGGTAAGTCTGCGATAGCTACAGGCAAAGCATTATATATATTTATGGACATGTTACAGCAATTCCTATAAAAGCGAGTAGAATTATGGGAGAGGCCAGCTAAGCGGTTTGAATATCTAGTGAAAAATTACATACTTCACGTTTCCTTGGTAAATAAGACTAAATGTTTTTAACAAAGAAGCATACCTCAAATACGTACATGGCGGGAAGCGTTGCAAGATTTATTTTTCTAAAAAACGGTCTACAAGATTCAAGAGGGCCTACTCTACATATAGCTCTGACACATTTTTTCTGGATAACAAATACACGGTTTAGCTCTCCACAGTTCCCCCAGATGCATGGTAGGCCATCAAGGCAGTCCTCTGATCACATGTGCGTTAGACGGTGTAAAGGAAATACAAATCGATTCACCTTCGCACATACTGAATCAACCTGTGGTTTCCATGTCAGTTGAGAATCCAATACTATGCCAAGAAAATTGCTGGATGAGCATACCACAATTTCGTCTACATGACAACTTACAGAGAGTGTCTGGGGCTTTCTATTATAATTATAAAATTGTATGAACTTTGTTTTTGAAACATTAACTTTCAGATTATTTCTCATAAGCCAGTCAATAATATTACATATGGTGTCATTTATTTCTTTTTCATAATCTATGTGAGATTTCTTGTATAATGATTGATATGTCGTCTGCAAAAAGAGTGCATGGATATTTTGTCATTTCAGGGAGGTCATTAACATATAATAAAAACAGCAATGGCCTGGATTTGTGCGTATATTACGCAATTACTCCGACGTTTGTGGACCGATTTCAATTATTCTTTTTTTTGAAAGGGGATACTGTAGTGATTCCATTCATATTTGAAGGAAATATTCCACTGGCAAAAAAAGGTGAATACGGTTTATTGGATATCACCCACTTTCCGTTAACCGATTTGAATAAACCTTGGCAAATAGATGTAAGTTCACAAAGTTTTGAGTTCGGTTTTTGAGTATAAAAAAGTTATAATTATTTATGTATGTATGTATGTAAACACTTTATTGTACAACACAAACAAATTACAAAATTTTAACAAAGAAATAGAACGTTATTCTACAAAGGCGAGCTTATCCCATAAGGAGATTTCTTCCAGAATTACTTACCTTTGAATAATTGAAAGGAAAGTAGGCTCCTGAGTCGGCAATAAAATCTAATAAATCATTAAATTGAACGCTACATACTCAATAATTAAAGAATAAATTTATAATATCAAATGTACACACGAATACATAATATTAAATAAATGATGGTACACTAATACATATAAAATATATAATAAAATGAATGTATATAATAAGACTATAACTAAATATGTGAAATGTAAATAAATATATTGTAAGCTCTAACGTGAGGAGTCTGAATAAATTGTTTACTTACGGAATATATTTAAAAATGTGATAGTACTTAACAATTATCAGATCACTACCTAAACTAACTAAACTATGTTGTAACATTGTAACATTTCAATCCATAGTCAAAGCTCAAACCAATAGAAAACATCGTCATCGCCATTCAATCAATAAATCAGTACACAGACTCGCATTAAGGCATTTCTCCGTACACGTTTGACGGTTTTACTTATTAGTCTTTATTTGTATTCGGTGAGAGTTCATATTAGTGTGATTTTTAGACAAACAACGTCCAGTGTAAGGTAATCCATGACAAATGACTTATTTGTAATGTACAAGTGTGCAAATAACAGTAAATAGGTGGATAACGACTAAATTGATCCTGATAAACAAACAATTTGTCGGCAGATTCGAGTGTTAAATGGAACATTGTTAAATAATTAGGATTTCATGTCACAATTCAAAATTATGTTTTCAATATCTACAACTCTTGTAATTATAATATTGTGCATTTAAATGTAATGATGCTTGTCACTATCTTCTTCAACAATATCACTACACAATTGATCATAATCATTAACTTAGAGCGAAGGTATTCCACGATCCATTACTTAGCATTATTATTATTATTAAAAAATATATATTGTCAGGGATCATCTTAAGGCAGTACAGTAGAGTAACGGTGTTGCCTGGCGTGACGAGTACGACGCGGTACTTTCATTACTGAGTGTAGATGCGTGCATTCCTTCCTGCATGCAGTGCGCCCGCGCTGCTGCGCTGTCGTCTCGCATATAGAGTTCGTTAGACCATATTATTATGGTTCGGCTTTGATCATCAATTTCGAGATATGTAAAATTCAAAATGTACTTATTTCACAGGTCAACAAACTTGACAATGATGAAACACTGTATCCTACCAAAATTTATTCAGAAATACGCTTAGTGTATGGCCAAAATATAAAAATTATTACAAGGTGACTGATTTTTCAGATAAATACTGACACTAAATTAGTTAACGTCTAAATAATGTATATTATAATAATGATGTATAATATCGAGTTCTTAGGTTTTCGCGATTGTTACACATAGGAATGAAACTATTTTTCACAGTCAACCGTGACCATGGGACCTGTAAAGGGCCCGAAACGTCGGTTTGTTTGAAAAAACAAATATACGCGATTTAAATCCGGAAAAATAGTTTCATTCCTATGATGTATAATATTTAATAGTTTGGCATTGAGGTTTATTATTTTATTGGTATTAATTTAATTGGTTATTACTTGTGCATATCTGCGTTATAATTATATTAATTTTAAGTAAAATTTATTTAAAATATGTGTATTCTCCTGAGAAGAATGATTATTGGGTTGCTCGTTTAATAATGTGAGCTGCTGAAATTACAGTGTGATAGGCGCAGTGACTGTGTCCCTCAGATCTTTGCGATTTAAAGCTCTGAGTGGCACTGCAACTGCTATGAACAGGCGTGTCGCTTAACACCCAGCACGCGACTTGTTCGTCCCGGCACGTGGTATCATAAAAAATATATATACTTAAGAACTTTTGGGCATGAAAAGCCGATATTCGGTTTCTTAAATCTACATCGGTTAGCCAGGCACTAGTGTTGTGCCCAACGGCGAACGAATTGCCTGATTGCGCCACTTTCCCGATCGGTTTATTATGCAGACGGTTATGAATTAAGCGAACACCGGCCAATGCGTTTTGTTTTACTTCTGTGAAGTGTCTGCTGCTGCATTCAAATTATAATATTTTATTCATGTGCTACTACGGCTACACGGACTTTGGTCGTTTACTACCGCATTACTTTAGTAGGTATTATGCGCAAGTGCTATAATAATAGGTTTAAAGTATCAATGCTATTAATTCCTCCCTTGTTATTCAATATCGCGCAACTCGGGATTATTCATCTTAAGCTACGCAAGGATCATTTGCCAAGGTAAAATTTTATCCGTATAAATCTGGTACACCAGAAAATGTTTAGCGTTCGTTAGTAGTCTTCGGCCCATACACGTCGATTATATATTTTAAGTCGTTTGCACTGCATAAACCCTGTTGAACCTAGTGCCTATAGGAAAAATTTACATTAATTTTAGCAGTATTCATGTACCATGCTTGCTTTAAAAAAAATATCTTATCTATGCTTTCGAAGCGAATGCGATATTACAAATTAAAAATTCTTAATAAAATTATTTCAAAAATTTTAAAAGTCCTAAGATTTTATTTGAAAAAAGAATTCTAATTTCAACCCACACTAAAAAGACATTCCATTTCAAAGTTGCCAGAACTTTTGAACGATAATTTCAAGCTATAACTCCGTCACATTTAGTAGTAGAGATTCTAATCAAGGGTATTCGGATATTCACAAGTTAAATTTCATGAAATTTTTTAGACACAATCTTAAAACGAATACCTAAGTCGTGGTTAAATGAAATTTTTGATTAAAAAACAATATGCTATATTTTTATGACAATATTCTTTTCTATACATTCTGAAGAAAACAGTACCCTGAAAAATACGAATTCATTTTATTATTCAAAACCGTTTTATCCACATACCTACATTGAAACAACATTAAACTTCGAAATGTACCTAGGTAAGAATTTTGCGCGGAAATGCTACCAAACGAGTGCTATGCTGTCTCACCCACGCAACCGAGTTTGCTTCACGGCCGATCTTTAGAGACAGCAACATCCTAGTAAAACAACCCTTTTAAATAGGCGAAAACTTGTAAATTTTATAGAAAATAGGGTATTTTCAAACTGTATGTAGGTACATACAGTTTGAAAATATATATATAATCGTTTGAAGATTGTGTCTACAAAATTTCATGAAATTTAATTTGTGAATATCCGAAATAGGATCAAACCACGTTTGTATACGGAACGCGGTCTATAAACTGTCTTCATAGTGTAAAATACGGATACTCCTCAGCATTCTGACACTTCCGCATTCAATTATACCAATATGAAACTTACTTTTCCGCACTAAAATTGACTCATTTGTTTAAACTCACCTTTATTCCACCAAAGAGTAATCAATCACAAGTCACCTACTTGATCTGATACCGCGAAGAAACCCACAACGAATTCTCGGAAGCGATATATTTATGCATTGGTTTTGTATAAATTGTCTACCTATTAAAAAAGATCATATGGTCGCCTTTCGCTCTATAAACAAAAACATGTGAAGAAGACGGTTATGAACTTGTCACAAAGCGGCCAACTCACCCGTACAATGAATAATAGTTAGTGAAATCATTGAAGTGTAAAAATAACTCGTACTTGAAGGGTTCTGCTTTATTTTTATATTATTACTCATTACTGCTAAGCAACCGTTTGCAGTAAACGTATAAGTTAATAATAAGCAGTTAAGTTAAAAGTAGACAATTATAATAGCTGGATCTGATGATGGCTGCAAAATTAATTTATAATGAATTTTAAAACGTGCTTGCCGCTCCGCGACAAAAATAATGTTATGACATTTATAATAAAGTAGGTATATAACTTATTACAATTAAATAAATCTATATTCCGTAAAAGCAAAACAAGTGCGTGTCTTAGCAAAGCGATGTTTGTTGTTTATTGAATGACAAAATAAAAGTTTGTACGTCTGAATTGTAGAAGCGTAAATATTTCTACCTTTTTTTTTATTTAACGCACACACGCACACACTCAACATAGCCCCGCAATACGGCAAAACCCTGAGTCGCGGGTGCCATGGACACACACATAGACAACCACAAATTACACCCAAACTCACCAGAGAAATAATTGTAGGCCATACAAATATTTCTCCCGGCCCGGGAATCGAACCTGGGACCTCTTCTGGCAGTCCGGCATGGTAACCGTTCGGCCACCGAGGCAGTTAATTTTGATTTGATTATAATAAATCTTTGATTGTAATAAACTTTTCCTGTACAAAGTAACCATTCAAAAACTTCTTCAACTTGTAATTTTCGCTTATCGCGTTCGGTGTTCTAGAAATAAGTGTGCTTATCAAATACTTAAGTATGGCAATAGTATCAGCAGGTACTTACGTACCTGAGGATATATAGGGCTACAAAAACGCTTAATACGTACATATATGTAGTAATTTAGTGAACTTTATAGCCTGAGAATATTGAGAAGGAACTCAAAAGTATCTAGTGAAGTCTTTTCAAATATTTTTCTTA
>NW_020654748.1:3509983-3511378 GCF_003589595.1 Hyposmocoma kahamanoa
TTCAGCATAAGCCTCCTATATATTTTCTTCTAAAAGTCACCGTGTGTAAGCGCTCTTTTTCGAATTCGTCTGATTAATTTCTCCATCGCTTCCCTATGGTCATCCTATCTCTATCTATTCTATCGGTACTCAACCGCTGCTTCTTTTATACTTATCTTATTAATTACTTATTATTCACTGTTACGGTAACGTGTACCGTGCACACTTTGCCGGTGCTATAAATAAATATAGCGAAAAGTCTGGCGCCAATGCTACGACAAGATCAAGATTGTCGCATACAATGACCTTTTTTATTTGCATTTGTACTTGGTGTGAATTAAACAAGTAATGGTTGATGCACAGGAAGATAATTGTCATTGTAAATCTTTTGTGGCTGGGAAGCTAATGTTTGGGTGAGTCTGGACACCGAATAAATGGTCTGCAAAGCCTGTAGTTAGAGCTTAGACTATGGAAACCATAGGACATGTTATGTTGACATAATTATATAAATCAGACGTTATATGCATATGATGCATTTCGACATTGACAACATAAAGATGTTACAATCTTTGTCTAAGAAACAAAAAAAACAGTTTCAACATACAAGCCTTGCTATTTAGCTTTATTTGCGTGTCGATAATGACTTATCGATAAGTTATGGTACAACACTAAAGAAAGTCGCCATTTGTCGCGTTCAATTGTTGTTTAGATATGCACGTTCATTCTGTAGTTAGGGCATCCTTTCCTTTATTTTTTTCCATCCTCTAAGAGTTAGAGAGATGTTTAACGCTGAGATGGATATTATAATCTTTGGTAGATTTTTTCAAATTTCGAATTTGGAAGAAAAAATCACCTTAAGACCTCAAAAACAACGTGTGTGTGGATTGAGTGAGCACCCTCTGTAAAATATAGTAATATTGTACTAGTTTTTAGTAAAAATTTAGATAAACTATCGTTTTTAATTACAGATCGATTAGTGCTTTTTTCAGTTTTTTTCAAATACTTTCTTATGCTCACTCAATCCTCATGTTTTTAAAAGGAACGATTTCTTAAGAACCAAATAAGTGAATAATATTTCGTTTATGTATAGATTTAGTAAAAGTTACTTATGAATTTGTAAAATATAAAACAAGCCACTAATGTGAAACGTTTTTGAATAATAAATATTTTTAAGTGCTCACTCAATCTTCCAATTTCTGAAAAGTAACAAACGTCAATATCTTTGAATTTGTAAATATTATAGACATTATAATTGGTAAGGTTTTAGTAGTAATTTACTACTAAATATGTGCCGTTTCAGATTTCGTTTTGATTATTTAATTAGAAAGATATTAGTTTTTTATTATATGTATGAAAATGTATAACGCGAGGTGACCACACGTTATGAAAATGCCAAAATGAACTTGTAATTTAGGT
>NW_020654748.1:3511388-3519164 GCF_003589595.1 Hyposmocoma kahamanoa
TCAAATCGTAACATAAATAATAAAAAGTAATTCGTTTATGAACCGTAACTACAAATTCGCGCCAATTTTTTTCACTCATACTTTTTAAAATGATATTATGTGCATACTGCCTATAGTTTTGTAAATACCTAACACACTTTAAACATTTTACAGAGGGTGCTCACCCAATCCACACACACGTTCAAAAACATCTTCCTGTTTTGGGTACGCAGTAATATGTTTATAAAGCCTTCATTAACTATAATTTCACACCAGAGCGCCTTTAGTGTAACTTATTGCAATCTAGATAAAACAACGTATCAAAAATCTATATTATTATAAAGAATTTATTTATAAAATAGTAACAACCTTGCAGGACTATATTACTATAAACTAAACTACAACTTTCGTTACGTGACTTTTAATAATAAAAATATATAAATAATATAGATCACTCCAAACGGTGCTAACAAAATCTTAGCGGTAACAAAATGTCGTGACGTCAGATAGTCGTGCAGTTTAAAGTGTCGTGGTTTGTATATTTAAATGAAGTTGTTCACACATAGAACAACACGATTAACTGTCCTTCACGACTTTTGTGACGACGACAGACTCTCGTGACAACTGGAAGAGCTAGAAACGACGGTCGTCTGACGATAAACAAAACGTCACGATAAATAAATCGCAGTTTCAAACGATGCTGTCGCGTGCAAACGACAACGCGGCTGCCGTGAACCAATAAATTGTCGTCACGATCTAGTGGGAACAGTTAGACACGACAGTCGTCAAAGTTAAAATAAACACACAAGACAAAGTCACGACAGATATTTTGTGATAAGGGAACAGGCTAGACGCGACAGTCGTCCTTCGATAAATAAAACGTTAGGACATAATGGGAACGAGCCCTAAATATCAGTCCGATGCAAAACGCAAGAGCTGGGGTTAGGGGTTGTTGGGAGGACGCCTGTACGTTTGAACTTACTACCTTACTACAAAATACAGATTGTCTCTACCATAGGATTATAGTGACAGTTATCGCTAGCGACTGCGTTTTTTTTTTTAATAATATTAAGTGACGGGACGAACAAGTCGTGCACCTGATGGTAAGCTAGATGCCTATCCATAACAGTTACCGTGCCACTCAGAGCTTTAAATCGCAAAGATCTGAGGGGCTCTGCCTCTGCGCCTGTGACCCTGAGACATAAGTTGACAAGTTTGACAATTACAGGCATATGGGGCCTGTAATTTCACCAAAACCCTTACCCTTCAAAACCGGAACACAGTAATGCTGACATTACTGCTTGGCGGCAGAAATAGGTAAGGTGGCAGTATTACCCTGGACGAACTAGAGTTCGTAGCAATACAGCTTGTGATAGATCACAAGGTGTACTGCTACGGAAAATGTTTGTATATAAAATGTTGTTTCTTCTTGTAACCGCTAGGGGCGGTCTCTAGTGACAATCATCACAGTAATCCCGTGGTAGAGGCTTAATCTAAAAACTGTCAGATAATACAACAAAAACTTAAAAGTTTATTATAAATAGTTTTTTTTTGTAAAAGTTATGTATCAAAAGCAGTTGTCTTCATGATAGTAACGTAATCCTGTGAGGTCATTAGTATTTTACAAACATTGTGTAAGTGGCTAAAACGCTTACCGCCAAGAGAAATAAGAAAAAACAAAAAAATATCCCTGTGTATTCTTCTTTCTTATATTGTATTAATTGCTTTTATAGACATTATAATACAATAACTTTATGTTAATGACAACATGGCGTGTCCATATATGTGTAGGCAACTTAAAAACGTTTTCATGCGCTCTGTGTGCAATTTCTAAGTGTTTAAATGACTAGTGTGTTTATATATAATTTTTATGATACTACATGACAGGACGAATAAGTCGTGCACCTGGTGGTAAGCGACACGCCAGTCTATAATAGATGAAGTGCCGCTCAGAATTAGAACTTTAAATCGCAAAGATCTGCAGCTTGATTTTGATTGCCTCTCCCGATCGGAAACTACGTATTTTCCGAAAAGTCAATGGTCGAGGCGCATAATTGCAATTCACAACTGCGGACACTTTTGACATTTCTTATCGGAACAATAGTTGATGTAACTCGCAAATTAGAAAGATATAGTAGGAATCAGGTTCATCTTCTACCTCAGAAACCCATCTGATTTCGAGACTACCCGATCGGGTCGATTCCGATTGGCACTGCCAGTGCGCCCGTCACTCTGAGGTACCTGTAAGTTGACAAGACCCATGTGGCTGTAATTTCACCAGCACTCTTATCCTTCAAAACCGAAACGCAATAATGCTCACATTACTGCATGGCGCAAAAATAGTTAAGGTGGTAACACTTCTCTGGAAGAACTCTTTCAAAAGGAGTTCCTACTGCTGCTAAATGTATCCAGAATAGATGTGCATTGTATAACATTATTGTGGAATAGGTACTTTCACGTAACATTGTTAGCTATTTACTTTTCCGACATTGTATTTTGTTTAATTCCCATTGTTTCATGGCCTTTTCCATTTCGAATCGCATCAGGAAAATTCACGTGACATTCAAAACGTGATTCAGCGAGACCAATGGATTTGTGGAAAATATGTCGCAAGCCATTGTTTTACAAATTGTTTTGCATGTAAACAAATGGCCACGTACACATTTTATTTATATATTAATTGTAGAAGATTCAAAGAATTTGCAGTTAATAGTTGCAGTTTTCATTTTACACAAAATATTTGAGTAAAAAACAGTTTTTCTTTTGCTTCAACTACGCATCATGACGACAAATGGTACTCGAATAGCGTTATCAAGTCCAAATGGAGTGCCGATTATTATATCCATATTCACGATAAACATCGATAAAATGATCATAATAGGTGATGAAAACAGTGTTATCGCCAAATTTATTTTGTTAGATTAATCTAGTTAATTGAAAATGAGATGGTACTAAACAAGAAGGAAATAAGGACGATGATGGAGCTGTTCCGAAGTAAAAGGATCGTAGAAAATAAAAGGTATCTTTCCATCAGTCCAGTTATAACTTTTTCACTAGACGTTAGTCTGAAGTTTCAAATGAAACTTCAAATCGCATACGTTTTTGGAACCAATCCTAAAATGCAGATATTGAAAAGCAGTAACTAAAATAGCAGGAATGCACGAGCAACACTAGATGGGTCGTTGTGGCCAGCTTTGGGGGACTCCAACATCCAGCAGTAGACGCCTTTCGGCTGAAGTGAAAATGATGGTCTATGTACAGAATTTTATGAGCTCTCATTAAGAAGATGTTGATTACGGCAGAATGCTTGTCAGCATAAAATTATTCACAGTTATAAACATTTGTACGGTCTTGTTAGAGACCGAAATTATGTGAATCAATGTATAAATTAGATCAGCGTCGTCAATGGCAACCCAATGTTGCAGTTTGCTTTTATTTATGCATTAGTTATAGAACATTTTATGTTTGCTTAGGTTTGTAGGCGTTGGTTTATTAACTTTATACCATATAAGGCTACAGAATATCAACGAGGGCTATTTAGGTACTTCGTAATCCCCTGTGGTCGATTTTGATTTTGAAATGGGGTGACGCTAGAGAGCTACTAAAATAGGATTGTAAACGTTATGTTTAGTATTTATAGATATATTTTAAGGTCTTTTCATTTTTCAATAAAAAAGTGTTAGAAACGATAAAACGTTTTGTACCCGACTAAAAAACCTTTTATTGGATATTGAATTGTACAGTGTCGATGAGTTTCTTTTGAAATAATTTTAATTTTATTTTTATTCGACAAGCAGTAGTTATACAACTTTATTTTATATTCTTTATTATTATTATTATTTTATTACTGACGATTATAGTTATCCCTTGACATTGTATTTCCAATTGCAATATTGTGACATTGATAACATAAAATAAACGATTCTATTCTATTCTATTCAATAGATGGAGCCAGTGCTGGATTGCTTCGGTTTTTATCATTTTAAAATTAATCTTAGCATCTCAAAATATAAAAACCACTTTTGCGGTAGCTACTTAACATTATCGTCCTTATGACAGCGTAGTAATTAAGCTGCATTATTATACAAACAGCATTTGTAGGATGTTTCTTGAAAATATTCTTCAGGATATTACTAGAAAAATAAAGAAAATTATTCTGATTTAGAGATTCTACAGTAAAAATCTATAATTTTACATGTTTTGTGGTAATTTCAAATCCAAGATG
The DNA here is from genome assembly GCF_003589595.1 of Hyposmocoma kahamanoa. NCBI lineage: Eukaryota > Metazoa > Arthropoda > Insecta > Lepidoptera > Cosmopterigidae > Hyposmocoma > Hyposmocoma kahamanoa. The sequence goes on from NW_020654748.1 coordinate 3,515,593, forward strand.
GTTGATAAAACTAATCATTTTATTAACTCATCCAAATCCAAAATGGTCGCTAAAACAATCAAAAAATCATTTAGTAATATCAAACCAATTCAACTCGCCAAGGCAATACTTAGAAGTTACCTAAATTCAAACGCCTGAGTTACTGCTGTAAAAAAATGTAAACTAGAATGAATGCAAAAATCAAAGCACAATCACGAATGACATCAGTGATATTCAATGAAAATGCAATATTGATAACGCGTCTGATATTTTGATGATTATGATGATTGATTGATGTTGATTGATGTGCCACAGGCTGCTGAGATAGCACTTTTATATATTTTGATGCTTCCGCGAAAACATAGCCTAAGCATTTAAATTTGTTATCATAATTGTTCGTTTGTAGATCGTTTTCTAATGGTAAACTGCGTAATAAGCGATTGGATATGAGTAATATAATTCGTTAGTCGAGAATCGAGATGTTATCTACCGTAAATATGTCAATATTCGTTTAATTATCCATATACTGTTGAATGTTCTTGGAATACACGAAAGTATATACGTGGGCAAAAATACGTAGAAACTTGGAAACACAAAACACAACAAGGAAGCTGGAGGCTTTTTGGGGAGGTATTATGAGAATCTCATGGCGTGACCGCGTTAAAAATGTCGAAATACTCAATAAAATGAAGAAAAAATTGGAGCTTATGAACACCATTAACTGCAGGAAGAAGTTGTACTTCGGCCAACTCATGAGGAACAATTAGCACAAATTACTCCAGCTTATCATCAGAAAGTGGCACGGAAAGGAATCCCAAGAAGAAGAAAATATATGTGAGCACCTGTACATAAGCTATATTTTTTACCCAAACGCATCAACCACCTGCTTATTTAGGTATGTACACATATGTAGTGTATGTTTGTGGAAACAAGACAATTATGAGGTTTTTAATTACATACATTGCCAGAATTAGCCAATGTTTATCCATCATTATGTAATTTCCTCTAAACTGCTTCAATAATAAAGTATTTATAACCTTTGAAACCTCCATCAAAGTCTGTCATTAGCGAATATTCCGAGCAAAAGGTGACGAACGATTGACTTAAGTGCAAAATCGTTACGAGCCAACTGCTCTCTCAGACCGGTCTCGACTTGAAATTAAAAACAGTAATTTGGGAGAAAATGCATCTTGACAATTATACGAAGACCCTTGACAGACTTTCTCCGACGCATTTAACGCAAACGTTATTTAAGTAAATTATTAGTAGTGCTTTAATTTAAAACTCAAGTGAAAGTTAAAGTTCTTAATAAAATTGTTATGTATAATTACTAAGGACACGCTACCGCAAGTTATGGCATTTCATAATTTCAAAGGTTATTAAGAGGCACAAAAGGAATCCGATGGTTTATTATTATGAATTTGGAGAACTTACGGCGTAACTTTTGAAGTTTTTAAAATAACAGAGAGGAAGATGACCAATTAGACAGCTGCTCACAACAAATTATTTGATTATGGCATAATGCGTTGTATACAATATTAAAAAATAATAAAATTGGTATTTTACGTTTTTATATAATGCACACCTTTTGATTTCAATTTCACCCGATTTTAGTTGGTTGCGAGTGGCACAAGACAAGGAGAGTCGGAAGTTTATGTTCAGTTAGTATAAGCTGATATGACGACGATGATGATGAAACAACTTCATGTTTATCCAATTGTTTTATTTGATTGCTGTATCAAAATCACATAAATTGTCTTTGACATGTTTGTTAAGGCTGCAACGACCTCTATTGTTTATCTTTTTAAAGCAGTCTGTTTATGGTCTGATTACCTTTTTAGTACCACAAACAAAACTCCATTTCTAATAAAGCGTATTTGTGGTTCCACATACAAATCTAAATACGTTATAGTGTTTGTAGAATTATTCCCAGTATTTAAACCATATTTCGTTGTTTTGTTCAGTTTTGTGTATATTATTATTCGAAAACAGGTTAACCTTAGTTTTTATATGAGTTTGTAAGTTATTTTGCTTATTATTGCTATACTTACTTTAGGTTTTTCCTAGTGCGGGGCTATGTTGAGTGTGTGCGTTAATAACATTACTTTATTTGGGTATTAAATTTATAGACATATCGTTTTTTTAATTTTTCGTCTTTACGGATTTTCTTCATGCGCGTTGCCATTAAATCCCAAAATACATTTATATGGAAATCCACAAACAAAACATAAAGTCTTGTCAGAAGCCTTTGATTTCGCATTCTTCCCTCCATTAAAATGTATCCATATTAGGGATTCTAATCTATACCGTCCGAGCCGTTCGTGATGCGTGACACGAATCGATTCTATTGATTTCCTAATCGAAGACGCACTTAGTGTCCAATTCAAGATTACCCAAAGGCAGACTGCACGTGTTGTGTTTATTTCAATCGTTGAAAATGAATAATTGTGGACGAAACTGAAATAATAACCCTCCACATGTGTATAACACATCTCTGCCAAATAATGTTATTTAAATATTGATTTGCTTTGAAGCTACTTACCAATACATCATCGATATCATTACAGACTATCTATTTTCTTATTATGAAGTGACTATTTCCGAAGGCATTTAATAAATAAACAGATATAATCTTATCTTTCTGGAAATACACGACAAGGTTGTCTGATAATAACGCATTCAGTAACAAATGTTATTATGCCTTGATGAATTTCACGGCGTACGTACGGCGTTTGCTTCTTACGTCCTTAGGCATATCTATTGTAATTAGCTACGTGATTATTGTGGTAGCTCTATTAAGGTAGGGGTCACGAGTTTGTTGCTATTGATTAGTTTTTATTAAAATTAAAATTACTTTGATGGAATTTTCAATTCTTGTGTCCATTAGTGTAAACATTTGATCTTATATAACAATACCTTTTGTTTCTAAGTCATTTCGTTTCATTGATGTTTTCGACATTAATCTATATAGACTTCGTATTTATCTCTTGAACTACTTTTGTTATATTTATATCTAAACGTCAGTCTTGATTTCTGTTAGTGTAACGTGTGTAAAATACGTTTTTCCTTGTTTGTTCCTATTTTGCAAATCATGCTGTTTTGAAATTGTTTTCGAGACAAATATTCTAAGAATTGAAACTATTTTGTTCGTTTAATAAAACAAATAAATGAAATAATAAGTATGGATTGTGCAAACCACATTATAAATATAAGTACAAAAATGTAATGAAATGAAAATGAATGAAATGACAGAATTTTATTTCTGACAGTTGGTATAGTTACATTCCCATATGGTGTTAATAGGTACTTGTAACCATGTTAGTAGAAAGCAAAGTGGTCATTTTCATGATCAAGGATGGACATCCAATATTTAAGAATTGGTCTGTCCATCCTCTCTGCTACCACCTTAAGAAGACTGTTGGTGCTGTCTCTCACTCTGCCTGAAAACTGTTATGGATCCTAGCCTCTGCAAACATCTTGAGGCATTACAGTGTCGAGGCAGCCCCAGCAGTCCCCTGACGGCATTGTTGAATTGGACACGCAAGGTACTGTATGTTTTTTTAGTGTAATAGTTATAGTAAAGGGTATAGGTA
>NW_020654748.1:3519564-3535915 GCF_003589595.1 Hyposmocoma kahamanoa
TACTGTATGTTTTTTTAGTGTAATAGTTATAGTAAAGGGTATAGGTAATGTTTGGGCACTTTTTTGCAAAACTTTTTGTATAAAAACCGGATGGTGACTTACCATCGTAATCTAATTTTCAATATTTACGTGACCTTCAAAAACAAACATTTCAATATATTTTAACTTGATGACTTCCGATTATTGATTTTTATCTTTCGGGGTGCACGACTGGAGCCTCTTCCGCATGACCTAGCATTCCTTTCCTATACGTCTGGCGCAACCTGGACAACAAGCACCGACTAATTTACGCCGATTGGCAAATCCTGCCACCACGATGGAAAGCATTACAGGGTACTATATCTACCATCGACACGACGAGAAGATGATCATCTCAAAATTTGTTAAAAAAACGTACCCTTGGTAAAGTAAAGCTACATGTAATTATAAGTCAAAATGCCTTTGTCACACGACAGACATAAAAATAAAACGAACTACGAAATATTGCGAAGTTTTAAATCTTTTTAACATAAAGGCATCGACTAATTCGTTCGTACAATTTTAAATTCTCTCTGAATAGTTGTCATTTTGCAGATGTGACCTTATTTACACTAAGGGGGAAAAATGTTTATCTTATTTAAGAGATAAACCCCTGTCGGTGGAGTAGGTAATTGCATAATATTAGTTCAGCACACTAACTTCGAGTTCTTGACACGACACGATATTAGTTTTCCCTTTTTTTAAGTAACTTTCTTTTTTTTTATTTTGCGGAAGACCGACTTCTGCAAAATAAAAAAAAAATAAAACAAAAAAGGGGAAAAAACAAAAAGCTGAAGAAACTGTGATTATAGTGTAAAATGTAACAACTCTAAAGTAACTGATAAATTGCTAAGATTAATAGACAGAATTTACATGACTTCAAATTAAATTCAAGGCTTCGATTTTGTTTCAAACTTACTTTATTGTAGTCGAGTTTTAATCTTTAATATTTCTATATTTCTTTGTGTTGTCAATAAAACCTTAGTCCCAAATTGATCATAACCAGACTCCTACGCACGTCGCCGATAAAACTGCAATAAAAGGCGGCTTCGTCTGTATTCGTGAATCACAGTCTGATTAATATGAACACAAATTATACCACCTATAATTTGGTTAGTGATATCGCCTTGATGATTCTTTGTTGTAAATATTACAATGTTATGTATTGATTCATTATGAAACACTATATACTAATTTATTTATGTATCGCGTGAAATTCGAATATTTTTGGGAAACTACCAACATAAATAAAAAAAATACAACGAAGTATAAATTATTTATCGTTTCTCATATCATACATAATTTTGTCGTATTATATGTATGTATATGTAGATACCAGCCACAAAACATATAAGTATGGCTCTTCTTCGTCTTCTTCGGTGGAATAATCGCCAATCATCTTTGTTCAGCGCTCTAACTTTGATTTCCTGATACGACACATTAACTTTTCCCTTATCTGAACTAAATAACTTCATCTCGGTCTTCTGCTTTGCCTTCGATCTTCCTTTTTTTACGTCTATCCATCTTTCCAACTCGGTTCTCTATGGATTTGAAGAAGCTTCTGTTTCCCTGCACTATCAACATATCCTCATAGATTTTCTTTCCGTCCAACTAATTCCCTCCATTCTTCTTCGGCACCATCTTTCAAATGCTTCTTATCATTCTTTGTCTCTCCTAGTTTGGGTTTCCAAAAAATACATTTGGATATTCGTCAGTCTTATATTAATTAGCATACTATTTAATACTAGTTGATTTGCCTGACATCATTTTGCCAAGTTCTGAATTAAAACGAAGCTATATAAAATAATTCTTATTCAGTGATAATTTTAGCATTGAACTCCCACACGATCATTAGAGCCATATAAGTCATGTTATGTACAAATGCATCAGATAATGTTTGTCATGAAGTGCAATTTGCGCCATATTTGTAAAAGCACAAGGCGCCAGGTTAGTGGTCTTGACATTCGCGCGCTCTTGAGCAATTGTGTTAACAGGCTCAGTACCTACAAACATTAAATTGTAAATCGTATAGAAGTTGTTATAAGGTGCTATTTATAATCGATCATGTTTACCGGATGTTCCAGTTTGTCTTGATATATCAATAGAAACTTAATCAATACAATTTTCGTAAATGCATTTGGGTAGGTTATTCACTTACTCACTTTCAATTGACATCTCAAGGACCGTCTACGAAATTAATATCTCTACTCATAATTATTAAGTAATTTAAGGTAGGTAAGCCTCAAAAATAGGTGCATTTTCTCATAAATTACTTTCTTTTTATACCTGTCGATCTATTATACTCAGCAGTAAAAGTATAAAGCTTGAAAAATAATGCACATATGTATATCAAATTCCACTGCAATACCCCGAGAATCTCAGTCAATGGTTCCCTTGTAAAGGTGTGAATTTGGACTTACAATTCGTTACGAATCGATCTACTTGTTTGTAGTTTCATCTTGACGTCTGCGTTTACGTTAAATTATAGATTCAGTGTATTCAATAAATGTATATTATTCATTATCCAAACTGTCGGTTTCCTACTTTAAAAAAAATACTCCATATTAATAACATCGTCAATTGCAACTTGGCAGCACTTGTGCAAACATTCAACAATGAGCTCATTAATATCCTTTCATCAAACGTTTCTCGTCTCGTTTGTTGATCACGAGGCAGACGAGGCATGTAAGGCTTATTATGGATTGGTGTATTAAGCAGCGAGGAACAGATATGGACACAAATGCTCTGCCCGAGGGAGCAGATATGCTGGCCATTAGTGGTATGGTATAAACGTTAAAAGTTAGTATTTTCTAGTTCGTAGTATTTGATGAGCACATCCCACTCTCTTCTTGTGTATCTGAGAATAACTTAATTGACTTTGTTCTGTTGCAAACCATGTAAAAGTAACCAAGCAATAATAACCTGTTAACAACAGGTTATATAATAACCTGTTAACAACAGGTTATATAATAACCTGCTAACAACAGGTTATTATTGCCATCCCAAATAAAATAAATAAAGATTTTTCTATAGGTACTCTACTCACATCAACCTATTTTTGATAAAATGTTTCAACGCTACGTAGTTAATTAAGTCAGATTCTTAGAATTTCTACATTTTATTGCATTTCGGTCTGAATTATTATCCCCTTTATTTTACGTCTCGCAGGTGGTAAAGTATTCATTCCTATAACTTAAGCCAAACGGCCCAAGGCAATGGAAGTAAACTCTGCTTTACTTTACACCTTATATGGCACAGCGACGTTGGTGGCACTTACTAGAATTATTATTTAGCCATTTCGATATTCGATTTTACAATATTCGATATGGTCTGTTCGGCATAAGACCTATATTGGTCTAGCTTCTTGTTGTCGGCGGCGTATGTGGTCATTCACCTAATAAAATATCATTTTATTGCGATTACAAATTTCACAGCAGACCGTTAACGTAACTAGTAAATAGAAATGGTCTTAGTGATAAACCCTAAGGTAGCTGCGATCTTTTAGATGTGCATCGACGTTTGGCGTCGTCTTATAAAAGTAATCATATTTATGATGAACATTAAATTTAGGTACTTTGATATGTCATAATGTGAACATTGGCTACAATTGATAAGATAGATAAAACGTTTAATGTCTTCCCACAAGCAAACAAGATATGAAATAATTAAGGAAGAAAAAATAGACACATAGAAATTTAACAAATATAATATTACAATCTAGGAACGTATGCTAGGAACAATTTAAACTAAATATATCCAACAGTTACAGGTAAATACCACTTACAATTAGAAAACAGGATTGAAGAACTTGAATTGACATAACAACATCAAACAAAAGAAAACTGATAACAACAACAAAAAATACAATAATACATTTTACTTGCTTCAGAACTTCACAAGTATAAGAGTAATTACTTGTTAAGTATATTTACGTATATTTACAGTTTTATTAAACTATTAGTAAGAAATAAAGAGAATAAAGATAAATCAATATTTAATTAACTGGTCAGTGGTAGTCATTATAACCGAACGTATCTTGTTAGGTTAGTCCATCCATTTAACAATTTGCATAGTTTTGAGATGGGAGAATTTGATTCGAAGTTCGAAGCGGTGGAAATACAGGCGTTACTGTATTTCGAGGGTCTGTATTTTACTTAACTAACTAGGCTTACAATAGGTTACCCAAAAGCAAAGCACTGGTTTTCATTAACTTCGAAGGTAGCACGATGTGGAACACCAACAGTAAAATTGCGAACAATTGCAATCAACAGAATCAAATGCTTTCGTTAATTACCTCCGGAAAAACTCAAAGAACCAATTTGCCACACGAACTGAGAACATAAAAATAAAGCACAATAGCTATTATGATCACTGGAGACACGAACACAATAGGTAAAGATTGTAAATGAATGAAACGAATAAACCAATTGGCAGGGCCGGTGACCCTTGCCACGCCGTTGTTGCGATAATTAACGTACAGTACTTTGCAGGACCGTTGTACGTATGTTTTATAGGACAAGCCATATTTTGTATTGCAGATAACGTATGAACACTTTATTGAAATCTTTTGTTGAAACGGTAAAATGAATTGACGCTAAATTGTGAACTCGCCTATACGCTCACGTTAATAAAAGTTATGATAATGGCATTTAAAGAGTCAATAACCATACTGTGAGTGGATAGGTCAATCAAATTCAATTAGTTGCAACATTGTAAGCTTGCTTTTAAGATTGTTAAAGTCAATACATGAAATAAATGGTCCTTTATATCCGCAATATTGCAAGTATTGGAGCTAATGTTATCAACAATAAAGATAATAAACAATAAGAAAAGGAGGACAGTGGAGGAGGATATTGCATGTCCGCATTGATTGTTCCTTGTCACAGTGCCGTTTCTCACGAGATTGTTTGTAACCATTCGCTAAAAGTAAACATATAATTATGTTGAAATAATCGGCATAGTAGAACCAGGCCCGTCTAAAAGTATATATTTGAATAACAGGCAGAAACGTTTGTAAAGATTTAATTCACAGGAAAAATTAATATAAACTGCACATTGTAGAGAAAATCTGACAACTCCGTGTTCAAATCGTTACTCTTTGAAACCTATAAAACGCAGCCTGAAGTCTTTAAATCTTGCGCTCTTTTGGAGTCGACGCATAAATGAAATATTTGATAGTATTACATCGTTTTAGTGTGATATTCTCTACATGAATTTACAAACATCAAATACTACGCAAATGCCTAAAGCTAGTATTTGAAATAACAAATACAGATCGACTAATTAACGCATGAGCACGTTGAGTAAACAAACAACAGTGGATTGTAAACATTGGGATGCTTTTTGGCAACGTGGTGTGTTTAACAAACATTTCCACATTGCCATCGGATGCGAGAAGGATCGTATTCATATTTTTAATTTAGGTGTTTCAACAATATAAGACATAACATTTGGCTTTTTCTTTATTTTAATTTTATGGAACGTTCACTCAAATGCTTCTCTTTTTTCAGACAGATATATTTCTACCATATTTGAATATCAATACCATTTTTTAATTTGATTCATTGTTTATATTACTTTGCTTGGTTTAAGGCTTTAAGGATTGTATTACAATTGTATTTATAGTACATTTATAGCACCGATATCAGTGTCACCTTTAACAGCTTTATCAATTCACCCCATAGGTCACTGCTGGGCTAGTCCGTGATATTTTCGGTACCTTGATCTTTCAGTATTCCTTTCCACGAATTACAGCCACTTTGTCGTGTTTGTTGGTTATTATTTATTGCTTGCCTTGTTTGAGTTTATTACTTTTAAATTGCCATGTTTCCTGCCTTTTATTTTGCTATCTCCCTGTGCTCGACTTCCAGTATTGCTTGTAATTCTAATTTTCGTTTTCGTATTTTTTATTTTTATGATACGAAGTGATGGGACAAACAAGTCGTGCGCCTGATGGTAAGCGACACGCCTGCCCATAACAGGAGCAGTGCCACTCAGAACTTTAAATTACAAAGATCTAAGGGTCATCACCCTGAGACATAAGTTAAAAAGTCCCTTGTGCTTGTAATTTCACCAGCACCCTTACCCTTCTAAGCCGGCACGCAGTGATACTCACATTACTGCATGGCGGCATAAATAGTTAAGGTGGCAGTACTTCCTTGGACGAACTCTTTCAGAAGGAGCTCTACTGCTACTAATTGTTGACTTCAACAATTAGTAGCAGTAGAGCTCCTATATAATTCATATAACTTTAGGATTGTTGTGTTCTTGTTTGTTATATTCAATTGCAACGGATTCATAAGTATATATATTTTTCAAAAGAATTTTGTAGAAAGGTTTAAATTTCTTTATAAAATATTGGAAGTTCTTTATCTGGTTGACCAGTCTGATATTGCATCGCGATCGTCGAAGCGATAATGGTTGCGTCGATTGAAGCGATTGTTCATAATCTTGATTCATCTCGATTATAGGTTGCAACCGAATGATATTCAGGTTTGTTGAGGCGTTAAATTATCTTCCTTCTGATAGCTTTCTCACAGTTACAATATCTTCCCGATGGCTTGTAAAACTGGCTTTCTGTTAAATTGAAAAACATTACACTGTTTCGCAGAAGTTATTTTTGCGTACATTACAAAATAAATACAAAAATTTACGTAAACCTTGTTACACTTTTCGATAATTATATTGTTTAATTTCAAGTAAGTGCAATTTAAAGAAGCTGTTATATAGTTTGCTACAAGCAACATTTTATAGCAGACAAGGTCTTCGCGTCCATTATTTTTTTCATAATTGATATTGTTAAGCCACTTTTCATACACGTTTCATTCCCGTGGCTAATAACAATGTCGTCTCACGTAACAGACAGGTAAGTTCAAATTAGGTTACTCTAAAGCCCAACCATGATGATCTCTGACAGGAGGTACATTTGTTTTTACTGCATTTTTGTTTACTTTTAGTTACTTGCGTAGAATTTTAGGAAATAGTTATTTGTTATGCAAGGCTGTAAAGATGTCGTTTGATTCTGAGCGTAGCGAGGGTTTCAAGGCACGAGATACAACACAACTTTGCTGCCGAGCGAAACACACAACTTTTCGCCTCACTATAGCCAGGAATATACAAGATGAAAGAAAAATACTTGAACTATAACAAATCAGCTTTAATAAACAAAATTAGTCATCGTTATCAATTGAAAGTCAATAATAATATGAATAAAATATATACCAACGGATTTATATTACATACGTAATGTACGGCAAATCGCGTAGTTGAAAGAAAAGTTAGGTGCACCACAGTCCATCGTCAAGTTCCAATTTCAAAAACGCTTTTGCGCGCTGATTTCGAAAAAGAAAGCCTTTCCGAGCTAGTGAGGTGAAAAAAGTATTTTTAATTTGGAAAACTTTTAAACATTGATGAGAAAGATACGCGCAAATGGTACCTGAAATAAAGTCAATACTGAAATGAATGTGTGTAAAGTTTTGCCAAAAAAACATAGACATTTTACTTTTCTGCCATTTAGTTGTGAGCATTTCGTATGCCTAAAAGTAAAAGCCAATTTTGTAGGAGATTGAACCTTATTAGTTTTTTCTGATTTAAATAGATTAACTTTTAAGATTTTGTTATACTCTCTGACACTTTTTGATTCTGTATTCTAGTAAGTTCAAATGTGCAAACGTCTTCCCCAAGGACCCCTACTCTCTTTTGTTACCGCACAGAGTTATCACTGTTTAGAACGATCTACTTAATTTTTTTTTGTACAAAAATAGATGAATTACAAATAACTCTGTATATGGCGGTATTAACTAAAATCATGATTTTAGGTGACTTTTGTCATTCTTTCCCTTCTCACGTCATAAGTCATCTGTACCAAGAATGTAATAAGGAAACTCTTTGAGTCTTCGAGAGCAATTGAGCTTCTGAATCAGCATTTATTTATTGAGACGGTGTAGTGGATTATTTTTGACATTAAACCGTCTCACTAGAGTCTGAGTCGTGGACAACACTAGGAAATTTGGGTTAATAGAGTACGTCATCTGTCACAGTTCTTTGTATAATGGTGGTAGTAGTTGGTTGGGTCTTCTGAGGTGTATCCCACGGCGCCAGCTTGACGACTCTTTAATAGTGTCGGGGAAGTGTATTAGAGATTACTCTGACAATACAAATTTGTATTTGTCTCGTAGGTTGTTCCTTGTACATTTGTACAACATATTCACAACAGGAGTTTAAGGGTATTCTAAAGTTTTTATTGAAATAATATCTCGAATTGACATTGGGTTCTATATTAAGTTTTTTTTTGCAATTCCAATTAAGTAAAACATGGAAAACGAAACAATGATTTTCTGAAATTTGGTAGCAGTAAAACTCCTTGCGAGAAAGTCCATCCAGGGAAGTACCTAATGCTACTATAATTTATTTCTGTTACGGTTTTGAAAGGTAAGGATACTGGTGAAACTATTGGCACATGGGACTTGTCAACTTGATGTCTCAGGGTAACGGGCGCAGTGGCTTTGTTTCTTAGATTTTTACCATTCAAAGTTAATGGAACGATACTGAATCTTTTAGAAATATGACCGTGTGGAATAAAAAGAAAGGGAACTCGCTTCAGTGAAACCATATAATGAACAATTGTAATTAGGCAGTTTCCAAAGAGACTAAGACAAAAATCGTTCCTTCAATTGCAACTCTGAACAACGAAATTACTTCAAAATAATTCTACACTGTGACCGCAAGTAAAATGCTTTACTCCTTCTGCTTTAACAAAGTTACTCGTAACGTTGAACTTATTTATTTCTCCATATAAATGAAAGAATTTTCGTTCGTTTTTCGATTGCAAAGTAAAGTTGGCATTCTTCCCACTTTAACAACTTTAAAATTACAGTAGGTTTAACGTTTTCGCCATACAAATAAGACAGTGTAATGGTTTTAAAGCTGAAAATTTAACGTTGCATTTCGGTCGTTTGCTCTCATCTCGCATTGAAGGACTTGTTACTGCAATTTTCTACCTGAGAACCTTAATTTGTATTAAATGCCGGTTGAAAAAGTACAAATTCTTTACCAAGCAAATAAGACAGAATAATAAAACTCTTGGGTAATCTACGGTTCATTGTATGAAACCATACAAATAAAATATAATCAATGTCTGTTTTGCAAGTCTTTTGTTGCTTAGTAAGGCTTCTTATACTGTATGTTTATCACAATGGTATAAATTAATATAATGCAATATAAACAATACGCTAATACATACATATTTACCGATAGTACGTGCGTACATACGTCAGAGCTTAAGTACTCATTAAAATATAAGATCTAGCGAAGCCTTTCAAAAATAATTGTTGTTTAAACAAGCGATAATATTTAAACGTTATAGTGAATGTCATATATAGGTATGTAACGAGAATTACCTCTTTATATCAACAACGGCATTTTGTTAAATGTAATTCGTACAATACGACAAACGACATACTCTTATAGACATCGACTTAGTTTTCACGATTGAACTTTTTTTCCAGATTTAAATCGAGTATATTTATTTTTGCTGACGATCAACCGCGGCCATGGAACATGTATATGACCTGAAAAGTTGGTGTGTTTGAAAAAATATGATGGGATTTACATCCAAAAAGTTTCAATTGTAATTTACTAAGCAATTGTCGTCAATTTGACGACCTCGGTGGCCCAACGGTTTGCATTGTGGGCGCTGAATGTCTTCATTGCCTGGTCATTCTTTTATTGTTTTTTATAACGCTTACACTCATAGCTCCGTCCTAGGAAACTCAAAAACCCACAGCCTCTGCTTGAGAGGCAGTAGGTCAAACCATTATGCTACTCTTCTTGATAAAGTAAAAATAGTACCTAATGATCAATTGCTTTGTATCAAGTGAGTAATGACGCGATTGTGTTCTCGTAGGCGCCATAGTTAGTTGTATTTTTTGCCGTCATAATTAAGTGGAAGGTTTCAATAAGCAGGTAATTTTTGTACTTAGAATTATGTCTTATAAAAATAGCTATGAGCTCATAATTATAAAGAAATAGGGTCGTTCTATCATGCAGACATTAACAGTAGCTGTAGAGCTCCTTGTGAAAGAGTTCGTCCAAGGAAGAACCTTACCTATTTCTACAGCCAAGCAGTAATGTAAGAATTAATGTGTTCCAGTTTTTAAGGGTAATGGTGCTGGTGAAAGAGATCTTTGTCAACTTGGATGATGAGCGCAGTGCCAGTGCCCCCTTAGATTTTTGCGATTAAAAAATCCCCCACACTAGCGTAACAAGACGCTAGTGCCCACACTAAAAGGGGTCTCTTAAAGCTCTGAGTGTTGCTGCAATTGCTATGGACGGACAGGCGTGGCGCTTACCACCGGGCGGATGACTTGTTCGTCCCTTTTCACTTGGTATTATAAAAAAAGTCTATGTAGAGCATTGACTTACAAATATGTAGAGTCATAAATCGGAAGAATATATAACTACAAAGCTTGGTCATATTGTGGAGATGAGAGGGTAGATATAATGTACGATTAAGTTGTCATTTTGTATAGATTTTGGTCTCCACGTTTCTGACCGTGTCCGTAGTCACGACCGCTTGAGTGCCTGACGCAACCGCCGTAATCTAATGTCATTATTCCAACCCAATCTCACTCACTATGGGTGGTCGTATAAATTTTAATTCCGTCTCTTCCGCGTTTGTTTATTAATTTATTTTTAAATAACTTTATAATTACATTTCCTCTGTTTATTTTGATATCGCGCCTACGTTCTAAGTCAGTTAACTTAGAGTACAATGTTCTGGTTAATTAAAGACAATTTGAGGTTTTCTATAGCGTGTTTCATCCGTGTCATTAATTTTATAGATATATCTGTTTCTAATTCAAATTTTCTCGGTGACCCGATGTAGTATTAGGACCTTTTTAGTTTGTCAAGTCAATTGAGAGGCGTATCTTTCGTTATTATATTCTGGTCTTAACAATACTCTGATACTTGTAGTATACAAGGAATTAGAATTGAGATCGTCTAATTTATGTGGTTTTCTGGCATTATACAGATATCATCCTTAATTTGTCGATATTCCCTTAGGGCGTACTAAGCGTATTTCGTAATTTTTTATTATGCGCACAGCCCAGGGATGGAATTCCCTATTTGCGACTTTGTTTCCGAGCACTTACAACCTAAATATCTTTAAGGTGCGACTTTCGAACTCGTTCCATCGTAGATCCTCCCTTTGCTCCAGAGCGTAAGGTAATGGTCAAGAGCAAGTCCATTTACTTTTTTTAAACACTATACTTTCACAATAAAATTATTTCCATTTTATTTACAAAGATAATAGTCGCAAAAAACAGGAATCATGAATATTACTTTTGTCAGGGAATTATCCTTTTGTTTAGTGCTCTTAAGTATGATAATTCTTATATGTTCGTAAAATATTATTATTTATCTTCACGTTATCTCTGGAATTCAAGAGCCCAACTATGAGATTTTCAAATAAGTCGTCCCGTTTTATTGTTATGGCATTCACGATCCCTGATTTCATAATGATAGTACGTTTTAAATTTTTCAGCGTTTTTGTTGCATTTCTTCTTCTTGGAATCCATCTCCTACCGGAATTCGGCTACCATTATAGCTATTTGGGTCCCTGAATCTGCGGCTCGGATCAGTTCTGTGGTACACATGTTGAACCACTGCAAGATTTTGAAGCCATGTGGTTTTTCTATGACCACGTCTTCCACGGCGCTGGATTTTTTCCTGCAGAATGAGTTGCAGTAGATAATATTTATCACTCCGCATGATGTGCCCGAAGTGCTTCCTCATTTTTAGTGTTTTCAGGAATCCCAAGCCTTTGTGCAAGCTCCGCAATACGTTGTTATTGGTAACTCTATCCGTCCACGATATTTTCAAAATTCTTCGATAAATCCACATTTCATAGGCTTCTAACCGTTTACATAACGTCTGAGTTAGTGTCCATGCTTCTACTCCGTACAAAATAATTAAAAATATGTAGCACCGCAGTAAACGGCACCTTGTTGATAGTTTGAGACTACGATTGCGAAGGAGGTGGCTCATTTGAACAAAAGTTCTCCTGGCTTGCTCTATTTGACATCTAACTTCTACGCTGTGGTCTGCCTGGTCGTTTACCATACAGCCTATATATTTTACCACGATAAACAAAAAAGTCTACAAAACCTAGATATTACTTTTTTTTATAATACTAAGTGACGGAACGAACAAGTCATGCGCCTGGTGGTAAGCGACACGCCTGTTCATAACAGTTATGATATTATAAAAAAAAATAAACGGTTGTAGTACCACCCAGAGCTTTAAATCACAATGATCTGAGGGGGAGCCAGCGTCCGACCCGCTAAGATATAAGTTGACAAGTCCCATGTACCTGCACCCTCACCCTCCGATACCGGAAAGCAGTAATGCTCATATTACTGCTAGGCGGTAGCAATAGGTAAGGTGGCAGCACTGTCCTGGATGAACTCTTTCACGTGGAGCTCTACTGCTTCTTGCTTTCGTATGTTTTGACATAATTTAATCTGTCCGACATTGTTTATCATTTTATTCTACATCTAGTGCGAAACAAAGCGAATCATTTCACGCAAAATGCCTTATAGGAGATAAAAGAACGTGACTAAACTCTCTCTGAACAACAGCGTCGTCATGTAGTACGTGAATCGCTTCGCACTCCACGCCTCGTGCGCTTGCGCCGCCATCGACACGCGATGACTCACGGCATAAAGTTTGAAACTGTAATAAATATGATAGTACTACATGTATAATGTGGATTATAGATTAACGAAAATCAGGCTACGTCGCGTCGGTCGATACGTGAGTATATTGGTGTTTATAGGTTTCTTTTTTCTACTTTATGATGTTTTATCTTCTTGTAAGCGTTAGTGACATAAACACAGTAAATATTATGTACCTTGAACTTAATCCCATTCGACCGGAAAGTAATGGAACAGCTGTTTTTTTTTCCGCGTATTTAATATATAGGTACGCATGTGTATTCAGACGGTGACTTTAAATTCTTTTCGCTTTTTAATGTTTCACTTCCTGTCCACTCATTACACAGTGAAGAGTCCAATTTTGCTGTACGCTGACTCACATCGTGTCTTTGTCTTTTTTTACAACGCACCAGCAAAAAGTTTACTCTCGATTTCTGTGATTGTTTTTGTCTTTTTATTTTCAACAGCCGAATCATGTCTTTTTTGCCACAACTTGGTGACAACTGTGTCGATTTTCATTAGTTTTTAACCAACTTCAAAAAAGGAGGAGGTTCTCAATTCGACTGTATGTTTATTTTTGTATGTATGTTACGCGATAACTCCGGTATTTGTAAACCGATTTTCATGATTATTTTTTTGTTGGAAAGGGGGTACTTCCATAGTGGTACCATTTCATTTTGAAAAAATCATCCACCTCGAAGGTTGGCTGTTTATGCATGAAGATACATTTTTATAAATAGCGCCTAACTTTAATTTAGGAGCAATAACTTTAATGGTTGATTTTGCAATTTCTCCAATTCAAGGCGTTTTTCTCTCAATATACTTTGAGTAGTGAGAACCGATTTTCATTATCTCCAGTGTCAAAGTCCTGTATAGTGGCGAACTAGGTAATATTTCAATAAAACTTGGCAAATAGACGTACTTTTGAGGTTGGTTTTTTAGTAATCTGTACTGAGATTATAACATTGAGGATTCGTGCAACCATGTAAAGAATTAACGAAAAATCGCAAACCGTTACAAGATTTTGGACTTTTTTTTATTATAAAAAGCATTAAACAATTAGGACATTCAGCCTGTCAGAATATAGAATGCACTCGTTATACAACTTTTAAAAACAAAAGGCAGGATGTTCGTGAGGCCAGTGCATTCTAGGTGTTCACTGTGCATCCGGAGCAAATCCGTACTAACAATAGGCATCTAGTGCCTATAAAACAGGACCTAGAGTTGAGTTAAGAACGTTAAATCGCATAATAACGGTAAAAATGAATATTACAAAGGCATAAGCTGGTTATAGCCATGACGTCGTTAAATACGTGTGTCAGTTGTCTGGTTAAGCTTTAAGTACATCGTTTTTTACACAATAGCAAGTAACTCGAACAAGTCGTGCGCCTGGTGGTAAGCGACACGCTTGTTTGTATCAGTGCTTTAAATTACAAAGATCTGAGGGGCACAGTCACTGCGCCTGTCACCCTGAGATATGTGTAAGTTGGCAAGTCCCAAGTCCCAACTCTTTCACAAGGTGCTCATCTGCTACTAAAATAAAATAAAATCCAATTGATATTGTCAGTATTTTTACGGTTAACTCGGCTATAAACATTATGCTTGTATATTTGTTTATATGTATAAAAAGTGTTAGTGGGGAAGTGTGGTATGAGACATTTTGTGTTGTGTCCGGAGAAATTGAAAAAATGCCTTTTTTTCTATGACACAGCTTTCTATAGCTTTAGTAGTATTCCTGGAAGTGAATTCTAAAATATTAGCTCACCGTCTTGGTTCTGGGTGGGTGGAGAAGTTTCCAGATTTCGTAGATTTTAATTAGGCATAAACCGGAATAACTAGCTATACAAGTAGGTACCTCGCAAGGAATTTTTGTTTATTTTGAAATATATGTTTCATAAATTTGAACTCTTATGCAAACAACCTGTAATATTGAAATACAATAAAATATCGTAACTGACATTATTGTACCACAATAAAGTTCGACAAGTCAATTTGAGTTACCTAAGTGATTGTAACTTTTGAAATTATCTTGCAACAATTGCCAAGATGTTCAAATTGACATTTAAAAAATATACATTGATTTTTACTTTTCGTAATGCCTTGGGGTACTACGTTATTTATTTGTAATAAGTGCAGGCATCGAAGCATTAAGCGTAGGTAATATGTGTCCGTCTAACTTGTATGATTCAAATATTATTTGTCACTAACTAATTGAAACAGCCAATTCAGGTTTGAGAATATTACTAAAACTTGAATTGGCTGTTTTAGCACTTCACAAAGGAAGTTGATGTCTTTTTGTTCGTGTAATCAAGGGTAAAATAAGCCCATTATACTTCACCATGAAATTAACCATATTGTTTGTTTGTTGCAGTTGTAGTGGACGTGGACGACCGGCCGGTCTGCGTGGAAATCTGTGATACTGCTGGACAGGTGAGCTACAATTAGATACCAGTAGTAAATTGTTTATCTATAGTCTGTCTTTTTTGATGATGGAGCAAAATGACATCAGCTAGTGATTGCGGTCGATATCTCTGTCGATCTATTTATCGGTCTATCAATTGTCACTTTTTGTAAGTTCATACTTACGCAGGTATACATTTAGAACTGTCTATTAAAAAGACAAAGAGGTGACATATTTTAAAGTTTTTCATGTTAATTCAAAATAGATAATAAAATCCGCCTGTTCTTATTAAAATATGTATGAATATAAAATTGAATTCGATTGCAAATATCCGACCATCAAAATAAGAATAAAGAATGTAAGAACGCAATTAGTAATCATACAAACTCATTAGAACGAAATTTTTGTCAAAATTTTACCTTCTTTCATAATTCATTGATATAACTGTCGGCAACAACTACATGACTATTAATTTTTTTTATAAAAACTTGCTACGCTGTAAATGTAACTTTACTCCGTCTTCAAACAAGACCGACTTTACAGCTGTTCCATTATTTCTAAATATTGAATCATACTGAGCTAGCACATTTTAGGAACTTGTGGTTCGGGATCCTATAATTTTAGAAGAAAACATTTATTCATGTATACTCAATCATAATCAATCGAAAGGTTTTGAACTGTTAAATACTTTGCTCCGTGATGCAAGGTGTAAGTGCTATTAGGTACACAAGTGTCCTCATCTGACCTGCTCCGAAATCGACCTATGAAACTTGGGTTAATTAACCTTAGAAATCGTATTCCTAAGACGACTCCTTCTAGTCGTATGCAATGCCAAAATACAAACATTTTACGTTATGTAGAGGCAAAGGAGTTTGCCTTAGTTACAGTTTTTGTTGCGATGGTTGAAAGGCAAAATGGGATAAGCGACACTTTTAGTCATATTGAGTTATACATACCGTTAGAATCAGCTAACGTTTCTGATTCCAACGGTATACATGACCCTAAAGTGTCGCTTATCCCATTTTGCCTTTCAAGTGACGGTTGTTTCAACGAACAAACACAAAGAAAAATCCCCTAGATCCGGCTAGACTCGAATCAGCGACTTAACCAGCGACCTTTTTTTGCCTGAGTAAAGAAATAACTTTCATAGATTTCTCACGTGGCGCTATGTAAAGGTCTGCAACGAGCACAAGGAGAAATATGTAAGATCTGTTGA
>NW_020654748.1:3536315-3614509 GCF_003589595.1 Hyposmocoma kahamanoa
ATGACCATCTTTCCATGTAAACAAAATTCCTTACATAACCCAAAATAAGATAACTGTTTGAAATATACACGTGAACGTGTATTTATAGTCATCGACCTCGCTTCTGTGTTTTACCGCTAGGGACAAATCACTTTTTGGGAAGAAAAGTACTTGCCAAAACAAAAGATCAATCTTCAGAAACAATACCAAACAATCCAACAAACAAAGAAACTCGTTCCTTCTCCGTACAAATTATGAAACGTCGTCAGAGTCAAAAGCACAAGTGCTCGACAACCATTGAGCAATATCGGCATAACTATAGTCCCAATAGGGATTATCGATTGATCCACGGACAAATTGATAGTATTGCTATATCTATTTCGAAAGCATATTGTTATGCGTGGGTGCTTGGCGAAAGCGTCTTTGTCTACACCTATGTAAAAATGTATTCATTTATGAGTTGATAGACAATAGTTATTAAATTGTTGATTGAATAGGTACGGAGCCCCTTAACCTATGGAGAGACGTTGGCTCTCTGTGTGTATTCTACCGTCTTTATAATGAGGAGTGCTCTGAGGAATGTTTCCAACTGGTGCCACCGTCTCGTTTCCACCATCGTATCTCCCGCCAAATGAGTAGAGTCCATCCCCACATCTTAGATGCCTAGCATTGTAAGACCACGCGGGCATCTCGTTCGTTCCTTTCTCGATCGAAGATGTGGAATGATCTTCCTCTTGAAGTACTTCCTTTGCGCTATGACATGGGGTTCTTCAAAAAGTTTGTTTACAGTACTTTATTTGGGTACTGCTTTTGCAAATGTCCATGGGCGACGATGACAACCTCCCATCAAGTGGCTCGTCTGCTAGTTTACCTCCTTCTTTACATAAAAAAAATTGACATAGGCCGGAGGAATGTGTGGATATTTCATAATGTCTTGACAGCTTACGTTTATATTATTATACAAGATATATGTATCTACCTAAGTATTGAATACTCACCGATTAGGTACAGTCAACAGCGCGCAAAGGGTTAACTGTCGACTGTTGTTATCATAAGTGGTATATGATAGTGTTGATTTTAAATCCTTAATTGAAATTTGAGTATTATCGTAAGAGACTAGTATAGGTTTCTATTTATACACGACTTTTCTGATTGTCTGCATGAACAGGTAGAATCACCGACAGAAACTAATGAAAGTCGAGACTTAGGGTCGTATTCCAGAACTCTACTCAATGCTCAAGTCAGGACTTGAGCAGACTTGAGTATGATTTCAAGAACTGGAAATACGACCCTAATGGCAAAGACTTGAGTATGATTTTCAGTGCTCACTGCAATACTCAAGTCCTGACTTGAGCATTGAATAGAGTTCGGAAACGACCCTTAGGTTCCAATTCGAGTACTTAGGTTTTCGCGATTGTTACACATAGAAAATGAAACTATTTTTTCGGATCTAAATGACGTATATTTATTATGATTATTCATACAAAGATCGAATACATAGAAAAACATTTTCATCATCCATGGTCATCAACCACTTTTGTCTAATATTAAAGCAAACCACCCTATTTTTCGTTATAATTACAAAATGTATTTATTAAATTTACAAAGAACTTTTTATTTACGATACATAACGTTTTACAAATTAGTTTTCTATTGTTTTAACAATATACATTTTTATTAAATTAAACGTTTGTTTGAAAAAATTAACAAATATGTATAAATACATGATTTGGATCCAAAAAAATAGTTTGATATTTCCCACTAGGTTACTTTTTTTCAACAAAGTATTTTGAACAATTGCATTCCTATTTGACATTATGGCGCTCCGTACATTGACTTACAATTATATGGACGTCGGGTCCGCGCTAAAAAGTGTCCGAACTTACAGGGCGTTAAAATCGTATACAGAGCGTCATTCACGCTCTAGTCTTCGTTTGTTCGACTGACAGCGAAGCAAGCAAAATTAGACAGTACTACAGTACTACAACAGTAGATGACATTACAATTTAAATTCAACGTTTTAGCTTTTTCATATTCCTTGACATGTCACTACATTTAAATAGGTTGACTTGGGACATTTTTTTCGTGGTTTTTGTATTAGACCCGTCGTCCATTTATTTGTAAGTCAATGGCTCCGTAACACTATAAATACTGTCTATTTTACCATTCTCATTTGTATAATTAATCGAAAATGCATTTGACAAAAAGTTATAATTTACAGTATAATTTATAATGTAATGAGCTACGATATCTATGTACTAGTTAGTAATGAGCCTTATTTTGTCAGATGTGTATGCTCAGTTGTATTACGTGTGATTGACATCGTAAAACTAAATGCGGCATTGATTGAGAAGTTGTTTAACTACCGTCATATTAGATTGACGTGTTTTGATTGACAATTGAACATAAATGGTTCAGTGGTTTCCGCATAGCATTCTTCAGGGTGCAGTCCGAACATAGATTTCGTCATCGAAATAACAGATAATAAAAAGCACATTTCAGGTCGTTTCACGAGTAGCTAAATGATAGTTACATGGGCGATGAAATTTTGAGATTCTGATAAATTTTCTTTTTATTACAAAAATCAGTATGACAATTTACTGACAATATTACAGCACGATAGGCCACGTCTAAAGGTAAACATTATTTCAAAATACTTCGTTGAAAATTGTAACTTGGGTCATTTACATGGTGTTAAAATGTCTATACTTAAACAAAAACTTTCATAGATTTCTCACAGATACGGCGATACGGCAAAAAAACAAAGCACAAGAAGCAGGTAAAAAGAATTCGTAAAGTATGCTGGTTCGTTCCGTAGTTTTGGAAGAGTGTCAGGGACGACTTGCTGAAGACGCAGGTTCGATCCCGCCGGAGCACAGGCTTTTCTTGGTGTTCGATCTTTGTTTAATGATTATAACAAACTAGTAGAGTAGTTTCACAAATAAATAATTGACTGTCATGGTAGTAAAACATTGTAATATTCAATAAACTTATTTCTATAACTGAACCCATTAGCTCACTGAGACAAATCAGACTTGAAGATATAATTCATTATTTCGCACATAAAATCAATATATATGTACGGTAGTACATAGATAACGTTTGTTTATAATGCACAAGTAAAGTACATTATCAATACATTACAATCTAGTCAAATACCAGACTAATAAGTAATTTACATTTCACTTATGTAATCTAATAAATAAAAAAATATTCGTTTATAAGTGGACAATTAAGTATCATGTATAAATAAAAATAATCACATTATTCGCTATAAGGCTTTAAGGCTGAGGCTTACCCATTTCTGCCGCCAAGTCCAAGCCAATGTCAGCATTACTGTGTTCCGGTTTTAAAGCGTAAGGGTGCTGTTAAATTTACAGGCACATGAGACTTGTCAAGTTACGTGTCAGGGTGACGGGCGCAGTGGCTTTATTTCTTAGATTTTTGCCATTCAAAGATAATGGAATGAAACTGAATCTTTTAGAAATATGACAGTGTGGAATAAAAAGAAAGGGAACACGCTTCAGTGAAACCATATAATGAACAATTGTAATTAGGCAGTTACCAAAGAGACTAAGAGTCGTATTCTAGAACTCTACTCAATGCTCAAGTCAGGATTTGAGTATGGTTTAAAGCACTCGAAATCATACTCAAGTCCCTGCCATTAGGGTCGTATTTCCAGTGCTTGTGTTTCCAGTGCAATCCTGACTTGAGCATTGAGTGGAGTTCTAGAATACGACCCTAAGACAAAAATCATTCCTTCAATTGCAACACTGAACAACGAAATTACTTGAAAATAATTGTACGCTGTGACCGCAAGTAAAATGCTTTACTCCTTCTGCTTTAAGAAAGTTACTCTTAACGTTCTCTGAGTGGCACTGCAACTGTTATGGACAAGGCGTGTGGCTTACCATCAGGCGCACGACTTGTTCGTCCCGTCACTTGATATTATATTAAAATAAATAAGGTCCATTCAGTATTTGTTTTTTTTAAATTTTCAAATTGTTTTTCTTAATTTCACAATTTTGAGTTACGACGGCATTTGGTGTCATGTGCGACTTCATTCTTTATCCCCAGCCGAACTAGTATTGGGACATAACTCGTTTAGTATATATGAATAATACCAATAATGAAAGTGAGAGACTACTATCCTGATGTCAATCATACATTTCTATAGGTCACGCGCGACGCCACACATAGCCGGCTGGGTGAATATAATTATATTCAAAGTGACACGTCTAAAGCAATGTATGTAGATAATTTTCGGATGTGATCTGTAGTCCAATTATACAGAACCGTTGACTTTATTAAACTATTTTTGCGCCCTCTTAAATGATTTCTAAAGTTTTACATCCATTAAAATCGACGCTTAACAATTTAAGGCTCAATTCACACAGGCGTAGAGTCGAAGCGTCGCGACGCGTTACGTTTTTCGCCTGTAGCATATTCATCTCTATTTTCCCATTATTATTATATTATTATTATATTATATTAGAATCGTGCGACTTGGTTAAAGTCGAGTGGTTGCGCGCGTCGCCGTGCGTACCTTGCGCATAGTAAGACGTCAGACGCCGACCACACTGTGATCTGGGCGCGCTAATGCGACGAGACCCTTCGACTCTGCGCCAGTGTGAGTTGAGTCTAAGGCTGAGATTTATATGAGATTAGACAAAACAAAATGGCGAGCAAGCAAGTTTTTGGTATGCCAAAAAGGATTTACGATATGAAAAAGTTCGAGAAAGTACCAATGGATGATAGTAGAATAACGACATAAATTTATAGAAGGAGGTGTATTTGAACCAGTCATACGATACCTACAGAGATTGCAAGTCAAGAGTACAAAAAATAGCGAGGAGTCTCTGATGGAGCACATTTGTAGCAGTAGAGATCCTTCGGAAAGAGGGCGGTTAGGGAACCTTGCCTTACCTATTTTTGAAGCCAAGCGTTGAGCATTATATGTTGCAGGTGACTTTACAGGCACTTGGGACTTGAAAAGTCCTTTCCTTGGCAGTGCCCTTCACATCTTTACGATATAAAGCTCTGAGCGACACTGGAACTGTTATGTACAGACCTGTCGCTTACCGCCAGGAACACAACTTGTTTGTCCCGTCACTTGGTATTATAATAATTGTAATTTTTTTATTTTAAAAAAACCGACTTCGAAAGTTCATGAAATTACATCTACACACATCAAAAAAAGTCTAGGGATCAAGTGAATATTTTTGAAATAAAAATTATTTAAGCAATATTTACCAAATCCAGTCTTCCAGGACGACTTCTTACTTTAATGCTTATGTTTTATTTAACCGCTTACCCCTATATTTAATTAAAATAAACTAAAATTGATGTTTTTGCAAATTGTGGGAAAAAACTCAAATTAACGGCGTCAATTAAATGACAAAAAAAATGGCGAAAATGATGATTTTGCTCATTTTTATTGTAAAGATAAGAAAATTAATAATCTGTATTTCCACCATTAACACGAATCACATAATTACAGACCCTACCCTTAGATGTGGAATATTTTCTTCAAATTGAAATGTGACCAATACTGAGGTACCCTCTTTACAACAAAAAAGAATCATCGAAATCATTTAACAAATGCAGAAGTAATCGCGTGGCATATATACAAAAACAATTTAGCCGAATCGAGAACCTCCTTTTTTTCAACCTTTAGAATAAGATGCATCTTACCACTGTTCGGACACGTGTGTCAACCCACAACCTATACGAAACCACGTTTAACCTTTCGTTAAATAACGGCCGCCGTACTTTTCTACATCGAGGGAATAAAAAGGGCATAACTTTTCAAACTCTCTCGTTTTCAAAAATGTAACTAATCGGTCACAACGGTAAATATTTGCCAACAACAGGATTCAATTATAGCTCTTCCTGTAAAAGCCACTTTCACTGCTCCGTCGTGTTAGCACCCGCTCTCAAATTGACTAATAACAATAAAATACTGTTACATTGTTTTTGGTGCTCTGTAAAAACAGGATATACAACACTTTGATGTATACCGCCGATCGACTTTCGAAGCCTTATAGACACTTCCAATTTTAAAACAAATAATCTATCTAACCATAATAATATATTATATAACAAATTAATATTTATTTCGAAGCCAGTTTTGACTCGTGAGTTCCAGTCGTAAAAAAAGATCATTAATTAAATAATTATGTTCTAACGAACATAAAATGTTCAGTTTAGACATCGCACATTTATTTTCTAAAGCTTGACAAATTATATTTGTCAATCTTGTGCAATTAGGGGACTAATTTATTAATAGAAAGAGAAATTCCTTCGATTCGGTTGGATACGAACCGAATCATAGGTTCGTTCCGTAGCACACTTGGGATAGCGTCAGACACGGTATACTGAAGGCGCTGGTTCGAATCCAGCCAGATAGAAGGATTTTTTTTAGTGTTCCAATCTTTGTGTTGATAATTATAACAAATCAGTGGCGTCATTTTCCAAAACAAAATGTAGTAAAACATTGGTATATTAATATTAGGTTATAATTAAAACGTTAAACACACAAACAGAACCACTAATTTCAACTGACTACACAAACTGATGTCAGTGGTTGCAATTTGCTCACCATCCGTAGAACAAAGACCTATGTGCAAAACAGTCAGGACATTGTACATTTCGTTCGCTTCTTAGCTGTGGATATCAGATCGACTGTTGTTCGATTTTATATTTCCGAAATGAAATACGATATAAAAATTCTGAAAACACCTATAGACAGATCCTATTTTGAGTAACGAGATTATGTATTTATCTTATTTTCGCTATATAATCATATCGGACTCTGTTCGTCGGACGAGTCGATTTCGGGTCTACAAGTTACCTGTTAGCGCTCAGTTTGTGAAATGTATTTGGGAATTTTGATGATATTATTTATTTCCCTAATATTTCTTTATCGTAAGTGCATCGGAATATTTCATAATTCGGAATATTTGTACGCAGAGTCATAGACCTACTTGACATATTTCTTTTATTACTTGTTTGCTTTTTATTTTTATTTTGTCTGCGTATAAACTGAAGTATTTAGGTTATAGATTTTTATTTCTAGTCGACTCCTTGAAATTCCTTCATTTTACAAAATTACCTCTAACCGAAAAGTGTTTTCATGTTCCAGGACAGTATGTCAGAGCTTCGCGAGCTCTGCTACCCCGGTACGGACGTCATAATGTTGTGCTTCTCTGTGGTGCGACCGGAAACATTTCGATCGGCTGCCGAACGGTGGACCAAAGCTGTGGCGAAGATCAACGCTCCCCTTATCCTCGTCGGCACGCAGAGTGATTTGGCGCTTGATCCTCGAGTGTTGCAAACGCTAAGAGTAAGTTATTTTACTTATCCTGCACCTCATCATTCATGACAGTGACTTGTGGTTACTTGTCTGCACTGAAGTCTTTTTATGCGTAAGTTGATGAGGATGCTTTAAAATTAGAGTTAAACAGGACCATGGAGTATACAACCAGAAATAGAGACGAAATGTCATTTAATTTGTTTGAAAATTATTCTGCCATATCATAACTGTGACAACTGCGCTCCGATTGGCCAGCCCGAGTTCGAAACAATAGACGGATGTCGTCAATGGGTGTCGTCAACTGTTTCATTTCAAAAAGAAATGAAACATTTGACGACACCCATTGATATACTGGACAAAAATTGCAAAATTACATATTTAATATTTAATTACCGATGAAATGTGATTCCGTTTGTTTTGGAATTAGATGTTTTGCTGTTTTTCCCACACCACCGAATAGAACAGCACGGCATTGTTAGAGATATTATCTTTACAATAAATACAGAATATTTTTTGAAATATACGGAGACGTACACACAGGTCAGTAGTTGGCCTGTCTATGTTTCAGTGCAAACGGTAGTTGACATTTAAGAGAGCTGTATCGCTAATGTGTTACCAGGAATATATGGCCCTTATTTCGTCTCTATTTCTGTATACTTACTCAATGAACAGGACGCATAATCGCTAGATCTGAAGAACGAAGTGTCGAGAAACAGTTCATTCACGAGTTTTGACTGCGCGCGCACTCGTGGTTTAAAAATTTCGAACTAATACGGCAGATTATTAAAGTAAAAAAATAAAAACGAAAAAAATCAAATAACTTTCTAACGAATGAACTTACAGCGTTGCTGATAACTTTAAAATGTGTGTTATTTATGTTTTTTTAAATTTAGGTCAAAAAACAAAATTAGGGTTTATAACACACACTGAGCTGCTTGTAATCAATTCATTAACAATAGACAACAGTCACGCCAATCGTGAAGGCTTTTTCTTCAACGGCAATTAAATACCTGTCAGAATATAACTTATCTTTGTCTCTAAAGGCGTATCGTTTACCACCAGGCGCAAGCCGTGTTAGTCCCGTCACTTGTCCAAAAAAAATAATTGTGGTCGCTTCTACAAAATATGTATGCCGTAAAACGTTATAGATAAATTATAATTTTATACTTTTCAGAGCCGTGGCGAACACCCAGTAACAGAAACAGAAGCGACAGCCCTTGCAAGTAAGATAAACGCGGTGTATGTAGAAACGTCGTCCAAAACAAGAAAACAACTGAAGGACGCGTTCGACGCCGCTATTCTCGCTGGCCTACCAGTCATACAGAACAAGAAATCATTATGGAAAAAACTGTTTTGTATTAGTTAGGATTTTGATATGAAAACTTAACTTAGCTTTAAAACAGCTTCAATGGACTCAAGGAATTGAGTGATAGCGACGTCACAAAAGTAGCTGTAGGTCTGTCATAGATTTGTGATGCAAATATCGGACAGGACTACCGAAATCTACTTCGGAAGGGTTGTATTACATTCTGACAGACAAACCCACCCTAAGTAATTGACCTCTATATAGTAGCGCATGAGATTGCAATCTGATTTCGTAAGTGGTTTGACCATTGTTTAGGTACAATATAAGAAAATATTTTTCGGAAAGTTGGCACGTATTCTGAAAAATTTCTTTTTTGTAATGAATTTATAATAATGATGTATTACGTCTTTTTTTAAGAATTCCTGTGGTTCTATTGATGGTTATTTATTAAAATTTAAAAATACTACTTTTTCACCTCACTAGCTCGGAAAGAATTTCTTTCTCATTACAAATCTGCGCGCAAAAATGTTTTTTTTACGCTAGCGTGGAAAAGGTTTTTGAAATTCGAACTTGACGATGGACTGTGGTGCACCTATTTCTTTCGATGAAAAAAAGTAATGACACATTCAACTACGCGATTTGTCGTACATTACTAAAATTTATGCATTGACTTACAATTATATGGACGTCGGGTCCGCGCTAAAAAGTGTCCGCACTTGTAAGGCGCTAAAATCGTATACAGAGCGCGACACTCCGCTTTAGTCTTCATTTGTTCTACTGACAGCGCGATACTGCGATGACATTACGATTTAAATTTCGAATAGGTTGACTTGGGACATTTTTTTCGTGGTTTTTGTATTAGACCCGTCGTCCATTTATTTGTAAGTCAATGAATTTATGTAATATAAATCCGTTGGTATATTTCATTCTTATTATTGTCGACATTAAATTAACAGCGATAACTAATCTCACACACACATAGTTCAACTGTTCTTTCATCTACCATTTTTCTCGTTATAGTGAGGTGAATAGTGGTGTGTTTCACTCGGCAGCAAAGTTGTTTTGCGTCTCGTGACTTGAAACCCTCGCTACGCTCAGGATTCTATTTTTGAGCCACGAGTGAAGCGAGTACACCTTCGCTTGCTCATGTTTCAATACAAGCACTTACCACAAACAACAACTTTGCAGCCTTGAATAACAAATAACTATTCCGGAGCTACTGGAAGCCGTGTACATACAGGCTGAAGAAATATTATATATTCAGACATTTCAAATGTATAAATCTCCCGCCCAATGTGATATACTTCACAACACGTGCCTCATGGTTTGAACGATGATTTTTATTACCTATAAGTGTGGAAAGGAATATTTTGCGATGGAGAGAGTTACGATGGTAACACTAGCAGTTCAAATAGAAAATAAATATTTTGTTGAACCTAAATAATTACGTGAAGTTATCGAAAAGTTACTTATTCTAATATTGTAAGTGTATTTTTGAATTTGTACAGTTACTAATAGTTATTACATAGTCGTTTAATGGTACGCACAGTCACGCATTATAGTATACAAATTTATGTAGCTATGCTTCCCCAGTATTATAAAAACACTGACACAAGAACGATTACCATATTCAATCTTACATCGCCTGTTTAAAGGTAAAACCACGTAAGTGATATTTTCCACAAAAAGTCTTTATTTAGCTGTAGCTATGCTATGGTAAGAAAATCACTATCTTTCTGCAACTCAATAACAAAAAGCTATAAACTTAATAAGAGTTTTATCTGCAGAAAGATGGCGAATTTCTGACAACTGCTATATAATTTGGAGATTTTTCGTGGAAAATGTCATTATGTGGTTTTACCTTTAAGCAAACGATATGCAGTTTTTAAAACTGGGACACTGTATACATTGGCTTTTGACTGTGCGTACAGTTATCGTAAACTAAATGTATGTATATAAGGTGTCTGCGTATATTAATATACTGTTTTGATACTCAACATGAACTGATAATTATATTTTATTACAACAATAACTGAGTATTCTTACTGACCTATTTACCTTCTTAAATAGTAAAATTATGAAATAATAACTCTTTGCTGCAATGCCCCAGAACCCAATCTTGATACGTAAATGGGTGGATATAAAAATCTTACAATGGTCTAATATCTTTCTTTAAGAAGAGATCTATACTCGAGCATGTACGGGTTTTAAACACTACAATTAATATAATTTTGGTGAATTTTTACGGCCGATTTTTTGTCTTCCTCTCCTTATCTTCTGATTCGGTACCACGCAGTATGTTTTTTTTAACATTAATTTTAACAGTTGTTGTCAATTCATTGTTCATTCCCTAATTATATTCTTCCTTCATCGGGAGGTATAGGTACGTCTAATAACCCTCTTCCCCTTTCGGTCATTGCGTCTACATTCCAAAAAAAAACTTAAGTTCTTTAAATATAAAATCGCAGGAATAGTGCAAACCAGACTAGAAATAACTAAAATAATCTCATATCGGGTTCTTAGGTTTTCGCAATTGTTACACAGGAAATGAAACTGTTTTTCCGGATTTAACTCGCGAACCGACAGACCAACCGTCACCAGATAGACACAGAGTTAACCGTGACCATGGAACCTGTAAAGGGCCCGAAACGTCGTCGGTTTGTTTGAAAAAACAAATATACGCGATTTAAATCCGGAAAAACAGTTTCATTTCCTATAAAATAATCTCAGTACAGAGTACTAAAAAACCGACCTCAAAAGTACGTGGAATTACATCCATTTGCCAAGTTTTATTAAAATGTCCCCTAGTTCGCCACTATACAGGACTTGACACAGGAGATAATAAAAATCGGTTCTAACTACTCAAAATATATTGAGAGAAAAACGCCTTGAAGATGAGAATAGCAAAACCAACCATTAAAATAATTGCTCCTTAAGTAAATAAGCGTGATCAGCCACCCTTAGGGTCGTATTCTAGAACTCTACTCAACGCTCAAGTCAGGATTTGAGTATGGTTTATAGCACTCGAAATCATACTCAAGTCACTTCCATTAGGGTCGTATTTCCAGTACTTGAAATCATACTCAGATCCTGACTTGAGCAGGACCTATGGAGGTACCCTCTTTCCAACAAAAAAATCATGAAAATCGGTTTACAAATACCGGACTTATCGCGTAACATACATACAAAAAAAAATATACAGTCCAATTGAGAAGCTCCTCCTTTTTTGAAGTTGGTTAAAAAATAAACAAAACGACTTCTAAAAATATTAGTAGATGAAGCTAAAGGTCCCGAATGAAGCCACCCTAATAATCAGAACTTGTTTGGCATAACTATCTAAGTTCAATCAAAATCAGTTAAAATACTCACGAAAAATATCCTTTTTTTTTCTAATTTTTTTCTTCTAATCTTCTTTTTCTAATCTTTTTTTGAAAGCATATTTGTTATTTAATTTACTACTTACTACTACAATATTTATCGCACGTTGAAACCAATAACGTTATTAATCGAAAATCTCAACTTCCGGGAAATGGCCATTCAAGTTTCTGAAGTAGGTAAGTTTAGATTCGAAATACCTCCTCTAAAACGTCTTCAAAACCTTTGATTTATTCAAATCTGCCCCGATGGTTACTTTACAAAATAACAAACATTTTTAATGCGTAAAAACACTCAATGATTGCAAGTTAGCAATAAAACAATCCATACGACACGCAAAGTTCACCGTTCACCAAAATTCTTCCAGTATTATTCTTACAACTATTTTTGAGAATGTTTACTTTTCGACGCGGAAAATTTTTCCGAAAATATTTCTAAATAATTGGAAAAAAAGCATTGACTGAATGATTGAAAGACTCATATTATGTTCTACGTTTCAAACACCTTTTGAAGTTTTATTACGTGAATTACAAAAAATTAAATAGTATAGGTAGCTAAAAGCAAGTTAGAGAAAACGAGATTTAAAATATATGGACAAAAATGGAAATTTTCCATTTATATATATATTAATCCACATATATATATATATTAATCTAAATCTAAAAGGAAGAATATCTTTTTGGAAATTAAAAAAATGTATTTTGCAAATAAGTTTTTGACAAATGGATATTTTTTCATGACCCAACATTAGTCTAGTCTACGTGAAGCGTAATCGTCGTCTGACAGCTGTCATTTTGACAACAGAAAGCAGCCGGTCGATTGCGCGCGGACGCGGTAAAATAACCAAACGGCGAAATGAGATGGTTTTTCTGAAGAGTATATTATTTTATTGAATGCAAAAGAATACATTTGAGTTGTTCAAACATGGCTGAAGAAAATCATTACAGCGATATCAATATATCGGACGTCGTTGAAGATACGGAGCACTATATTGATTCGGAACAAGCCAACACAGAAATTATGGAATTTGATACCGAAACACACACAGAAATGGATTCAGAGGTAATAAATAGTGAGGAACAGAATGTTGGGGAGAAGAAACCTCACAACCAAACGCCCAAAAGTGAGACCGTAAAGAGTACACGCCTCCCAATAGCGAGGATACGAAACATCATGAAAATGGATCCTGACGTAAATATTGTACATCAGGACGCGGTGTTTTTAGTGACTAAAGCTACAGTAAGTTTGTCTTTTAATTAACACTTAAAAAGTTATGCTATAGTCAATTTATTTTGCAAATTTTCAATTTCTGTTTCAATTTAATATAACAGTCATTCGACTATAAGACTGTAGCTATTATTTGATGTAAAATTAAATCAATTTAAAGTTTTTACCATTAGAGCAATAGAGGCTCTAATTATAATTAGTACCTATTGAAGTAAAGTAAAAATCTACTAAGATCTTTTTTTGAGAAATATATGGGTTGGTTTTGTAACAATGGTAGTCATGTATCTAAAAAATGTCTATTCACTCTAGTTAGATCGTAGGTTCTCCTCACAGCGAAGTCTATCACCGAAATTCACTAGTCAAATTCTGAGTAATAAATTGTGTCTTCCTTAACCCTTCACGCATTCTAGACACATCCAGTGTCCCTAAAGCTTTGGATTATAACTTAAAATTTTTTTAAAGTAATGGATGAAAACATACAAGCTGGTTACAGATACTGTATGCCTTTAGGATGCTAGTATTTTTTCTTTTTAATCATATCAATAGTATACACTATAATTCTTGCCACAATGGCAAAACGTGAAAAAATGTGAAAGGTACGAGTTAAAGCAGAATCATCGATTGCATTGTTTGAGCTATAACATTTAGAAAAGAAGAAAACACCAGTCTTATATTTTATCATAAGTATCATGCATGACAGTTTTAATTTAATAGTAACTTGTGGATAATGATGTTGATTGTTCGCGTTCTATGTTAAAGAACTTCACAAAACTGTACAATTGTTTGTTATCCCTGAAAAATTAATATTAAGGTGATACAAATATAGATGTTTAATAATTTTTGATTGATTTTGCCTGTGCTATCTATCGCTTGCCTCAACAATGAGGTAAATACCACAGGTAAATCTGCACAATATTGGAGAATATTAAAAACTTTGAAGTTAGATAGATAGACTAATACTATGATGGTGAAAGGTACAGATTAAATACAGCAAAACATGTGATTTTTGTCATAGAACATTTAATAGGCACTTACTGGGTGTATGCCAAACTTAAGAACTGTTTTGTCCAGAACATGCTCACAAAAAGTTTGTCTCATTTTGAGTTAAGTAGGTATATTTTAGTTGTTTTTCCCAATATTCTAACGATAGTTGTATTGACATGTAGAAATTTAAATTTTATGTTTACCAATATAGCATAATTTTGAATTTTACATATTTTGAGTTACAACATTATTGTAATAGCAGTGTGATATAGTAAAATATTTACTTATTGAACCTTAGAGGTGATCCACACAAAGCAACATATTGTTTTACAGTTTGATACTGTTTAAATTTGAGGACACACTTTTCTTTCAGCAATATTTGTTTTTATTTCAGGAAATGTTCCTAGAAACAATGGCAAAGGAGATCTTCTCATATCTGCCCAAGAACAAAAAGACTATCAACAAGAAAGAACTGGATTTAGTTATTAATAAAGTAGATTGTTTGTGCTTTTTAGAGGGTGCTATGGACTTCTAAATAAAAGGTTTATTTAAATTATATTGAAAATGGTAGGAGTTATTGTCAATTTAGGCAACACCAGTTTTCCCTGAAACCCCATTTACACATCATGACTGTGTATGTTGGAATGCCACTATTTGTGCCAGTTGAAGATCGAATGATAAATGGAATGATGTTGTCCGAGATCTATTTCGTAGTTTCTGACTTTTAAATAATGCAATTAATTAACCTTTTTGAATGATTCATACAGAATTGTGTGTAAAAATAAAATATGCACAAAATATCTGTAAGAATAAATTTTATGAATAGGTTATTTTAAAAATAATACAAGATGCAAATTTAATCTATTTATTTGATTTCCTATAGTTTTTATTATACCAAGTTAATTTCCATTTAAATTCAATTTGTTAAGTAAGTTTCTATTTTCTCATTATTTAAAAGAGACATATAATTATATCTATATTTTAGCAGCAGTTAGAAACACTTTGCAGCGCAATGGCACAATGAGCAGACACTTGGATACTGTTCTTGTTGACAGTGGTACTGGAACAAAAAGAAGTTATATTTATCAAGTTATAATATGCGCACCAGCTACAACACTGATAATAACTAAAAATGGCAGGTAAAAATATAAAAAATATGATTTTTGACTTGTGATAATTTTCAAACGAACTTAAGTGCTACAAGTTAGATTTTGTTATTGTAGCACTAACAAATTTCATACTAGTGAATAATGTGTGGCCCATTGCACATACGGTCTATCTACTCCCTGATATTACCTTGTTTTGAAGGTAGTAACGCAACTTACCCAGTTTCCAACTTGCAATCAACTCCCGAAGCCGCAACGCGCAGCTGCGGCGGCAGCAATTTGAGGGATGACAGATCCACTGTCTCATCCTTGTCAGACAGGTTCACAATGCCAACTACACCTGGAGTTCCTGGGGCCAGCCTAAAAAATATGACATTAAATTTCGTAATCATGCCTTATATAGTCACATTTACAAGAACTTGTACGTTTTGCGAATTAAGTCTTGGTGCTGCTACAACTAATCATCTATAACATAATATAAAGCATGAGAAGTTAAAGACGAAGGCCTGTCTGAAAAACCTGCACCATACTGGGTAGAGCAGTGGGGATACGAGGACAAACATTTCTTGATACTGAACTTTCTTGATATGCCATTATTGTCATAGCTGTGAAAGTTCTGACGCAGCATATGCCAGTTTCCTGAGGCTGCTAACAGATTGCATGTTTGAGTTATGCGTAAAGTCGTAATCAACTTCTTGCAGCCGAGACGACGACTGCATGAAGTTGATAACGACTTCACGCATTAACTGCGTGTAGTCGATCTCGACTGCATGAAGTCGGTTTCGACTGCATGCAGTTAATGCGTGAAGTCATTATCTGAGACCTCGACTGCATGAAGTCGTTATCAACTTCATGCAGTTGTGGTCTCGGCAGCTTGAAGTTGATTACGACTTCACACATTAACTGCAAACATGCAGTCAATCTGTTCGTAGCCTGAGGCGCTGGTTTTCCGTCAGGACCAACGAGATGGATTAAGTTGTTTGTAAGCAAAAATATTTATATTTTCGATAACGACTATGCGTAAACTTATGTAAATAATGCTTTGAAAATAACCTATTAGATATGCAAGTGTATGAGCGAGTGTAAATATAAGTAAAGCTGTAGGAGTAAATTGTTATTGTATATAGATTTTAGTGTTGTATAATGTATTTAGTATATAATGTGAATAGATCAAAGTAAAAATAAAATTCCACTCTTGATAGATCATGGAAAATATTACAAACACAATACACAGATTTTTGAAGTGAAAGTAGGATTTTTTTTTATAATATCAAGTGACGGGACGAACAAGTCGTGCGCCTGCCTAATGGTAGGCTACACGCCTGTCCATAACAGTTGCAGTACCTTTCAGAACTTTAAATCGCAAAGATCTGTGGGGCACTGACATTGCGCCCGTCACCCAGAGACATAAGTTGATAAGTCCCATGCGCCTGTAATTTCACCAGCACCCTTACCTTTCAAAACTGGAACACAGTAATACTGACATTACTGCTTGGCGGCAGACTCGAGGCAGAGACGAACTCTTTCACAAGTAGCTCTACTGCTACTAAACTACAACAACGCTGAGGTATTGCCGGTACAGTTCTTTGAATTTGTGTTTGGATGTTTAAGCTTTAGTTATAAACAAAAGCGACACCCAAATTGTACATCGAACACGAACTAGGACAGACCCTCTTTATAGTTTTTGGATGTGTAATTAGTCTATGTTTAGCTCTTTGTTCTCTATGTCCTTTTCTTGTCTCTTTGCTTTCTTCTGCTGTTTTTTACTGTCTGTTTTTCCTCTGTAATAATACACCTTTTCATACCTAAACTGCCGTTTCCTTCGCTGTCCTCGATATTCTGGTCCTTTCGAGCCATTAATCCTGGTCCTGTTGGAGCCACTAATCTCAATTTCTATTTTTCAAAGTAAAAAAAATTAAATCTATATAATTAATATAGATCTCTTCCGGCATCCAATTCGTCGTCGGAGCGAGCGACTTTAGTGGCGCGGCAGAAGGCCGCCGAAGCCAAGTTAAAGCGCAAGGTCGCCGAGCTCGCACAGCAAGTTGCGAAGGCTGAAGAGGAAGTTCTTCTGCTGTTTTTTACTATCTGTTTTTCCTTTGTAATAATACACCTTTTCCTACCTAAACCGCTGTTTCCGTCGCTGTCCTCGATAAGGACAAATAAATATTATTAAAAATTTTAAAATGTATACCTGGTAAGGACAAGAATGGATTGAGAGAAAGTCCTCGTGTCAAGATCTCCTTCGCGGACGGCCTTTGTTTTCTTTAGAGCAGCCACATCTTTATAGAACTGTAAACAAAACATGCAAATTGATAAGTAATCAGTACAGAGCACTAAAAAAAGCGACCTCAAAACTACGTGGAATTACATATAATTACCAAGTTTTATTGAAATCGATTACCGGAAAGTGCGCAAACCCGGATTCATCCCCTAGTTCGCCACTATACGGGACTTGACACAGGAGATAATAAAAATCGGTTCCCAGTACTCAACGTATATTGAGAGAAAAACGCCTTGAATTAAAGAATAGCAAAATCAACCATTAAAATAATTGCTTATTATACTAAAATGTAGGTGCTATTTATAAAAATGAATCTTCATGCGTCAACAGCCACCCTTAGAGGTGGATGATTTTCTTCAAAATTAAATGGGACCACTATGGAGGTACCGTCTTTCCAACAAAAAAAAGACTCATGAAAATTGGTTCACAAATACTGGTTATCGCGTAATATACATACAAAAAAACACAGTCGAATTGAGAATCTCCTTTTTTTAAGTCGGTTAAAAAGATAGGCCTCTCAAAGAAGGAGGTTCCCAGAAATAGTTTAATAAGACAGTATTGTGGTGTGTAAGATTGTGTAATGATTGAGATAGTAATGGGAATGATGAAAATGGGTAATAGAATAACTATATAAATTTATAAAATTAATATGGAGGGAAGGCAGATTTTGGCATGTATATCTGAACCAGATAGACGATACCTTCAAAGACTGCAGGTAAAGAGTATAAAAATAGCCAGTTGAGTCCGATCGAGTATTTCCTAATTAGGCACCCTTAGACGTGGAATGTTTTCTTCAATTTAAATGGGACCTATACTGATGTACCCTCTTTCCAACAAAAATGAATCATCGAAATCCGTTCACAAATCGAGGCCTTACTTTCTCAAACTCGTATCTTATAAAGAGAGATTATTCAGGATATGGCAAAACTTTCTATTTATTTTATATTTCTTACTAAGAATAGGTAAAAGCTAGTATGTGAATACGAAGGAAATTTGATGTGAAATCAGCCTGCAAAATTTGTATATACAATCCATTTTTTGCATTTCAGTAACTTTGTGTATTAAGTTCATACTTTCTCAAACTCGTGTTTGAGTGAATAAAATTGGTACACACAGCGACTTCCGCAGCGATGCAAACGCACGTTCGTGAAACACGCGATTGCATAGCTATTTCTAGGCTATTGCATTGATGCAAACGCACGACTGTATCGATACAAACGCGCAATTGCATCGATGCAATCGCCTACAAATCCCAAGTGTAGCGATGCAGTCGCGCGCTTGCATCGCTGCTTCAAATCGTGTGCGCGCGTGTAGACGATTAGCGGCTGCATCGCGTTTGCATCACTGCTAGAAGTCGCCATGTGTAACCGCTCAAAGGCGACGAAATGTCGGAGTACACATAAATAAATACAGACGACTTGAGAGCAACCTTTTTTAAAGTCGGTTACAAATTTGTCCTTACTTTTAGCTTTATTAGGTACACGTCACTCTACCGTCTGCTAACTAAAACGTGGCCTAAGTGACAATATAGTTTTTCGAGATATAAAAAACAGTTTCGTT
Source organism: Hyposmocoma kahamanoa (assembly GCF_003589595.1). Classification (NCBI taxonomy): domain Eukaryota; kingdom Metazoa; phylum Arthropoda; class Insecta; order Lepidoptera; family Cosmopterigidae; genus Hyposmocoma; species Hyposmocoma kahamanoa. The sequence goes on from NW_020654748.1 coordinate 3,555,452, forward strand.
TCCTATAAAATAATTTCAGTACAGAGTACTAAAAAAACCGACCTCAAAAGTACGTGGAATTACGTCTATTTGCTAAGTTTCATTGAAATATCCCCTAGTTCGCCACTATACAGGACTTGATACTGGAGAAAATAAAAATAGGTTCTCACTACGACACTACTCAAAGTATATCGAGGGAAAAACGCCTTGATATCCAATTTAATTATCCTTAATAGCAAAATCAACTAAATAATTGCTAAAAGTAATTGCTCCTAAATTAAAGTTAGGCGCTATTTATAAAAATGAATCTTCATGCGTGAACAGCCACCCTTAAAGGTGGATGATTTCCTTCAAAATGAAATGGGACCACTATGGAAGTACCCTTTCCAACAAAAAAAGAATCATGAAAATCGGTTCACAAATACCGGAGTTATCGCGTAACATACATACAAAAAAAAAAGAACATACAGTCGATTTGAGAACCTCCTCCTTTTTTGATGTCGGTTAAAAACCATAACCCAGTTTTAGAATATTGAAATTGTTTAATGATATTTCAGCTATGCATCGTTGGGGTAAGTTCCAATAAGTTGAACACGGTTTTTGTTAGTGGACGGCAGCACTAATGTTACCTGATAATGAGACTTCTTAGAGTTCATCTGCGCAGCCACGTTCAAAGTCTTATAGTTGTCAGCGACAGGCAGCCACGTGGAATTTCCAGTTGAGAATCCAGCGTTCTTCGAATCGTCCCAGTGGAAGGGAGTTCGGTTCGGGTCACGAGATTTTTTCCAGTAATTGATTGGGTCGTTGGTGTTGCAAGCTTGAGGGTCTTTTGTGTCCTGCCAGCTCACATACCCGTCTGTCATGGCAATTTCTTCACCCTGGAGAAAGACGGTAAGTCAAAGAACAGACAGAAACATTATTGCAAGGAGTCCCTTGATGATGAAGAATGTTTCTAAACCAGTAAAAAGGTCAGTCACCCCCAGTTCATACTGCGTTTTTTTTCTATCTTATTTAATTTCAGTTTTATTGTTAAGACGTCGAGAGAATATTTTAGGAGGTGAGGTGTAGGGGACCGCGTCCCGCAACACGCGCAATGACAATTAATATGAATAAAATAAGAACAGGAGGAGAAAGTTGGACACAAATCCGTCGTCGACAGACGACTGAAGGGGTAGCGGGAGGCACGGCGTATCGTTAAACCGCTGTGCAATTTTAAAATTTTTATATAAATGTGAATTTAACAACTATAGGGCTTCAGTTGAAAACCAAAATTTAGCAGGTTCTCTGTAGAACTTAAAGAGAAATGTCTCCATATAAAACTTATGTGCAAAGAAGGTGCAAAAACAGATAGTTTGTTCGTTTTAGACGTTTATTTTAGCCTGTTCTCAGGATTTTATACATACGTTCGAGTAAAGTATAACACATCAAGCTACACATTGACGTAACTTGTTCCGTTGCACTGGAGGCGATTTTCGAACAAAAATGTGTAGTCTGATGTGTCCCGTTGTCCGTACAACATATCTTGTAACAAATTAGCACAATCTTCAGACAAATTCTTAGGTGTATTGTATATTTTTTGTGAGACCGTTATTTAGTAGTAAACACCTAAACCTTGTGATGTCCATGTAGGATTAACTATATACAGTATACATTCTTTATGGCACCAAATAAATATAACAGAAATATTAGTGTAACAGAAGGTGAGCGAGAGTGGATCTCTAAAAGATACAGTACAGTAAGATTCAGTCAGACTCTGAGAATAAGTGAAGAGGGAGGACGCGAAATGTACACAAACCTGATAGGTGCAGGTGACTCCTGGCAACAGCAGAGCGAGCATGTTCATGATATCGACCCGATCGGTGCCGAGGCGAGACGCGAGGCGGCTTTGGTCGTGGTTGCCGTTCTGCAAAAGTATCTTGGTTAACTAAAAATAACATTTGGAGTTTTTCATCCCATTAAACCATAGGTTCCCAAACTTTTTGGTTCAACGCCCACTTAGGCAGGATAAAAAAATTCAACGCAAGGACGGGGACCACAAACAATAATTGAAAACACGTAGTTTTGTATCTCAAAAATTCATTTCGCATGAGTCGAGCTGTAGGGGTCACTGGCTTTATTTCAGAATTTATTTTCTTACAAGCGAAATTAAAGCCAATTGAACAATATATATCGTATAGTATGCGTGTTATACTTAATTCAGTTGATAAAAAAAAATTGTATATGTAAAGTATTTATTGAACACAACTGTTTTCTTGTAAAATTTCGAGGTAAGTTTGTGTTTTTTTTTTCTATTGTGAAAATGTTTAGGAATCGTGTTTTCACACCGTATAGTAATCAGTGTATATCCTCAATTTGACTATATATTTTTTCCAGAGTGATTGATTCAACATTTTCACTGTTACGCGGGATCAACCAAAGCCATTTGAGGTAGTATAGACTCTTATAGCACATTTACCATATACTTAGTGGAGCGGAGGAGAATTGGATTTCAGTAACCAGTGGAAAGATCAAAATAACGCAAATTATTGGTTGATGAAACAGTTCGTCGCTCCTCATTGGTAGATGAACTTATCGAAATACTAACCACCCAGTTAGCTACTTTTCCGCTGGGCATAAACGTCATCCACTTGTCAATGACCAACTTAATCTCCCTCGCATTGGATTGGTTCTTGATGTCCCCGAGGAATACAAAGTTGAAGGGAATGGAGCCGTTTCTTTGGCCGTTGCCGTAGTACTTCATCATAAGGTCCAGGTCAGTGTAGGCTTCGGTTACCATGAATTTATATTCGCCCTGTAAAATAAAATACAATAAATATACATATACCGAACGTTTTTTTTTAAATGGGACAGTATGGGGAAATCCGAAACCATAGAAGATACAAGGAAACTGTCTTAGGAACAATTAAGTCTTTTATTATTTATTTTAATTTATTAAGGCTTTGGCAAAGCCATCAGCCTAAACATGAAGTTTAATTATGTTTCTGTAAATATGGCCGCCACAAAGAGGGTAGGCAATTTGAGGCGGCGTGCTTGGATTGACTCGGGATTCCTTAAAACGGGCCGATACGGGTATTTTAGTTCGAGATTCGTATAATTTCGCGTTTTAATCTTCGATTAAGTCACAATAGCACTATCCTATTCCACTTTAAACTAGATTTCACAAAATAATTGAAAGTCAAACTAAAAACGACACTTTTCCCTCCAAAAGGTCCTGAGCGAATCATTAAGTCTTTTTTATGAAAACAGTCAAGCGTGAGTTGTCCATAAAAGTGAATAAAATTGATTAAATTTTTTTTAGTGCTGATCGACTCAGTTTTATGTAAGGATCATTTCATTGTATGGTACGAAAAAATCGGGACAGCAGAAGTTGGTCAAATTTTATAAAATGTTGTTCATGAATACAAAATGAGTAAAATTGACTGTTTTTTTAATGCTGATACCATCTTCGTTTAACGATGATTTCATTGTATGGGACGAAAAAAATCGGAACAGCAGAAGTTGGTCAAACAACGACAAAATCATACTTAAAAGAATTTGTGCGAATTCTTCTTCGTACTTCGTACGAATGCGTCTTCAAATGTCTTAATTACAAGTTTCAATAAAATAAATTCATTAGGTTTTTCAAATTATAATAGTGGTCTATCGAAGTCTGGAAATAAAATCATATAAAAGAAACGATAATAACTAAAATAATGTGACCGGACTGATATTTTATAACTATCCAGTTTCTTAACGTTGAGTGACATCTAGCCGCCAAAAAAGGAATTTCAGTAGTTACTTATGGTCCACATTTAGTTCACGTAATATCAAATGTACTGATTCGTCCGATTTGTAATAAGCTCATAAAATATTAACTACTTCATTACAAAAAATTAAGTTGATAATTTTTTGTCCAAAATGTCACGCGAGAAAATGGTAAAACTGACCAAAAAGTTCCCAAAAATCAGAGATAGATGGCACGTTTCACAAAAAAATTATTTGTGTCCGAATTACCAGTGCAATAGTCTGTGGTATTATATGCATTGATTTTTTGTAAGTCAATGGTGGTATCTTAGAATAATAACGCATAGAATAACAGTTTCATATCAAACGAACTGTCACAAGTGCGGTAAAAATCAAATTCATATAGGCTAGTTTTAGTAGTAGGTTAATTTTCGGTTTTAGTGAATATTTATATAAAAATACAAGTTGAAACGCGTTACTTCCTTGTGGAATGTGATGTTAGTATCTATTTTATGTTTGTCTGACGTATTTTTACACTCATTTACCGCACATTTCGTCATTTTTAGCTAAAATTCTTGAGCTGTTCGCGGTGCAAGTTGACCTTGAGCATTGAAGGCCCGCCCGCTCGTGTAGGCCCTTTTGGCGCGTTTCAATTTGCCTCACTTAGCGTGTGCGGACTAGATTTCTATGCGTTATTATTCTAAGGGTGATATGTTATTAATTAACTCAGGTGCTTTTGTTACGGCTTATTCCATTCCAGTATACAAAATAATTCCCTCTGAACTTTCGTCACGTAATAAACCCGCGGTACCATTCAGCTTCTATTAACTCTGTTTAAGGCTTCTGTAATTTATTTTGACATAATAATACACCGAATATATTTTATTCAATTACGTAACACATAACCTCCAAAACTTCAAACTGGAATATCTTTAAATCCTGACTTCTCAGAATAGTAAATCCAAAACAAAATTTGTTCCGGAATTCCTACTCTATATTTTCATATATTTTTCATAAAGAGACGCATACAAATTATGTCAACAAAAATTTATATGGAAGTTTGCCTTTGTCCTTTAATTTAATTTGACATTCGTTTAATAAAAGCACTTTAACGATGATCTCATGTGGCGTTATAGGGGTTTTTATAATTGTAACAATCGGAATGGTTACCACGCTCCATGGTCACGAGTGAATTGCCAACTTGCAAAGTTGAAACCTGTTAACCAGTGATAATCATTTTACAGGTACCTGTTTCTCAATGTACTCATCGAGAATGTCTCTCCAGTCGTACACGACGTTGTAGGTCTCGTCCAGATCCTTGGTGTAGGGGTGTTTCAGATATTCGTAGTCTTGTGGGTCGGTGCCACCTATGTACGCAAACCGCATCATTTTCATTTTAATATCTTTTCTAAATACATAACGCACATACTCACAACGCCGTAATAGGGAAACCCTGTGTCGCGAGTGCCATGGACATACGTAGCAGTTGTAGCAGCAGTAGAGATCCTTATGAAAGAGTTCGTCCAGGGAAGTACCTACTGCCACCTTACCAACTTCTGCCGCCGAGCAGTAATGTGAGCATTACTGCGTTCCGGTTTGGAAGGGTAAGGGTGCTGGTGAAATTACAGGCACATGGGACTTGACAACTTATGCCTCAGGATGACGGGCGCAGTTGCAGTGCCCCTCAGATCTCTGCGATTTAAAGCTCTGAGTGGCACTGCAACTGTTATGGATAGGCATGTTGCTTACCACCAGGTGCACGACTTGGTATTATAAAAAAAAACATTGACAATCACAAATTACACTCAGACTCACGAGAGAAATAAATGTACTATATACAAACATTTCTCTCGGCCCGGGACGTCTGCGTGGCAGGCCTGTATGGTAACCGTTCGGTCACAGAGGTAGTTTAAATAATTATACAATATGGGAAGGAAAAGAGCCTGAAATGTATGATATGTAATTAAGCTTATCGAATGTCAAGATGTTTGACCACCAGGATGTTTTTTGCAGTAGTGCGCTATAATGATTAATACATAGATGAACACTTAGAAAAGCTCTTTCGATCCGCTTGGATTCAAATAGATGTAATTTCATGAACTTTTGAGGTCGGATTTTTTAAATAAAAAAGTTATAAAACATTATTAGCAAATAATTGCGCATTTGACTTCCATCTCACCTGGTGGAAAGCGACGATGTAGCATGCACATTTAAATAGTGCCTACTCACTCTCGCCTTGAAAAGTTCCATTTTATAACGTTCGAGCAACAAGTCTGCAGGCAGGAAATCAACGCCACACTCAAAAAGTGTATATTTTCCGAATAGATGAAAAACTAATTACTCAGTTCCCGTGAAATATTATTAAAATTTATGTACATACATAAATTCTGGACATAAATCCTAAACAAGTTCCTACTTTTCGTTGAAAAATAATAATTTCATATTTTTAAGTAAGGACTGTTTTGTCCAGAACTAGTCACAAAAAGTTTGTCTCATTTTGAAGGGAAACGCTTCGTGAAAATCTTTGAAATATCCACAACGGAATATCTCTGTGTATCAGGATCGTAATTCGAGGAAGGCTAGCTGTGCCGACCCGGATGAGAAAAGGACGTGATGAGTATAAAATGTATGTGCATCGATAGACATTCTCCTCCTGGCTTGGAGGAGACCCATCCTCAACAGTATGAACCTATAAGGGGTAACACAGTGCAAAAGATTGAAGACAAAGAAAGAAGAAAATTTTAGTGAACAGTACCTGAAAGCGGTTCATCGGGGTATTTGCCGCCGAAGTTCTTAGGATCCACCTCGTACATTACGTTGATGGCGTCCACGCGGAACCCAGACACGCCTTTGTCTAGCCAGAAACGAACTACATCCTGGAAAAGGGCAACAATATAGTCAGGGCTATCTGATGAGATTTTAAAGCAAGTTTCCTTGTACACGAAAATCGCTAGCCATGTAACTGTGGCAGCTGATCAATAAATCTGGGTCTCAGGGTCGTATTCCAGAACTCTACTCAATACTCAAGTCAGGACTTGAGTATTGCAGTGAGCACTGAAAATCATACTCAAGTCCTTGCCATTAGGGTCGTATTTCCAGTGCTTGAAATCATACTCAAGTCTGTTCAAATCCTGACTTGAGCATTGAGTACAATTCGGGAATACAATCCTCAGTCTGCTAATTTTAAATCATCTCATCAGTTGTGTGGCGATAGTGTTAATTGTAGAATTTTTGTACGTTTGCTATCCTGCTAAACGGTAAGCGTAATAGCTACCATTCAACTGCCGTTACAAGTTTTTGATGTTCTGCACTTCAAAGTGATGAAAGAGACTCAGTCTTTTAAGACCATTTAAAAAACCTCGACTAAATTTCAACGCCTCACGACTAGTCTAGTCTTTTAACACTCAAGTCAACCGTCAACCGTGACCATGGGACCTGTAAAGGGCCCGAAACGTTGGTTTGTTTGAAAAAACAAATATACGCGATTTAAATCCCCAAAAAATAGTTTCATTTCCTATGTGTAACAATCGCGAAAACCTAAGAACTCGATACTCAAGTCTTGAGTCATAAGACTAAACCTGAAGACTAATTCGAGTCGAAGTCTTTTAACCTTAGGAAGCTTAAAAGACTTGGAGCCTCATAACCTCGGGAGTCGCGAGTCATTAGGTATTTATTTTACGATTTTTATTATAAGTAAATAAACGTGATTATTTACGACATACTTACGTCATTTTTATTTATAAACTTCGGGTTTAATAAGACATAAAATAGGTATAAGTCCTTTGCAAACAACTCGAGTTGTTTAAGTCTTTCAAGTCGTTTAAGTCTTTTGAGCCATTTAGTATAACGATTGAGTCTTATTAATAACAACTCGAAACCCCAGTCTTCATTTTAGAGTCGTATCCTGTAAAATGGAGTCGAGTCGTAACAAAACGCCATATAAGACAAAGTCGTTTAATGCCATTCGATCCGGTCTCTGGTAAGGATCAATAGTCTCTATGGTACCAACTGAGGTAAGAGTACTCGAAATGTCAGAAATCGCAAAAAACCGCCATTGTAACTAGATTTTAACAGAATAACAACTACGTTTTTATTGCATGTCAGAATGTTTCACCACCATAATATTCAATTATTTTTTGTGAAATTACTCTACTAGTTTGATAAAATAATAACAACTAACAACAATACATTATATAACATACAATAGCACGGAACGAACCAGCGGACCTCACGAATTTTTCTATGTGCTTGTTGTCGGATCTTTGTATCTGGTTTTCAACGACACTTAGTTGGCACGGCGTCTGGCACGGTTTGCTAGAAGACGTTGGTTTGAATCCAGCCGGATCAGAGTTTTTTATAATCTTTGTTTTAAAAATTAGAGTAACAACTATTAACATAATTGCAATATTATGATCTCAGTGGAGTCGCAATGCAATAACCTATGGTTCCAAGAAAATTAGCAGACTTGGGGAGTAGAAGCCGTAACTAATATTAACTTTGCTTTCATTTAGTGTTAAGGTACCTTCATTTCCTTTTGCACTTTAGGCTCGCGGTAGTTGAGGTCGGGTTGGCCAATAAGGAATTGGTGAAGGTAGTACTGTCCACGTGTGGGGCTGTATTCCCACGCGCTGTTGCGGAAGATACTAATCTGTGTGGAGATGGAGACTAGTGATATAAAATAATTAAACAATAAAAGATATACACACAAACAAAATTACTTTGGAAAAAGTTAAAGGCAAGCAAGGCATTTTTATTTCTGTTTATTTGAGGTTATGGGCCCAACGTACATGTTTATAAAATTATTTAGAGCGGAATATTTAAATAACATTTAAAATGTATCATGACAATTCAGTAGTATGCAGTTTCCGTTCCACGTGAAATTGAACTTTTAGTTGTCAAATTTGCCAAATTTTATTGAAATTTGGGAGTCTACTCTCGATCTCCGTCCGACATCCGTCCGAAACAATTACTGCCAAATAAGCAATACTATATACTAAATATAAACTATATACTATATATATAATTTTGTCGAATATTACTTATTTGACAGTAATTGTTTCGGACGGATGTCGGTCGGAGATCGAGAGTAGCTCCCCAGTTACCGGAAATTGCGCGAAACTGAATTCATTCCCTAGTTTCTCACCCTTAGCGGTGGAATAGTTTCTTCAAATTTAAATGAGACCACTGAGGTACCCTCTTTCCAACAAAAAAAAAGAATCGTCAAAAACGGTTCACAAATCCCGGAGTTATCACGGAACATACACACAAAAAATATATACAACCGAATTGAGAACCTACTCCTTTTTTAAAGTCGGTTAGAAACAGTTTCATTTCCACTATAAAGTATTATTTTAATCCAAACCCTTGTACGCAATTTACGAAACGTATCCCAAGCGCAAAGCAGGTTGATGCAGCGCTTTATTTATTATTCGCCTAAGAAGACTTAAAAAATGAAAAAAAATACCCAGTTGCTAGGAGGTCCAATTAGACCGTCAGCACCTCTGACGCCATCGGCCCACACGTAGTAGTTCTCGTACTGCGGATCGCGCTTAGTCGACTTCACGAACCACTCGCTTTCGTTGCTCGTGTGGTTTGGCACGTAGTCCTGGATAACGCGAACTCCTAAATACCGTATTCTAGAGTGTTATGTTGTAGCTTTACAACGATCGCCAACCCGCTTCACAGTCGTGGTGATTATGGTCTTTTTTGGAGTTTAGATACAACGTACCTACTATAATAGCTTATCATGGTGCGGATACCACGTGACTAGATTTTTCCCTTTATTTGCGAAGAGTAATTCAAATACATTATGTTAGAACATAATTGTGAATACAATCAGATAGTAATCATAGCCGGAAAACGTTTAATTTTACCGCTTCGTAGCCATTACCAACACCTATTGCAGGATTATTAAAATTCTGTCATTTTGTTTTTTTAAGTAGTATAATGACAATACGCACCATGGCGATTCAAAAAATTATTACATAGTCAGCCTTTTATACAGGGTGATTTGTAAAATACTAACAACCTCACAGGACTATATTAATAATATCTTAAACAACATTCGTTCCGTAGTTTTTTACAAAACATTCTAAATTTATCAAAAATAAACTTTTGTTTTTGTTGCACTATCTGACACTTTTTAGATTTGTTTGAGGATAAGTTATTCAGCAACGCCTCCCGATATGTCATTCGTAAAAACAGTGTTGGTGGTAGGTGCTTTCTTTTGGTACCGCAAAGAGTTATCACTATTTAGAGCGATCTATTTCAATATTTAAATTTTTGTACCAAAATAAAATTAGATGAATGTTAAAAGTGATGGAAACAAAGTTGTTATTTATGATGTTAATACTGCCGCCGTTAGTTGAAAGTTCCAAATGCGCAAGTCATAAAAACTCAAAACCAAAAAAATTAATGTTTAAAGAAATGAAATTTAATAATTTAATAATTTTTCTTGCGGTAACTGCATATCTTATCCACATAGGAAAAAAATAAAAATAGTGACAAATCGGCCATTTATTTTATCACGGCAGTAAACACACGCGACAAAATTTTTGAAAAAATATCACATGGGCCCTTTTAACTAACGGCAACAGAATAATGCACTCCTGTGTGGTTGTTAGTATATTACACATAAACCTGCATAACTCTCAGTGCTGGGCAAAACCTTCTCTCACAATAAGAGGGCTTGGGCTGTAGTTCCCACACGGGCCGATTGCGGATGGGGAATCACACACCATTAAAAATGTATTGCATATGTGTGTAAGTTTTCCTCCAGATGTTTTCATTCGCCGAAAAGCTCATCATTCGGCTGGGTGCTATGTCAACGACATTAGGTGAAGTATTTCGGACTTTAAATTCGTCTGAATAAGGAACGGTGCTGACTAATTGTAAATTTCTTGCATATTATCTGCAATATATCTAGTAGTAATCCTGCAAACAGACTACTTTTTTGGGGTGATCGAGATTTTGAAGCTTTGATTCCACAAGAGAGATATTTTTTCGAAATAACAACCTAGACGACCGCAGTGGGCAAACGGTTTGTACTATAGACGCTGGACGAGAAAGTCCCGGGGCTCAGAATTCCCGGTAGGTGGTCCTAGTTTTTTTGGGGATTAACTTTTCTAAACTGGTTCTGGGCTGAGTGTTCCGGGTAGTGTCCCTTCGTTGTAGAGTAAATTCCGTTGCTCCGGTACTTATAGTACGAATTTACTAATTTGAGATCAGATCACCGAATTCACGTATATTTAGGTATTCTACAAATTACCTTATATATGTCATAACCAATATGGTCGGAAAAAGGTGTTCCACATATATAGACACTTGTATCAATATAGCCACAAGGAGCGACATGGAGTTGTTAAAACCACCAAATATTAATTAATTACATTTTCGAATTCCGGATTTCCGGAAATAGGTTTACTGCATCGTAAGACAAAACTATGGACCTAGGAAGTCGAAGTTGGATTTTAAAGTTATTCTAATGGTGCCATGTAAAAAAATGCAGTAGATCACTGACTTTTTAATAAAGCAGACACTAAAAATTGTAACGAGAATGATCACTCTCCGCCCCACCCTAGCTTTAGATACCGCACTGCGTCCCGCATATTAACGGTCACATTGACGGAACGGCAACAAGGCTGTCAGTTATCTACTGCATTTTTTTTACATGGCACCATTAGAATTACTTTAAAATCCAACTTCGGTACCTTTTTCCGACTTGGTGGTGGTCATAACAAGTAACATAGAAGCAATAGCGCTCCTTGTGAAAGAGTTCGTCCAGGGAAGTACTGTCCTTGCCATTTCTGCCACCAAGCAGTAATGTTAGTATTATTGCGTTCCGGTTTTGAAGTGTAAGGGTGCTGGTGAAATTACAGGCACATGTGACTTGTCAACTTATGTTACGGTGCATACTCAGAGTGATGGGCGGAGTGGTAATGCCCCTCAGATCTTTGCGATTTAAAACTCTGAGTGGCACTGCAACTGTTATGGATGAGCGTGTAGCTTACCATCAGGCGCACGACTTGTTCGTCCCGTCATTTGATATTATAAAAAAATATGCAACATTCATATTTTCGTTATATTACACTTCAAACCAAGAAAAATCCGGTTACATTTTTAAATGAGTTTCCGAACCGTAAAAAACAAAAATAGTAAAAAGATTCATTAAAATTGCGATTCGTTATAATAATTAGCATTAGCATATCAATGGCTAAATATGAATTTCTTATTTATAAGGCTCGAAAGCTCACTTACCAATTTTCTTTGCCTCAGCCAAAAGCGCCTCAAAGTCAGCCATGGTGCCGTACTCGGGTGCAATCTGACGATAGTCCGTAATGTCGTAGCCGAAGTCGTACATAGGAGAGAGGAAGATCGGAGACATCCATATCGCGTCTACGCCTAGGTCTTTCAGGTAGGGCAACTTGGATTTTATGCCTGATGAAGTCGAGATTAGGCATCATTAAAATAATAGCTTGAATCACTTTGGGATAAGGTTTATAGATTAGCTTATTAGTCCCATAACTTTTCAGTATTTGAGGAAGTTAGTTAAACTTTTAGAAAACAAGACACCGCAACTGTGTACAAGCTGATGTGTGTCAAATATAACTTACCATTAAGATCGCCGATGCCATCGCCGTCGCTGTCCTTGAACGACCTTGGGTAGATCTGATAGATGAGCGCTGTTTTCCACCAGTCTAGGCCGTCTCCAGCCACAAGAGTCGCCGTGGCTAGCAATGCCACGAACGATACCAAACGCATTTTGTGTTGGGCCTTTGAGAATATCATACAATAAGATGTATTATTAATAAATGTGTTTAGCGGCATGGTCTACAGAGCAGAAATTTGGACCTTCACATTACAATGCATCCAAAAATCACGTTGGAGATTCTGAGCGTCAAAATAAAAAATAAAAACACAACAAATCCGAGGTCACACTAGGCTAACTAATATTATAATGTGAGGCATATCATTGCGCAACGAAATATATAATAATACAATAAAATTCTGTCTGAATCATTGTAAAAGTAATTAAACTCGAATTCTATTTTATTCCCATTCCATGGCGGCAATAAACAAATAATAATTGGGATTTTTTTAATTCCATTTGTTACCACTGGCAACTACTGGGATATTTTAAATCCCATTTGTCGCTAGTGGTAACAACAGACCTTTATATCACATTTGTCACCACCTGGTAACATAAGGGTTTTTCCCCCATTTGTCGCCAGTGGAAATCACCACTGGCAACAACCGATATTTTTTTTTCTCGTTTGTCACTATCTGGTAACATAATTATGGGTTTTTTTCCATATGTCGCCAGTAGGCACAAAACCAGTGGTGACGACTGAGACCAAGCGAGCCGAAGAGAACTAGAGAGGAGACCGAGGACCAGTACCAGAACCGTCAGACTGCAGAAGGCTAGATTGCTGGACGATATAGTCATAGTAACCAGAAAAGCCTGGATGCAAATAGCCCAAGAGCGGAATGAGGTCTATAATCAGCAGTCGGTGTTAAAAGCTGAAGAGAAAATTAAATGTATACTTAAGAATCTATACAACTTCAAATGGCTTTGGTTTTTTTTTTTTTTTTTTTATTGTGACTCGGCAAAATGACTGCACCGCGCCTGATGGAAAGTGCGAATACAGTCCAAAGATGAGAGTAACGGATGGAAAACACAAATATCTTCACTCCGTCACTATCATTTTGCCGGTCTGGCCAAATGCTTCTTCACACTACGTTTGAAGGACCCGATGTTATAGAGGGGAGGGAATACATGCGCCGGGAGTTGGTTCCACAATTTGATGGTTCGGCATAAAAACGAATTGCCAAACTTTTTAGTGCGGGACGGTATTGAACTGACCGTCCAACTGTGGCAACGCAGTCCGGCACGGGTGGTCCGCTGATGGAAAGGAGAGGAAGGGATAAGGTTGAATAACTCTTCAGAGCACTCACCGTGGTACAGGCGATAGAATACGCTAAGAGACGCTATATCTCTGCGAAGCTGTAACGACTCCGCATGCTCAGTTACATGAGGATCGTTGACAACACGGAAGGCGTAGCGCTGCAGTCCATCTAGGGCATCGAGCAAGTACTTGGCAGAGCCGTCCCAAAGGTGCGAACAGTACTCCATGCTGCTTTGGACCTGAGCTTTATACAACAGGTATCGCAGCTCTGGAGTAAAAAATCGGTGCACCTTGTTCAGGATGCCAAGCTTGCGCGACGCGGTACAGATGACGCTCTCTATATACTCTTTATTGCTCATGTCCTTGGTTGATCCCGCGTAACAGTGAAAGCGTTGAATCAATCGCTTTGGAAAAAACATATAGTAAAATTGAGGATACACACTGACTAGTACACGGTGTGAAAACACGATTCTTAAAAATGTTCACGATAGAAAAAAACACAAACTTACCTCGAAATTTTACAAGAAAACCGCTGTATTCAATTATATTTATATATATATGCCAATATTTTTTTTTTCATATCAACTGAACTAAATAGAACAACTATAGTATGCGATATACATTTTTCAATGAGCTTTAATGTCGTTTGTAAAAAAATTAATTATGAAATAAAGCCAGTTTCCCTGCCACTTGACCCAAGCAAAATGAACCGTATTAGAACGGGAAAGATTTAAATTCGAGCTGAGGTAGTATTTAAGACGTAACACACAACCTTAAAATAACTGTACATACCAATGTAGTACTAAAAATACGAAATCATTAGGTATCTTGGGTATCTTTGTAAGTTTTTTTTAAATTCCAGCGGGAAGTTTTTTTTAAATTCCAGCGGGAATGTGGTCAGGTACTTCCTTCCAATATAAGATTTGTCCGGTGCAATATTAACTGCCGACTGTACGATGTCGCATACGGGTCTCTCCAGGATGTAAGGCATGAATACAAATGGACGCAAATTGATTTGCTACTCTGGACACCCAGTGAAGGTTAAAGATTATGCAAAATAGCTGCGTCATTGTTGAATACTCCCCCCTTATTGTTACTCTATGTAAATTTATCCACTTAAATAACATATATTTATAAATGTTGTTTTGTTGTTTTGTTTTACATTCTCAACTGAGTACTCCCGTGGTCCAACTTACCAACACCGGTTAATGTCCTATTAGAGCTTAGCGAATTTTTTTTTTGTTTCGTTTTTTTTTTCTTTCAACCGTGACATTGGCAAAATCATCATTTCTCATAATGATGGAGCCATAAAAATAAAAAGTGAAGTGAATACTTTTTTATACAGTTAATTTTCTTTTTTTAATTTTACATTTTCCCTCCGTATAAAATTAATAACATAAATACTAACACAAAGGAAACGAAACTAGTTTTTTTTCTAAATCACATATATTTCAAAGCCGTGACCATGGAGCCTGTAAATGGCCTGAAACTTTAATGTGTTTATATTAATAACCCATTTGTCATACGAAAAAAGAAAAAAAGTTGTTTCATTTCCTATGTGTAACAATCGCGAAAACCTGAAAACTCCATAAATAACACAAAATTTAAAAAAATAAAATAAATAAGAAATCAAATCCAGGGTCTTGGGGTCCGCGGAACCCAGTTTAGGTAACATTCACCTAGTAGTGTTGAATAATATAAAAATACCTGATTAATAGATTCAGGCGTTACTTTGGGGAAATCCATATTAATAAAAATTGAAGTGAATTAATTTGCTTGCAGTGAAGATTAAATCGAGCAAAATAGCTGAGCTTGTCGATTTTTTTGTTTCCGTTAACTGTATTAAAAAAAATTCAACACAAGGACAGCTACTTTGCACCATTTAACTTTCAGTTCGCGGTAAAATTACCACACTTTTATTAACTGGGATTTCCGCAAAGTATCACCCGAACCTGTATAAATAATAATAATACATTTATTTCAGATTTGCAAGCATATAATGCTAATATAAGAATTGTCATAAAATAAATTACATAATTCGACTCTAGAAAGGTAAAACGTCTAACGTCCAACTAGTTGATGTATGGAAAAGCTGAAACTTTTGTAGTTTTTCTTTTTAGTTTTCTATATTTCCAAATGCACGTTAGACGTTATACCTTTCCACAGGCGAATATGAGGAATGTGGGAGAACCGACAAATTTTTCCTCAATTCTCATACTTAGCATGCCTTACGTGAGACCTTGTGCACTAGCTGAATATTGGGCTGTCATTTGTTCACTTACTTAATACGAGTATAGAGTACTTCAACATATTTGCAAAGTTTACTTTTTATGTACCATTTCTTACACGCTGTTTTACTTTACCTAACAAAAATAATACAAAAAAAAGAATTAAAAGCACCTACCTTGTCCGAGTTGTAGGATAAAGTGTCGCCAAACACAGAATACAGACTTTATTAGCCCGCCAGAAGTAATTCTGTGAAGTACCGATAACACACGTCTCTACAAGCACTTATTGTAATTAAATTCATATTTTATCAAGTGTTGACGCGTTATTCACTTGTTTACTGTTTGTTTTAAGTGATACAGTAGTATGATCGTATCCAAGTGATGTAACCGAGTTCATATCCATTACATGCCCACTAAAAAAATAGCGGGTACTAAATTACAATTTACTTATAGTATTTCGAAGTTTATAAATCGAAAAATACACTAATAACGCAATCACTTCGCACAATACAACCAGTTTTTAATTATAATGACCTTATTTCATAACATAAACCTCAAATAAAAAATTCAAAACATTCCAAATTCCAAAACATAAAAGGTTTGATGACCTTTCTCTTTCGCACAGTCGACAAAATTGAACTTCTGGAGGGCTAGTCGCGTCCTATCGTGCTATAGGACGCGACTAGCGCGAGAGCGACATAAAGCGCGAGATATTCTCGCATAGAGATCTCGTGCTTTATGTCGCGCCTTATCGTGCTAGCTCTACAGTCCATGTTTCCTGTACGTATGTTCCCTCCCTCTTATGACATGAGGGATCTTTCAGAAGTGAAAAGGGTGTGGCTTGAGAGTTGATTATAGCTTAGTTGACATAGCGTCTGGCACGGTTTGCTAGAAGACGTCGGTTCGAATCCGGCCGGATCGAAAGTATTTTTTGTAAGTTTTCGATCTTTGTATTAATAATTATAACAAACTAGTGGAGTAATTTTACAAAAAATAATTGAATATAAATTCAATAAAAAATTTAATTTATTACGTTACTCACATTTTTCGTTCACTTATTATGCTCTAAACTGCAATCATATTTAGAAAACCGCTAAAAAAATGTTAAATTATGATAACAATGCATAATGATGACGGTCGCATAGACCTTTTCTGTAATAGCGTTATAAATGTAAAAGCTATTATGATTGATAACTTCTTATCAAATGACTTATAAGGTGATTGTTGTGTTTTCATAATTAGATGTATCATTGTAATTTTAAGCTTGTGTTATTGTAAGATTATTTTCTTAAGTTCAAATGTGGAAGCTTTTAATTGGCATCTGTTTGATCATACTTAAATCTATATTGTAAAAGTAGCTGTAAGCTCCCCAAATATAATAAAATAAAATAAAAATTGTTACCATAACTCAACACCCAGAGGTTCATATGAATATGAACTACTGGTCACAAATACCAGAACGTTTAATTTGAAAAAAGATTGACTTTAACTTAATTGTAGCGATTTCGATTAAAATGTTTTAGTACATGTGGCCAGTAGTTCATAACAATATGAACATTATCATAATTAAACAATTTTTTGGCGCGTCTCAAAATATTTATGTCCATGAGTAGGTATAGGCATTACTTAGTGAATTTTTTATAAGCAGCTACGTTTTAACTTTAATGAAATGGATAATAATCGATATCATTACCTTTGTTGAGAGTACATTAATTTTCGAAACCCCCATAACCATAAAAAGTTCTATAATTTCATGATTAGAAAGAGACCCTAAAAGTTTATCACTAACGTTTCCTACTTGCCTTATTAGAGTGGTTACACACAGCGACATCGACATTGCATCGCTGCTTAAAATCGCGCGTATGTGTAAAGGTAGACGACTAGCGACTACATCGCTACTGCATCGTTGCTAAAGCCGCCGTGTGTAACCGCTCTTACTAGGGATGAGCGTTACAAATCATATATAGTAATTGAATCTATACATTGTGGCAATATCGAATATACGATATCGTGTATTTTAGAAACTGTATATCGATATTGCTCCACATCGCGTATTTTATAACGATGCCGAATCAAGCCGAGCTATTACTTATTAGTCAATTTAATTGGTTATGTAATGTAATTAATAATGTTAAATTTATTAATGGGTGTATACATAAATAAAGAAACATTTTATTATTTATTTATTACCAAGTGCATACCAACACGAAATCGTATATTTTCCAAAGTATATACCGATATTGCTTGGTATCAAATATTCACTGAGTGGATATCAACGCGAAACCGTTTTTTGTGCGTCTTCGAAACTGTATATGAAGGGAAGTTAATTTTTTGAAGGAAATTATAGTATTCTGGCGTAACGCGTTCCCATCCAATGGTGGACGATACGATTTAATCAAACGGCAACGTATCAGGGCGTACGCGGGTTATAATATATAGTTTCGAAATCTGATTCCCAATATCAGTAACGGCAATGTATCAACGCAGCGCGCATGCCGCATCCATGAATATATAGTTTCAGAAAATATATAGTTTCGAAATCAGAGTTCGATGTGTAGTTTAGATATGATTGATATTCAGAAACAGCTATATTACCCATACCTTGCCCTTACTACGGCATTTTTTCTAATTATTAGCGCCGATATTCCGAAACAGAAATAATAAAAAGTTATTAGTGATAATCATTTATTATTAGCAGAGATAATATTTAACAAGGCATAGAATATTTAGCTATACTCAAGTAAACAATTGTGGATAATACCTCCCTCTTTAATCAGGAATGATTAAAAATAAAATGCATAAACTCAAATCAAGTTATATTATTCTTACAGGTACAAAATTTGTCTTCTAAACACACTAACGTAGTTAAGTAATCGCTAAGTACATATAAAAATGAAGAACAAAATACAATTCAATAATTCCGGAATTTGAAAGGGAGATATTATCCACTATATATATATTTCTTCCTTAAAGTTTAGGTAAGTAGTCTCCGTCAGTTCCGACTTCTAATTATAAGGTAAGGAACTTGAAATGTCTTGTATTGTAGGACTTGCTGCACTAGGGACTTTTTCTACATCGGTTTACCTTCTTCAAATACTCACCCTTCCCCACTAATAGGTAAAATTAGGTAAATTTAGTAGCAGTTTCTGTTCAGAACGATGGACCATATGACAATATAGAGGAATTAACAGTGGTCAACCTTTGACGACGCGTAGTAGTGAAAGTGTGCATTGGATATTTGCACAAATTAGAAAGAGCGTATGTGACTAAAGAACGTGTCCCCGTTGCAGTCTGTTTGAGATAATTTCTTGGCGCTATCACTAATTTCAGGCTTCTTAACACGGTATGACTTCTTTTTATTTGTTATAATTATTAATACAAAGATTGAACACTCAGAAAAAATTCCTTCGAGCCGGCCGGGTTCGAACCGACGTCTTCTAGCTTACCGTGCTAGACGCTATTCAACTAAGCCACCCACGGAACGAACCTGCGGACCTTACGAATTTTTCTATGTGCTTGCGTTGTCTTTGTATTTGGTTTTTCAACGACTTTTTAGTCGTAGCGTCATCTATGAGAAATCTATGAAAGATTTATCACCCAGTTAGTACCTTTACAGCTACAAGTCCTGGCGAGAGTTGTCACTGTTCACTGTATTTTAATTTTTGTGAAATTACTCCACTAGTTTGTTATAATTATTAATACATAATTCTTTTTATTTTCCCGATATTTCGCAAGAGGGTAGACAGATATTATGTCTGCTCTTAAAGCTGTCATCTGCCGTCGTCCAGTCAACCCGTGAGCATGGAGCGTGCAACCGTTCCGAATTATCGGGAAAATAAAAAGAAGTCATACTGTGGTAAGAAGCGTGAAATTAGTGATCATTTAGTGAATAACCTCGAAAGCCTTAAAAAAATTCTTGGCGCTATGGTCAAAAATAGCACCTTTAGTATAAGGCCATATCTGTAAAATCACAACTTTTTAGGAGAGAGGTTTAGAAATTCTAGGAACGAAATTAGTCAATAACTTGTTAACACCTTATTATCACGTAGCTCCGGTAAAACATAGACTAACTGCAAAAAATTCTGATCCTAAACCATTTTTAAAATGCAATTTATACTGAAAAACAGAGATGCATTTCTTCATTTTTCTATAGAAGGCGTAATACGTATCGAAATAGAGATGCGATTTCACACTGCATTTAATTACTGTGAATTAACTTTTTAATTTTACTACATTCATGTCATAAAAGCAATGACGTACGATCACATGTGGCTTTTTTATACCACGGGTACGAAATAGACTGCTAAGGGGAACGCACAGTAGCCCAAAAAGTATGAACTTGTGTACAAGATGTTGTTTTACAAAATAGTGAAAACTGTAATGTTCGACTCAGGCTTCAGACAAATAATTACGCGATTGAATCGAACAACATGTAGAAATACTGCGAACTACTTAAAATCGACCGACAGTTACGATTGTTATGCTTAGGTTGGTGGAATTGTTCATGCGCAATGTCACGATAGGACATAATTGCCTGCGCATGATTTCAGCCGCCTTGTCTCGTTAGGTTTGCTCTTAGCCTTGATGGTTTTTGTTAGTGTTGGGTCATGGAAAAAGTTCCATTTTAGAAAATGATATTTTTTCTACATTTAACAGTGATATGACATTTAGTTTATAATATTTTATTTTATAATTCGTGCTAAAAAAAACTTTAAAAGATGTGTAAACGTAAAACATGAGTCTTCGAAATATATTTTTCAGAAATTTTTCGTTACCCAACATTAGTTTTTGTAAAAAAAAATCCTTAACTATTTATGAACAATGGGATAAAAAAAAAAACAATTACAATCTTCTCGATCGTGCGTTCCATTTATTTAATATTTCTTGATATTACTGATTTGATGTTCAAACAATAGATTTATTAGGTCACAATCAATTGAATACTATATCGGTTACATGAGTTAAATTGAAACAAATATTAATGGTTACATGTGATTGACAACTATAATTTATAGTCAAATATCTCACTAAACTATTTTTATTAAAAAAAGATCGTATACAGTATCGCGTGTATTTGGTACCCTCACACTGAAGTTATAAAACTTTAACGCGAGAATTGTAATAATCGTAAATTTTGTTACTGGAGAGATTTCATAGTAATTGTTTAGTCAAGAGTCTCACAAGCAACCATCAAGGAGAATGTTCCAGTTTACTGGCTACCGTATTATGCAAACTAGGTCGTCGATTTTAACTGAGTGGTATATTATCAATGAAAATTATTTCTTATTACAATACGTATCATTCATATTGTTTTATAACTTACTGGAGCACCATTACAATCGTGGATAGCAATGATAGTAATTATGTTAGTTTGTCTAGTATATTTTACCAGTCATCTATAAAACTGTAATAAAGACTGTTAAACATATTACCATCAAGACATTTAATATAATTAATTTGTACTTCTAAGAATCAAAACAATGAGGCATGTTCTGTTACACATTTTTAAGGCACTGATGTCCACTTGCACTAAACTAAATACGTCTTAGAACAGTTACACACTGCGACATTTAAGCGTGAAGCATACAGAGAACGGGTGCGGGTCGGGTCGGGTGCATGGCGGTTGTAATTCCATGTATTTATATGGACGACAACACACCACGCTTAAGCAATACAAACGCGTATTTATGAAACGTGTCACTTGTCATTTACAGGAGGTTGCATCGATGCAGTCGCTTATGTTGAATCATTAAAAACGTAAGTCGCGCGTGTGAGTAAAAGTAGACTGAATCGCTGCAGACGCGCTGCTAAAAGTGACCGTGTGTAACCGCTCTTAAACGGACGCTTGCCATGCAAAAAACTCTTAATACATTGTGTTTTGTAGTGTTTTATCAATTTAGGCATTGGTTTAATACGTACTTAAGTTTAGTGAAAACGGACATAAGCGTATTTACTAGGTCTGTTTATTCTCTCCAAAGTAAATAAATCTTAACGTGAGATTTAATATAAAGAAATAGAACGTGTATCAGAATTGTCCTTTACTAACCTAGTGCGATTTTAAAATATTAATCGTATATTATAATTATTTATTAACAGCAACGGAACATCGAAAGTTTTGAGCCGGTAGTTCAAATACACAAGATTGTGAAATTCTAAAGAATTCTTCACAAGTGTGAATAGTTTTGGAGAATCAAAACTTATGATGTTCTTTGTTATTATTTGGATAATTCTCAATTTAAATAACTTTGAGTGTACAAGGCAGAAGGGTTTATTCACACTAACTGACGCAGTGTGCCGTTTTGTCTGTGAAAATGCCGCGTTTTTTGAGGATGCGCTCCCAACATGTCTTAACCCTCAGTCCCAAACAAAGCGCGCGTCAATTAGAGTGTTAAATCACATACATGCTTACACACATAACTTGCAACACTACCAAATTCTAATAGTCCAAGCTTCCTATTTGAATTTTACGGATTTCGACTATTGCATTTACAACCTATTTTATTCTAAAGTATCATTCATATATAATAAAGTATTATTCATTATACTGCGCTCATCAGGTCGTTACTACAATTAAAAGGTTACCTTAAATGTTTTAGTTAAGATTTACATTTGGTTAAGATTACGCAGTAATATTATTTTCTTGAAAACTTGTACAAATCGTTATCAGAACACGTAACCTATTTAATTTCAAATTTACCTTAACGATATGGATTAAAATGTTCCTAGATAATAACTATATATGCCAGTTCCCGTAAAATTAGCAAGTTTGTCGCTTGGACTTCAGAAAATAATGCAGTGACCATGTTGCCAGATGGGAAACCACTATTTTATATAAAAAATAGTGTTGTTATGTGCAAGGTCGTATTCTAATTCAATCACTGTTACCCTTTTTAACTGCCCGCACTCATCGTAGTAGTGGGATCAGTTACCACTGCTATTTACAACTGGTACCACTGTCAGCAAGTTGCAAGTTGACAAGAACCTACGATCGTAAAACTGTACACTGTATACAGGAAGGCAAAGTTGCTAGGATAAATTCATTTTTATACAAGGCTTCATCACTTGCTTCATTTTCAAAAACCTTCTCAAAAATTATGACGCATACCCACCCATTGAAACATTAAATTAATATTTAATCTATGGGCGTTTCGTCAAAAAAGAAGTTATAGAAAATAAATGTCTTTTATTCAGTGAAACCTTTCCATTCAAAATGTATAAAAAAATTGATCCATTCGTTCGTCAAAAATAGATTCTCAACACTTATATATTTACAGAATGTACATTTCTTTTTATGCTACGACGACGTTGAGTTAAAATTACAAACTAATTGATTTCAGTTTTATATTTCAAACGCGTCAAGGTCCAAAACTCTGTTTTTACGTCTTACGTCTTATACAAAGAGTTGGTCGAATTTTAATCTTAGAGTCTTTATTTCCTTCCACACACGTTGTAAAGCAAGCCTTAAACACATTTTAAGTTTTGTAGGGAATTTTTTGTTAAGAATTGTTTACAACCCAGAATAAAAATTATAAAATTCGACCGCGCTAGCTGACATACCGGGTTGAGACGAAATAGAAGAATCGAAACGTGTTTTTATAATGTGTTCAGTCAGTTATGTAATCCAGTATTATGTCTAACTCATAGTATTTCACAACTTGTTTTATTTGCGCGTCATTATAATAATGCAACATACACATCCAATCTTGTGAATTAAACGTTATTGCATAATTTAAAAACCCAAATCCATATGCTATATTAGAAATATACAGGGAGAAAAGATAGTTTATTTTGTGACCTATGGTACGTTGTAGACTGTAGTGTAACATGACATAAAAAGTTTGTATTAATAGAGGTCTTCATTCATCTGCTATTTTTTAAGTCTAAGAAATGAACGTTTAATTGAAGTCAATGATGAGGAGGCTTTTCATTGATCATTTAAACAAAAACAACCAATCTGAGAGCCGCTAAAGAAATGACACGTGTAAGCGGCTTTGATTGGTTGATTTCAGAACACTGCCATGATATTCCATGGGACGCAAACTCTAGAATGAAATTACTGAGTTTTGTCTATCTGTGCTTTGTAACAACTAAACCATGTGAATGCATGCATACACATGCATTTTAATAAACTGTCAACGATATGCGTCAAACAAAGTAAGAGAATGGACGTGTTGAGTTTAATTTTGGGAAAAATACAACAGAATCATATATAACTATAAATTATTATGACGAAATTAAAATAATTATTAAATTACTGCGTTTCTACAGGTTTTCGGATTCTGCTATACTTGCGGTTTGGCTACACACCTGTTGCATGGTAAAAAACCAAATGTGTATGATAAATATGATAATAAACCAAATTTATTTATTAGTTGATTTATGAGTTCAGAACGATTTTTTTAATCTCGTGGTGTATGCTGATGGTCCACGGGGTTCACAAGCATGATAATTAAATCAGTCTAAATTATATAAGTTGTAGAATAGTTTGGGGTGTGTTGATGTTTTCGATGTGTTCGTATCCGGTGCAGAACCGTAAAACTCTAGAAACGCCGTCACTTATGATTCGTATCCTTACAAAGGTCAGTACTTATTGTTTACTGGACTTCACGGAGATCTGAGTTGTTTAACTAAAACTGAACTGAAAGGTTAGTTAACTAAATAATTATTCTATTTGGAAGGGCAAGTTGGCGGCTATTCTCGGTTTCTTCTTGCGCTGCGGCCGCGCTTGTTGCTGTTGCACCTGCTGTGAATACTGTTTTTTAATAATTTTTATAGCATCTTTTTTTTTGTAAAACTTCAGTGAGTGGACACATTGTGATTCTTTTTGAAGCTCAAACAATTAATAAACTATTAATACAAACTTAGTTAAGTCTTTATTGTATATTATATAAGAAAGAAGACAGAAGAACAATACTTACAGATGGGTTCGACGCCTGTGGTAACGGCATGACAGGCTGCGGCTCTGGCAGCCCTTCCAAATGCTTCCTACTCTGCCGTGGACCCGAGTTTTGTACTCGCCTATGACAAAATAGAGATGTTCATAATAACAAATTTATTAGTTTATAAACCGACCCCTCCCACGTAAAGTATCGTATGTCGAAATTGCCAAGTTTACAGGGAGCGTTTTAAAGTTTTGAATAACACGTGACTTTAGCATTTCTCAGTTTTAATCAGCAAGGCTAGTTAATCACATAGAGTATTATAAAATCCTAGATATCGGTTAGATGAACAACCACAATTTGTTATAATTTTACACTCACGCGGATGTGCGTCAACAAGGGGGTAAACTAAAGTGAGACTGGGCGGGTCGGGTGACAGTATAAAATTATAAAACAAATTGTGGCTGTTCATCTGATCGATATCTAGGATTTTATAATACTCTATGTACGTAACGAGCTTTGCCGAATAAAACTGAGAAATGCTAGTCACAATGCTCATTCCAGTAAATACAAAACTTTAAAACGCTCCCCTGTAAACTTGGCAATTTCGACATACGATACTTTACGTAGGAGGAGTCGCAACTCACCGTGAATACAAGAACATTGGACAGATTTTAAAAATAACATTGTCTTCAAAAGTAGGCCTAAATTTAAATTTATAATTTTAAGTGCGATAGCGACCTCTCTGTGAATAGAATGAAAATCGTTAGAAAAGGAAAACTATTGTATGACTAAAACTTCTCGGTTTCATCACAGGTCAGTTTATGGATATACTCCACTACTTGATGTTTGCGTTCTCTTTTGTTTAACGTATGTATATCCTTTGCATTATTAATTTTACTGTGTAGATGTGTACATAAAAAGCAATAATGTTTATTTACATTTTTATGTTTAATTTTTTTACACGTTGAAACCATTTAGATAAAGCAGTGTCGATATAAACTGGTAAAAACAAGGTACTACATCAAATTGTGAACACCAATGTAGGAAGGAACATAAACATGATGAGGATTCATTTCCAATACGATTGAGATACCAGTTAAAAGAAATTAGCATTCTTCCACTGCCTTCACAACATTTGAATGAAAATAAATAAATATGTGTTAAGAAAAACGGTTTCGTTTTCATGAAAATAGTGACAGAAATAATACCAACACGAAAAATGGAAAAGTTAATGTTCTTGACAGTGGTCTTCGCAAGTTCGTTGATGGTAAAAATTTGCCATTTACGAATAAAACTATTGTGAAACAAAAGCTATATACAAAACGTTAGGCAAGGGTATACATACAGCTTCGGAGTATTAGAATCAAATATCTATTTACAAATAGAACTTCTTAAGTTTAAGTTTCTTAAGTTTATCTCTTGTACATTTCAGGGGAATCTGTATTGCTTACATTGAAATAATGATATTTTTAATTTGAAATAATTTATTACGTAGCGTCTTATACATTTTAGACGACCTCAGTGGCCTAAGGGCGCGTCCCCAGTATGTCGTTATGTAACATTTTATTTATCGTTGGATGACTGTCGCGTATAGCCTGTCCCCATATCACGACTATCTGTCGTGACTGTCGTGATCGTGACGACAATTTATCCGTTCACGGCAGCCGCCTTGTCGTTTGCACAACAGAAACGTTTAAAGCTGCGATTATCTATGTCGGACGACTGTCGTTCTAGCTCTTCCCATAGTCTCGACAGCCTGTCGTCGTAACGTTAAAAAGTCGTGAACGACAGTCAATCGTGTTGTTCTTTGCGTGAACAACTTTATTTAAATATACAAACCACGACACTTTAAATTGCACATGACTATCTGTCGTGACAATATAATGGGAACGCGCCCTCACGGTTTACACTCTGGGCGCTGGATGCAGAGGTTCCGAGTTCTATTTACGGTAGGACCATTTGGGGAATGAACTTTTCTAAACTGGTTCTGGTCTGGGTGGTCTGCGAAGTGCCCCAAAGTGAATTCCGTTGCTGTGATACTCATAACACTGGGAAATCCCTCGTTTAACTCCAGGCAATTGGTGTGGTTCTCTGGCACATTATATTTATGAAGACAGTTTCGCAAACGCATTTCAGAGGGCATGAACTAGGCTCTTGTACGTACGGATGTACGAAGGGCCGCAGAAAAGTGATCTACCTAAGTACGAAACAAAAGACGACTATGGCTACTTTTTATTTCAACGTCCCAGTAAGTGTAATGCCTTTATTACATTTGAAAGGGATTTCGTACTGTTAATACAATAGTGTATTAACTCAAAAAGTGGACTTTCTGAGAATCAATGAAAAACTAATTCGTCATTGTAATAGTAGTGCGATTTATTAGAAAGGGACACAAGTCTATTTAAAAAAATAGTTGCATATTTTTAAACATTTTGTTTTTTCTTCCGACATGTACGAAACGTATTAAATAAAAGAGTGTCGGTAATTTTGCAAAAGAAAATTAACAGCGAATATGTCACGATAGTAGCCAGTATCATTTTTAAATTGCAAATAGTAAAAAAAAAGGTTACTTTTCAGCAGTTTGCGTAAACGCACGCAGAGTTATGAAATTAAGGTATTATGCATATGGTCGTTCAAAATTCAAAAGGCCGTACGCATGTAATTGAAAATATGAAGTGTTTATTATAATACAAGTAGGACACAACAAGTGGCAGTACTATGAATATTATGATGTATACCATTAAATAACAACAGCTTGAGTACTCATGAAGTGGCGCAGATTGCCTCGGTAAATAATATAAGTATTTGATTATTTCCTTTTAAGTACTTATTTTGCGAACCGTGACTGAAAACTTAGTCATGCACATGAATAAATACAAGCCGGAAAACTTCATTTCTATTGAAATGTGTTGAAGGGAATTAATTCCCTTTACAATAAGCATCAGAGAAACGAAATTCACACAAGTGTATATTATCTAGAACAGATTAGAATCATATAGAAAAGTTAATATCTCAAAATTGTTCCTACCGGGAATAGAATCTCAGACCTCACCCAGCGCTCACAGCACAAAGCCTTTGAGCCACTGAGGTCATCATTGTTTGTGGAGGTTTGCAAACGTGATAAGAATTTAAGCTCGAGTCGCAGGCAAGGCTTTAATTGTAATGATTTTCCAATACATTTCTTTTCAAAATATATATTTATATATTTTGAAATTCATTATTTTCATGTCAAACATAAAAATCTAAGAGAGTATTGGACAGGTATCGAGAAATAAATGCTTAAAAATATTAAAATACACACAAATTAGCAATCAAATATGTACAAATTCGTTAAAAAATAAAATAGGCGCATTCAGAAATCTAGACTTTTCAAAAATACTCCAATATTTGCTTACGACTTAAGTTCGTTTTAATAAATTAATGTTTTTGCTGTCTGATGAGCAGGGATCGGAATAGGTAGTTTTTTTACAGAAACGAAAAAAGTTTTCGGGATTCGGGAAATCACTTAATAACATTAAAAACTGACGTAGTTGGGGACAGGCAGGTACACTATATTTATCTTAACTTTGCGACGCACAGTGGGTCGGATCTGCGATATTGCGGACGCTGGATTTTTTTCACGATACCTCTCTAAAAAAGTGCCAATCGAGAGATCCTGTTGTCCTAATTAAATATTGTCATATCACATTTTGCTATAAATGTAATAGTTTAGTAGGAAAAAATAAAATGTGTTTTTGTATTTGACCATACCTTTAGTGCCCCATTGTTACAAAGTCTCAGGCGATCCAGTCTTAGAATCATACATTAAATTAAAGTAAAACTAACACCAAATCAATTTTTATCTGTGAGAAACGAGAGCAAAAACATTTTTTTTTTTAATTCATAAATTTTTTACGCCAATATGCAAAGGTTACTTCATTACACTGCATTTGCTAGAGATGAGGTGTATTGATAAAGTTTTCGACAACTTAATGAAAAATGTATAGCACGTGTATTAATTCTTAAAGTATGAATTTTAATCATAAGCAATGAATTGACATGGCAGTGTTATTACTTTTTTGAAACCTATATATGAATGATATTAATAATTTAGAAATTTACTAAAATATCAATTTAAATTGCATTTGAATTACAGCCTGCAATACAATACAAAACAGTTCACACATCTATACATTGTTCAAAATACGTCAGATAAATAAAACTACAAAAGAGAATCTTTGCTTCAAAATTCAAATACACTAAAAGTCTATCGCCTTTACCTCATCCCTATGGCAACGGTCAAAATTAAGTGTCACAGGGATAATACTATTTCGTGTTTAGTATAATGCAATTTTTACTCCGCTAGAACGGAGAACTTGGAATAGACAGGTAAAGAAAAATAAACCACCATATACTCAATAAACTTAGGTTAATTAGAATGACACGTGTCAAAGTATACAATAAACCAGTGATGAGACACGATCAGGGAAATCGAGTATCGATGTTAAAATATATCACGGTCATTCTCGGACTAGAGTTAACTATCTAATTTCCGTAGCAATTTTTATTATTTAAAATATTCAAGCATATTATCGTCTAATTATTAAATAATATTTGCCATTACAATACTCGAATATTAAATAATATTGCACTATAAAACAATCGAATACTTAAATTACAAAAATTGCCACGGAAAGTAGATAGCGAACACTTGTTCGAGAATGACCAATCAACTTAATTATGATATATTTTAAACAGGGTTATAATATCATAGTAATAATAACTGAAACTCGCAACTCAATTCATTAACAGGGTCAGCCCTAATTGTTAATTTTTAGTTAAATTTTACATGAAAAATAAATGAAACGAGTGCGAAAATCGTCGTCAGTTAATCAAAACAAAATTAAGTTTGACAACCGAACGTGAGTTCAAAAATGTCACACATTAAAAATTATAATTATAAAATATAACATTAATCGAATATCGGTAACTCACCGCTGGCTAGTCTGCACTTGTAGTGGCACGAAGGGGTTGTTGATCTTGTCGATTCTGGCACTGCTCGATTGCTGTTGAGAATTTTGAGTTCGCTTGTCCTGCAACTAGAATCGTCCCATATTTCAGTATTTAGTATTACGGAGATTTCCCAGGTTTGATGTTCTATTGGACCAATTTACGTGACGAATTTTTTATATTGAATCTGAGTATTCTGGGTATTTATCACAGTTTTTCATGAACAGTGGCTCAAAGTGCAATATCCAAACCAAATAACAGCACAGTGCCTTTATTTTACTTTTTTTATGATGTCACGAGACGGGCCGAATAAGTCCTGTGACCGGTGGTGAACGACACGCCTATCCATGACAATTGCAGTGCAACTCAGAGCTTTAAATAGCAAAAATCTGAGGGGCACTGCCTCTGCGCCCGTCTCCTTGTGACATAAGTTGACAAGTCCCATGCGCCTGTAATTTCGCCAGCAACTTTATCCTTCAAAACTGGAACGCAGTACTGCTTACATTACTGCATGGCGGCAGAAATAGGTAGGTGGCAATACTTCCCTGTACAATTGAACTCTTTCACAAGGAGCTTTCCTGCTTCTAAAATACTCGGTCAGACACACCTGGCTATTTTTTGTACTCTTGACCTGCAGTCTTTGAAGATTTTTTTATTGTTACTAAAGAAGAATACGAAAACTAACCCAAAATCTTTAGTTTAAGCCTAGTCATTAATATATTTTTGCATATTTTTAAAAGTCGGGAATAAAGAAATTGCATAACAATGTATTTTAGTATAGATGCAAGAACACAACGCAATTGATTCAGTTCGACCATAGATTAGGGTAACGTTCTTGTACGTACATTTCGTTTTAGGCATCATTGAATGTTTACGTACCTAAAGTGTTGGTTATTTTATAGTACACACATAAAACATTAAAACTATAAAATACCTAATCAAATAATGAATTAAACAATAATTGATGATGAAGTAAAAAATAAAACACAATGTGACAAAAATGTTTAGACAATTCCAAAGTTAGGAAAGGAACGTTTTGACAAAAAGCCTCTTGCCAAGGTCACTTTAAGATTGAGTACAGTGCACAGTGGTTCAGCTCTCTAAGAAGGGCGGTCATAGGGCTTTCGCGCAGCTAAATGTTATTGAAATGCATGTTAATGCATATAATTATGCTATATAATGATGAATTGAGGTACATAGAAATAAAATAAGTGGATTTTGATAAAATAATAACAATATATTCAGTAAAAAAAAATGTTCATTTCAAAAAATAAATTTTCATGAACAACGATTAAATTGCAACAGCTAGTAATCTCAATTACATTAATATAATAAGAAGAACAATAATGTTAAATATTAAATAGACATCTAATTAACCTATAATTACAAATATAATATAAAGGTATGTACACATTAAAATAGATTATCGCTAAAAAATATCTAAAGTAATTAGTTCTACCTTAATTCTAAACATTACAACTTATACTTAAACACATAATAACATTAACACGTCTTTTGATAGAACAGACTTCTTCTTTTGTGGCAATTTCCGTAAACTGGAAATATATGGATCAGAATTAAGAAGAAGTCTGTGCATGAGGTCGGTGTTAGTGTCAACTCGAGACGTTTTTCTCGTGTTGTCACGCCTAAATTGTTTATATAATTTATTACACGATTCAGCGGCCTCTTCGGAGAGCTCACCGATAGATATTAAGCAATGATCAATAACTTCCGATCCATGAATTAGTACTTTATGAATAGAAGAAGGCAAGTTATACCAGGGATATGTTGAAACAAGTTTGCGCGCAGTCTCTAAGGCATAATCTTTAAAAGCTAGTTTATTGATTTTGTAACCCGACGAAAGATTCTGCAGCAGGTGATAACATCTATCGAGAAGAGTTTTGTCTAAGCCAGTTATTTCTGCTGATATAACTGAATTAGAAAAAAATGTTCTTGCAGTGTTTCCGTCGTTTGATGTGCCACTTCCTCCACTTCGCGGTTTGTCAACAATCAGACCTAATCTTTTCCTGAACTGCTGCTGTAGAAATTGTTTTTTCTGTGCAAGAAGAGCTTTACTTTCAGCTGAACGCGGTTGCCATGTTTTAAAATCTAATCTATATGAAATGTGAATGAAATATTCGAAAAATCTAATCCACGAATGGAGGGGAGATAAGCCAAATTCATATTTACTACTGTCTACTGATTTGCTTAGACATTTGTCAATATCGTTCATCTCTTTTGGTGTCGCGCTACAAATATAGCACATACTACAGGACAAGTCACTAAGAGCACCACATACTTTACCATCAACCATAGTCATCTGTAAAGAATGCTGTATCTTAATTTCACAACCCTTGAATGTAAAAGAAGACGGTTGTAAATTATCAATTTTATTTTTGAAATAACATTCTTCTTTCACAGAAAGTTCCTTTGTCTCCTTTGCAAATTGGAACCGAATAGGTCTACAGTACCGAGTAGAAGAAGGGCGCGGATTTTTCCAGACAATTTGGTCTGGATCGGAAGTATTTGATTTACAAATTAATTGCAGCGGACAATATGACGTTACAAATAAACTACCATCATCATCCTCGATACTAGAATCTGAAAATTTCTGTTTATATTCACTATGCCCCGTACTACCATCAAATCCCCACTTACCAACTAAAACAAATTCTTTACTGATATCAACATTACTTAGGACGTCACTTTGAGATTCTAGTATACGAGTTGTAGTATGATCTAACAAAGACTGTAACTCTATTTCGGCAGATGATTCTGTGACAATTTCATCCGAAGGATAACACCTCTTCTTAGCTTCCAACACTTTATGGTATGATGGTAATGCATTCTGTGATTTTGAATTTATGAACCGTCGTAATAACAAATACTGATGCTTGGTCAATTTAGCTTCAGTTATTAAAGATAATACTTCGTCAGTGTTGAATTCCATAGAAGAGGTGTTAGAACGGTTGGAATCGTTCAGTAACGAATTTATCGCGGAATTATCTACCTTTGCCAACTCTGCTATCCTGCGTCGCTTCGACCTCTCGCTGCAGTCTTCGAAGTCCTTCCGATACTGATGGCCACTCGTAGACGGACGATCACTAACCGCCGCCGCCGGTTGCTGGATATTAGGGTGAGAAGCTGCAGAAGTTAGGCGGCAAACTTCGTTTATGTGCAGCCAGTCACCGTATTTAGCAACCATACGGGAATGTGATCGCCTGACTTGCTTCCAATATGTGCAAATTTTTTTACAGAGATACGAAATCCTGTTTTCCAACTCATCTATCCGGAAATTTTCAACATCGGGCAGTAGTTGTGTCAGAGAATAAAGAACTCGATTAGATCGGTCTGCGTCAGAATCACTATCTTTAATAGATATCCACGTATCAAATACAAGCGTTCTAGTGAAAGAACACTTAATATTCGCACCTAAAACAAAAAAAAAGGAATTTGAGAAAATTAAAGCATAATAGAAATTTCGTAACAATTGCTACGTGTTTGAACGTACGGCGTAGACCCTCTGTACTGTTCAAGAAAGCAGCTAGAAGCAGCCAAATTCAGTTTAATTTCAAAATAGAGACATTAACAAACATTTTGATATATAAGTCATGCGGGGATTTTGGGGGGAAAGTAGTTAAAAGTTTCATTGAACATGAACAATAGAGAAAAAAGAAGTTGAAAATTTCTCTGGCGTCGTAGCATCAAATTTTTAATATTAATTTTCAATTTAAAAATAAAAATAATATACAAAATACGTAATACATACCTTCAACTTGAATCTCCATAGCAAAAAAATTGGTCACTAACAATTGATTCTCGGAAAAAACGGCGTCAGGCGGTTCGGGTAATTTGCACGTGGTAATTACACTAAAACGATGACTAATTCAATGCGTTCACTTCCGATGCACAAAAGTAAATGTGACATCTACCTGATTGAAATTCTTTTTATACCCTTTAGTAGTACGACTAGTTGTGAGTAATTAGGCTACGTATCATAGCATAATTCATACCTCGGGATTTTGGGCGTATGACCTACTACTGAACCACCGTGCAGTGTGACCATTTCTGTGGCTCTAGTGAAATTTTACTTGTACCCCTTTTCATTAGAGCTACAGATTTGTGGCAGATTTCTGCCATTTGGGCAGATTTAATTTTTATTCCGTTTCATTGCGACACAACATGTTAACGTTGTATTAAATGTGGCAGAGTTAGGCAGATTTAGGAATGTTCAGCAAGTTCTTTATTATTTTTAGGAACAAACTGGTAACTTTTTGATTTCTGCTACTACGAACAAACATCTGAAGCGAAATACAGGACAATGATATAAAAATAACCTATATCAAGTTTATGACCCCAGCTTCTAAAGACTGTACTCAATTAGCTTTTTTTGATGCTTTTTTCATGAAACACAAATATTGATAGGTATCTTTAATGCACGTCATCAAAAACACTGGGTCACAACATACACGGGATGCCGCCATCCTTCTTTCATACAATAATGCAGTATTGCAGAATGTTACGATTTCGACTACACATACAGCGACGAGGATTATGAAGCCACCTTTTTTTTAGGCACACGTAAATAATGCCTATTCAGTCTCGCCTTGAAAAGGTTGAAGTCATGGTTCGACTTCAAAAAAAGGAGGAGGTTCTCAGCTCAATTTTTTTTGCATGTATGTTACGCGATAACTCCGGTATTTGTGAACCGATTTTGATGATTCGTTTTTTGTTGGAAAGAGTATCTCCATAGAGGTCATATTTAATTTTGAAGAAAATCCACCTTCAAGGATGGCTGTTCACGCATGAAGATTCATTTTTATAAATAGCGCCTAAATGGTATTATAAGGAGCAATTATTTTAATGGTTAATTTTGCTATTCTCAGATTCATGGCGTTTTTCTCTCAATATACTTTGAGTAGTGAGAACCGATTCTTATTATTTCCTGTGTCAAGTGTGTATAGTGGCGAACTAGTGGGGATGTATCCGGGTTTGCGCACTTGCCGGTAACCGATTTCAGTAAAACTTGACAAATGGACGTAATTCCACGTACTTTTGAGGTCGGTTTTTTTAGTACTCTGTAATGAGATTATAATATAAAATAAACTTACATCTTGAAACTGGTTATGGTGATCCTTGTTCCAACTAGGTCCTAACGTGATGTTAGCCCCGGTCACATTCGGCAAATGTTTTGGGAAACCCTGTGTGCCGAACCCTCGATGGAAATTGTTCTGATTGCCTTGAGGATTGCCATGATTGCCGTGGTAGTTGTAATGGTTGCGTTGTTGAAAGTGGGGGTTTTGGAACTGGGGGAAGGGCATTTGTGGGGGACCGGGCTGAGGTTGGCTGAAATTCGGGTACGGAGGGACGGGAGGTTGTTGTGGCTGGAAGAGAAATTTCAAATTAGTTTGACTGGGAATTAGTAGCGTTGTAACGAATGACATATTTTGTGATTTGTAGAGTTATTGGTCGACTTAAGAAAATAATTATTGCAGACAATAAATACATTGATTTATTGGTTTGTATTGAATAAATTATGCAATAGAAAATACAGAATATATAGTGGTTTTGTCGTCAAATGTTAGTAAAGTACTTTTTATAGAAAAGCTTTTGATTTTGCAGACGATTTTTTTTACAATTTTATAATACAAAGGCTGAATGATGCTATATCGTAACAAATTTTAATCTTTAAATTATAAGTAGGTACGTAATTTCTGATTCTTGTTTAAGGCTGAATACGATTAAGTCCTCCAATTTAGTTTTACTACCGATATTTTGCAATGTCCCCACCCTATTCTAATCGAATAAATAAAACTTTTTATTTTCATTATTAATCTAAATATAATTTGAATTCAAAGTAAGTTCCCGTATGTGTATCAACCGTGTCAAAGATTCCCCTTGAGTAGTTTTTTCTGATGGTAAGCTACACGCCTGTAAATAACAGTTGCAGTGCAATTCAAAGCTTTAAATCATAAAGATCTGCGGGGCACTGCCACTGCGCCCGTCACCCTGAGACATAAGTTGACAAGTCCTATGTGCCTGTACTGACAACGCGAATATCAATGTTAAAAGAGCCATCACGAGCCATGTAATGTAATGCAATAAATAAAAAATAAAAAGAATGAAAAAAATTGTAGGGTCGAGAATTGTCATGTAAAATTTTAAAGGAAACAGACCTTAAAATTGTTCGCCCACTGCTGGTTGAAAGCGGGTGGCGGTGCGCGTGGTTCGTTGAACGAAGCCACGTTTTCTTTACGCCAGTTCTGGGGTTGCTGCGGAAGCCTGTACACGAGATGTTTTTTAACGATGTAAATAAACAAGTATTGGAATTTTTAAATAATTTATAAAAAGGTCAGGTCTAAAATTCCCAGAATAAACGAGCAGGAAGCGATTGATGCAGGTAGAGGAAGCGAAGTGAATAGTCAGGAGCGTTACAGGTGGAAGTCCATAGTCCTGGCTTCCCCATAAATAAAAAAAGCGTGACGGATATATGTCATAATATGTAATTTAAAACGCAGAATTACAATTTTTAAATATCGATATATGCATATAGGCATATGAAAAGATTGTCTGAATTATCGATGGGCTATTAAATACTATCAATATTCCACTATCGAATGGCAACACTAGCTCGTGTCAGATGACCGCACATAATATCGACCGGTATTTCGTGTATTCGAAGTTGACATACGATATCATACAAAACGTGTGAGGAATAAATATCGGATTACTGTTCGAGGCAATGCGTTCTATCTATTGTTGCGTAGTGATAATAGTAGTTGGTGTTTCTCAGCTTTGTTGTAAAATATAAACTCTTGTGGCATCATAAAAATGCTGTAGGAAATATAAGTTGCGAAAATTCCGGCCGATATTTCACACCTGTGTTTGAGTGCCATTATATGCATGCATAAATTATTGTAAAAATGGCGTGAAGTATATGTATGTATAAAATTATTGTATAATAATAATAATAATAATAATGTGTATATAATGATAATTTTTTTTTGACGCATATAATGGTTTTTTTGTGATGATTTTTACAGCATACAATGAAAAAATAATCTGACGACGATGCTCCGTTTAAAATCCTACGATGTTTCTAGCGAGGAGACGGCTAGATGTAAACTATATCTCTTACCCAGTAAATAATTTCCAAAATGGATGTATTTGGCTGCGTGCAACATTGAAGATATACGATAATACCGTTCTTGCCCTAACAGTTTGATATTAGGCAATTATTTTAGGGCAACCCATTACCGGTTCAGCACTTTACATCTTGAGTAGCGGCTCGCGTCAAACGTTGTTGAGTTATAGTCAAATACATAAAAGGTAGACATACGATTAGTGGGGAATGTTGGCTGTTGAAAGTTGGGTAAAATCGTACAGAGCCAAGGGCATGCCAAACTTGACACTTCAGATTTAAATTGTGAGAAGTAACAGTTAGGAGAATGACAATATATTTAATTATGAATAAGCAAATAGTAGCAGATACAAGACGCTGTTTTATCAACATGGTAACTATGGACACCAATCATTTCTTTAGGGAAGCTGCCTGTTTATAGCACTTAGGACTTTTTTATTTTTTATGATAGCAACTAACGGCAAGAACAAGTCATGGGCCTCGTGGTACAAGTTGATAAGTCCCGTGTTCCTGTAATTTCACCACCAACCTTATCCCTCAAAACCGGCGGCAGAAATAGGTAAGGTGGCATTTATATAGCATTATGGTGGCAGTACTTCCCTGGACGAACTCTTTCACAAGGAGCTCTACTGCTACAAAATTGTCTTCACTAAGACGTTGTCGACCGTGGCACATAAGATCTAAGTCTTCTGTACCAATTATAGTAAACAGTGCTGCTTTGTTATGACAATAACTCAGGCGAGCTCCGCGCAGATACAGAACTCTACCACCAGTGAGACTTCTAAACTTAGTTACAGAGCTTGGTTGCTGGCACATTTGAATATATTGCAATGAACTTACCTCGGAGGTTGTTGTGGCTGAGGTGGGGCCTCGTTTTTAACTCGCCAGTTTTGTTCCGCCATGTTCTGAAAACAGTTTATTGTTATAAAAAATGCTCGAAAACTATATAATATATTTAACGATATTGAAATTTCGACTGTATTTTACTGGCTCTTCATACTCGGTGATTGAGCCAAAAATTCTACACTTTACGTTTTTTTTTTAGTTTTAATAGTGCCTATAATAATTAATTTGCCACTAATTCACATTTCAAATTAACTCAATTCTTGTGTCCCACTGTGTACTACTGTTTAGCCACAAAATGAATTAATGTGTTGACCGGCTCCGATGACACAAAACTAGTAAAAATGTTATAATAATTCGTATATGTTTTGAATTAGTACAAGGCATATCGTCGTTATACTGGAAAAAACAATTTATTTCACAAAAATGTACTTTGAAATAAATGCAATTGTAATGTCGACGACGAATATTTCTTACTACCATGGTCATTCTCATATGTAACAAATAATTCCATTTTGTGTTTTACCGAAAACTGAAACTACGAAAATATTTGCATTTAAATTAGCAATTACGTCGCATTTCCCTATAGTAAGTCATCCTCTATAGAAATTCCAGATAATTGGTTTCCGCAGTATGACAACGATATACATCTACGAATATGTTCAGCTTTGTATATCTAGAACAAAACCTGACTAGCATGCGATATTTGAAAATACGAATAGTAAACGTTTTCAAAAAATCGTTTTTTTTTAAATAACGACTAGTATTTGGGGATACTTTGGCGAAACTGTTACATTGCATATTATTATGTCAAAAATGTCTTCAATAAACCGACTTCAAGAAAAGTGGAGGTTCTCAATTAAACTGATTTTTTTATGTTACGCAATTACTTCGGCATTTGTGAACCGATTTTGATCATTCTTTTTTTGTTGGAAAGAGGGTGCCTCGGTACTGGTTCCAATTAAATTTGACGAAAGTATTCCAACTCTAAGGGTGGTTAACCAGGGGATGAAACCGGTTTCGCGCACTTTCCGGTAACCGATTTCAATAAAACTTGGCAAATAGATGTAATTCCACGAACTTTTGAGGTTGGTTTTTTTTTTTATAAAAAACTTATAATTATGTTATGTAATAACATCGCGTGTCTTCAACGCAAGACGTTGCACCTATTCCAATTTTGCATGTCACACTCCATGCTTTGTAAAAGTTTTCAGCGATCATCGTCGCTTTCGGTTAAATTCACTAGCGGAAAATATGCGGACGGAGGATGCAGTGGACACATGCTTTCAACATCGTAAACAATGATGCACCATTAGAAAGTGTTATTGCAAACTAACACATTACGCCGCGTTATAATAACAGCAAGGTTCAACGTCAAACAATACCGAGCTGTAAACCATACTGGTTGAATTTATTATTGAATGTCATATTTGGTTGTATAGGCGAGTTCCGCTGACGATTTTTCTGCTTTTTGTTTGGACCCTAAAAATCGAATAACACGCGAACATCAAGTAAAATATACACAAACGTAATAAAAGAGATCCTTTTTCGACATAGCGACATGTAAAGTAATCAATTCAATACGCGAGTACTGTTTCCACGTAGACGTTGTCAACGGTAGTGAATAATTTTGTTGCCATTCAAGCTTGTTTGAATTTCTTTAGTGTTTATAAATACTCGGGAAGCTCGATTGTGAAATCGTTATTATTAACTCGCTCGATATAACGCAGGAAACCAAGTCGCATTCATGAAAAAAATGGGAGTAAACAATATACACATAATGTATACAGAACTCAGTAATGTCATACCTGGATTGACACTTGTTTCGTTTGCCAAATCTTTTCTACTTAGAGCTCCTGGGTTCGATTTTATTACCACCTGCCTGCACCTGCTAGTTTAGCAGCTTAAATACATAAAGAGGACACTATAGCCTGAAAACTCCTTAGCGAAAACCCGCATCCCGTAGTGAGATCAGCGTGCTGATTTTGATTCAAACCGGAATCGATCCGATCGGGTAGTCTCGAAATCAGATGGGTTTCTGAGCGAGAAGATGAACCTGATCCCTACTACATATTTCCAATCGTCTAGGGAAGTATAGCCACCTTACCTATTTCTGCCGCCAAGCAGTAATGTTGCCGACATTACTGTGTTCCGGTTTTGAAGGGTGCTGGTGAAATTACAGACATATGGGACTTATCAACTTATGTCTCTGGGTGACGGGCGCAGTGACAGTGCCCCTCAGATTTTTGCGATTTAAAGTACTTACTGAGTGGCACTGTAACTGTTATGGACAGGCGCGTAGCTTACCATCAGGCACACGACTTGTCGGTCCCGTCACTTGATATTAAAAAAAATGGCGGTAGCACTTCCCTGGACGAACTCTTTCACAAGGAGCTCCACTGTTACGAAATGTATATTAGTTAACGATGATTTCCGTAGTATGTCACCTATTCATAAGATACGACACCTGCATCACATGTTCACGTATCAACAAGCGTTTAAGTCTAAATAACCTCAAATCGATACCTCCAATTAACACTATAGTTGGCGTAACTATATTTTTTGGTCAGTTTCTGTTATTTTTGTAAACAGCCATATTTATTAGCTAACTGCCTCCGTGGCCGAACGGTTACCATGCCGACTGCCACGCAGGGGTCCTAGGTTCGACTCCCGGGCCGGGAGCCATATTTGTATGGCCTACATTTATTTCTTTCATGAGTTTGGGTGTTATTTGTGGTTGTCTATGTGTGTATCCATAGTACCCGCGATACAAGGTTTCCATAGTGTGGAGCTATGTTGAGTGTGTGCGTTATTACATATTATTATTTACTAATATTTGTTGTGAAAAAAACAGAAACAAAAAACAAAATTTGGAAAAAAAGCAAAAAATGAGTTTTGTGAACAAAAGGAAACAAAAAAACGAAATAAAAATAGAACAGGTCCAAAAATTAACTGGCGTAGTGTTCAATTAAGGTATCGAAATGTAAGTCTTTAAGTAGCCACGTTGAGGCAGCAGACGCTGTTTCGAGTCCAGTCGGGTAGGAAGACATTTTTCTTTGTATTTGTTCGATCTTTGTATCAATAATAGTCTCACTAATTATTCGAAAAATCTCATTTATAGCAAACATTTAACTGAATAAGATAAATCTTAGAACCTTGTTATTCCGCTTGGCGGAGTCGGTTTCGTTTTCACTGATCTTGAGCAGACTGCGCAGGAGATGCGTCGCGTTGTCCTGTACAGTATACGCATGCGTGTTAGATTATCCCTTATACCAGTTTGTTAAACTACTTAGTCTTATAACTTGACCGCTATAAATTTGTCTTCCATAACCTACAAGTGGATTTCGACTAATTTATCTTCGGAAGAGGGTTGACTTTTTTATGAGACTCGTAAAATTTTCAATATTGGTCGAGTCATCAACCCGCAGATTATGGGAGAGCAAAGTTTATGGTGGTCTACTCGTATTTATAGGGACAGACTTGAACACAAGTAACTACTGAACGTAATAAAATTAAGCTGGTATGTTTACCTGCACTTGCCCGTTACTAGTATCGTCGGAACTTGCAGGGTTGATTGTATTGTTAGCGTTGATAGGATTTTCAACGGCTGTGGTCGCCGCCTTGTTGTTTTCCGTCGGAGATCTGTTCACATTTATAAATAAGAATGAACTTAGTATTTCCTGGTTTTATCAAACGATTGGAGTCGAATTTTTGAACACAAATCAAATTAAAAATTACTATTTTATTTATTTACTTGAATACGTTACATTGACGTATGTTCAACAACTTCATAGCTTGATGAAACCTGCACTGAGACGGTCCACAACCCTCGGAAAACGTGTTATGTCCCTGACCCGAATTGGCCCAAGCCTTCTGTTTAAAGGAGATCCATTTGCGATATCGAACAGTTCTAGATATAAATGAGGCTATCAGCGCAAAAAGAAATAAAAATAAATGTGGGATACACCACTTTTGCGCCGACCACCTCATTCGTCAATGTTTAATAATAACATTCATTGACGAACAATTAGGAATCGTGCGAAGTCGAAAAGCCGAATCGGTCCAAGCCCTCAACAGTTCTAAACATCAATAAAAATTGGTAAAAAGGCACGATGCTCACGTGTAGTTGGCGAAGGCGGAATGGTGTCCGTCCTCGCGGCGCAGGAGGGTGGGTCCGGGCGCGGCCTGCGCGGGCGCGTTCGCGGCCAGCGATTGGCGGCTGTTCGCAGCACTCACGTTCGCGCGCAATTTGCGCCCGAACGAAATGCTCAACATGTTGGTTGGCAGCATCCTGTTAAGTCATCTTTATAAATTACCTGTTGCTTTCTTGAACTCTTTTATAGTGAAACCTATATTTCTTCGTCTAGTTTTAAAATAATTACGTCATTTTCCATCAAATCATGTATTTCTTTACAATACGCAGGTAGACATGAGCGCCGATAATATACAAAAAAGTGTCAGCGGCGGCGGCGTTTGGGCGGTGCGAGCGCGACCCTAAAACGAATTTGTATACCGGTGTTTATTTTTACAAAAACCATTACACAAATGCGTTTTCAAAGGAAAAAATAAAATAACGTATTTTCTATAGTAATCAATTTTTTATCAGTTCGATCATGCGCTCAGATCGTACGTACGCGCATGCTTCCATATTGTGTATGCGTAGTGAAAATGGCGACGCCAGAAATTGACAAATAATTTTTTTAAACAAAACATCTTTAAATGTAAAGTCACTAACTAACTTTTGTCGCCTATCTATGTCACCTCTGCTGAGGCCGGACAGCACGCTCGCCTATACTGCAGATGACAAGGCAAATCTTTTTGCTTCACTCTTTGCAAAGAGTTCGCGTCTGGATCTCATCTTACCTCAGGCTGACTGCACTATGGCGCCAATTCGCATACGCCAAAAATAGGTACTTAGAACTCTGCGGAATCTAGACGTGAATAAAGCTAGCGGGCCAGATGGATTTCCAGCACTAGTCCTACGTAACTGTGCCTCAGTACCGTCTCTCACTTGAGACTGATGTAGTTCCCAGGTCGTGGAACCTTGCAAACGGGCAACCTGTGCCGAAAAAGGGAAGCAGAGCGTTATAACTTGGGCCTTTTCATGGCAAAAATGAATAGGCATTCATCCATCGTCGACCTCATTGTCACTTTCCATCAGGTGAGATGAAGGTCAAATACAAACTTATATTTTATTTAAAAAAAAATTGTTATGTCTTAGAAAAGTCATTTTCTGGCGTCGCCATCTTCACATATACAAGACGGAAGCGTACGCGTGCGTGCGATCGGAGCGCCTGATCGAACTGAACGGCGCTCCGATTGCATTTGTCGGCGGCGGCGGCGCAAGGAAAAACGCGGCGGCGGCGGCGCTCATGTGTATACGCAGGTTATAAAGGCGTTACAAGAGTGAATTTTGAATCACTGTAGAGCACAGTATTAATAGTAGTAGTATTATTTGTATAACTCGCGGAATACTTATAGTTTTTATGTTTTATTTTTATTATAATATCAAGTGACGGGACGAACAAGCCGTAGGTAAGCTACACGCCTGTTCAAAAGAGTTGCAGTGCCAATGTTTTCGTGCAATAATTTGTAAATACAATAAAATCATATTAATCATGCAGGCAAAACAATAATAAAATGAAAAGAAAAGAATCCCATTACATAATTAGTAATATATGTATATATATATATATATATAGTGGTTTTATAACTGGAACGGTATGGGGTGGGAGTTCCCCACTGTAA
Organism: Hyposmocoma kahamanoa; assembly: GCF_003589595.1. Taxonomy (NCBI): domain Eukaryota; kingdom Metazoa; phylum Arthropoda; class Insecta; order Lepidoptera; family Cosmopterigidae; genus Hyposmocoma; species Hyposmocoma kahamanoa. The sequence goes on from NW_020654748.1 coordinate 3,598,890, forward strand.
GAGATACAGGGAAACTGTCTTAAGTATCATTAAGTTTTTTTTATACGTTATTATATCGCATCGAGTATATAACCAGAAATAAAGACGAAATGTCATTTAATTTATTTGAAAACTATTCTGCCATATCATTACTGTGACAACTGCTTGGCTAGCCCGAGTAGGAAACAATTGACGGGTGTCGTCAACTGTTTCACTTCATAGCGACCAGTTAACTTGGGCTTTGCTATAATGGACGGAAATCGTAAAATTACATATTTAATATTTAATTACCGATGAAATGTGATTCCGATTGTTTTGTAATTAGATGTTTTGCTGTTTTTCCCGCACCACCGAATAGAACAGCACGGCATTGTTAGAGATATTATCTTTATTACAATAAATACAGAATATTTTTTGGAACATACGGAGACGTACGCATAGGTCAGTAGTTGGCCTGTCTATATTTAAGTGCAAATGAAAGTTGATATTTATAAAAGCTGTATCGCTAATGTGTTACCATGAATATATGGCCCTTATTTCGTCTCTATTTCTGGTTATATACTCGATGTTATATCGTATGTATTTGTAATACTTATATAAGTATCGACAATTTTGAATTTATCTGTTAGTTTATAATATTTCTCCCTCTTCCTATCTTCCACGCTATTGACCGCTTGTCACTTTTGCTCTCACTGCCTTAGGTTGGCTGGAAGTGATCTCTTTTAGAGATAAGTCCATTTTTGTTCTCCTTTTGTATAATTAATATTTCTTTTGTATAAATGTTATAGTTTTATTTATCAAACTGTTAATGATAATTAATATTTTAATGTTATTTACATTTTATTTTCCTATCCCATCATTGTAATTATTATGTCCTGTATTTAGATCTGCCGGAAGAAATTTCATTTACAAATAAGCAGTACCTTTTGTTTTGTTTTCCACCGACTTCAAAAAAAGGAGGAGGTTTTCAATTAATTTCTTTTTATGTATGCTACGCAATAACTTCGGCATTCGTGAACCGATTTTGACGATTCTTTTTCTTAGAAAAAGGGTGCCTCAGTGGTCCCATTTAAATTTCAAGAAAATATTCCACCGCTAAGCAAACTAGGGGATGAATGACTTTTGAGGTCGGCTTTTTAGTACTCTGTTCTGAGATTATTACTAAATGTGATTTGTATTTTCCTGCGCAATAAATGATTCAATAAGTAAAAAACGCGTTTCACATACAAAAATAACTAAGCGAACAAAAATCTTACCTATAGAATCTTGGTTCATCGAACAAATCTTCGAGTACAGCCCCAGAGAATGGTTGATCGAACATGACTTGATAAGTCGGTTCCGCGTTCAATTTATCAGATAACCTGACTGTATTGCTGTCGGGGGGCTGGTATACAGCAGTGATCGTGCCTTTGGCTCCGATGGGCGCTGTGATATTGCGGGCCACGCACACGACGCGGTCGTACATCTTGAAATCTCCCTTTGGATCCGGAGCTATGTTACCTTCGTGTAGTTCTGGCTGTTGGAAGAAATATCTTGTCATTACTTATCTTTACTTATTTGATTTTTTAAGGGAAGTATGTCTTTAAATTTGAAATATTTTTTGTTTGTAAACATATAATCAATAGTGATTAGTTTCCTTGACTGATGTTTCATAAAAACAATGGTCCGAAAAGTGTTCAACATCTAGATTATATACATGTATTAATATAGCTACAAGGAGTGATATAGAGTTGTCAAAACCACCAAATATTAATTAATTATTTTATCGCATTCCGGATTTCAGGAAATAGTTTTACTGCATTGTAAGACAAAACTACTAACCTAGGAAGTCAAAATTGGATTTTAAAGTACTTCTAATGGTGCCATGTAAAAATACAGTAGATGTAACTGACGTTTTACCAAAGCAGAGAATAAAAAAACGACGAGTATGGTCACTCTCCGCCCCTCCCTAGCTTTAAATATGGCATCGCATATTGACGGTCTCATCGACGGAACGGCAACAAGGCTGTCAGTTATATACTGCCTTTTTTGCCACATGCCACTATTAGAATAACTTTTAAATCCAACTTCGTTTTCCTATGCCAGTAGTTTGTCCTACGATGCAGTAAAACCATTTCCGGAAATTCCGAATTCGAAAAAGTTATTAATTAATATTTGGTAGTTTTAACAACTCTATGTCGCCACTTGTAGCTATGTCTATACATGTATCTATATATGAGGAACATCTTTTTCCGACCACTGATTATAATTATTAGTAAAAAAAACCTAAACTAGAATTTCTTTAATGTCCGGTAACTACTATTACTACCGCTAATGAACTAACCAGTAATCGACACTCACCAATAATGAACACCCACTAAATGACATTTACCAATAAGAAACGTGTTACTATGATAGAAAATGTTGTCCTAAATCGTATTAGAAATTAATTTTAAAAAGATGAACAGCTTTTTTTAGCAATCTATGAATCGCATTAATCATGGTTTCTTTGTTTATGCTTTGTTTACAAACGTCACGTCAGTCTAACAGCTCAAACAAGGTAAGGTGGAAGAGGCGATGTCGCTCTATCAAATAATTTCTGACAAAATCAGCGATGAGGATGTTTCCCTCATCGTCTCCCATACGTCTTAATCCGACATATACATATAAATATCAAGGTAGTAAAAAAATCATACATCAACAATATAATAAAATATTTCAATAATAAATTGATATTACGTGAACAAATACTGCGAGTGAGAACCAATGTTTATGTAGTTAGCGCTATGTAGTTCTTAAGTTGCAGAAGGCCTATGGACAACACTACAGCTGACATACCTTATAGAGCAGGTTCCACTTAACGTGCAGCGTGACCTTCTTCCCGTGTCCTTTAAGGTCATTCAGCTGTTGGTCCAGTGAGGAGGCCAACACCTTCATCTCCTCTGGCTCGAGTGCGTCAGAACCGCATTCGCGTCGCGCCGCGTTAGTGTGGGGTTGGGTCTTCAGCCACGCCACCACATCTTGCGGCTTCTTTTGCCTGGGAAACATTCATCAATTCTCAAAAAAAATCAATTTGACGACCTGTGCGGTTGAGTGGCTTGCACGACGGTTTTAATGGTGGCACCATCTCTGAGGTCCCGGGTTCGGTCCCCGGTCGGGTCAATGTAGAAACTAAATTTTCTACATTGTCTTGGATCTGGGTGTTCGTGGTACCCTCGTTGTTTCTAATTTCACTAACACAAGTGCTTTAGTAACTTGCTTTAAGATCAAAACGACTGTGATGTTGTCCAATAAAGGGTTTTCCATCAAAGGCGGGTGGATTTTGACAGTTCATAGCGGCCATGTTGTTGAGGCTGCTGATGCTGCTTGTCAAATCTGTTGTTTATTTTTCAGTCACTAAAGACTAACCATCATGGCAAGTTACAGTGTCGAGCAATACGTGCAAGTGATAAAAATTTATTATCAAAATGGGTGTTCTATTGTGGCATTGATGCGAGCGTAAGAGACTGCCTCGGGTTCTCCTGAATACTCTCACGAACAGCGGAAATGTTTTCGGCAGATCTTGCGTTTCTTTGTCATACGGGTGTGGGCTGATGGTTCACTGAACCGGTGGGCTCAAATATGGCCAACAAACGTTGAATAGTCGACTGGGAAAGACGACCAAATAAACCGTAAAATGGGCGCAACGCGTGCGTAATACCAAGTAACGGGACGAACAAATCGTGCGCCTGTTGGTAAGCGACACGCCACTCAGAACTTTAAATCGCAATGATCTTAGGGTCACGTCCACTGCGCCTGTCACCCTGAGACGTAAGTTGATAAGTCCCATGTGCCTATAATTTCACCAACACCCTTACTCTTACTCAACCAGAACGCAGTAATACTCACATTACCGCTTGGCGGCAGAAATAAGTAAGTCTCCTTTACACAAGGAGAGAATGGTAGTAAGTAAGCGTGTACGTCCAGAGAAGTACTTCTCTGGACGTACACGCTTACTTACGTACGTACTTCATCTCTTTCACAACGAGCTCTACTGCTACTAAATTTATTGCAAGCTGTGTGTTATACTATAAATTAAAAAAAAATTAACTTACCCAACTTCATTAGGCCACAGGTCGCTTTCAAAGAAGATGTCATTGTTCAACACATGGGCCAATTTATCAAACAGCTCTGGAAACTTTTGGGCATACGCCTTCACCACCTCTATGCATCGTTCGGAGTACAACCATGCGTTCGTAACTTTGCAGCGACGCGTAAAGCCTGACACCTCTTGGTTCTGTTCAAAAGCGTATCGAATAATTAAGATGATAATATCGAAAGTGTAGAATCACGAAATTGTCGGAAAAATAGGTAGGTGTGAAAATACCTTTTAAATTGTTGAAACGTGTTAGCAAATGTCACGAAAATGTATCTGTCACCGCAACTGTCAGTTGCGGTGATTATGTTATGACTATCACAATGACATCTACATTATTCATCGAGTACATAACCAGAAACATTATAGATGGTAATAATAATTTAATGGAAGCCCTGTAATAAGCCAAACTGGCATACGAAGTCAATTTAAATTAAAAAATTCAATGTCAAACAAAAAAAGAATTAATAATAGGTACATTAAAAACAAATAATAATGTTAATAACCAATTGGTACCCAACTGTCAGCATTATTATAATGAAAACCTATTCGTTCCTTAATTTTAATTTTCAGGCATCGAAATGGAATATCGATGGTTTACATGCGAGTTCGAGTTAATAGACGTAATAGACAACTAAAATTAAAGTGAATAAGCAGTTATCTTCAAAATTACATGTACTGAATTTAGGACGATATGTACCTTCTTGTTGAACTTTAGGTTGAGCCCAACATTGAATTTGTTCTGTGTCTCGGTGGGCAGCTCGTTCCTTTCGCCAGACACCACGAATACAGTGCCCGTTATGCGAGATAACATCTGCGCTGATATTCCTATAAAATGTTTTTAAAATTAATCGAAAGTTAACAAATGTAGTTGGTACAATGTGTGAACAAAACAAGACAACGACCACGGCTAACGCTTGTATTAGCACATCTCTTGTATATCAGGAATCTGCTGGATACGAGCAGAGTAAGATCAGTAATTGTTGCGATCTTAGGGGGAGGCCTATATCCAACTATACACGTCTTTCGGCTGAAATGATGATGGTGACAATAACCCTTGTATATCTTTGTTAGATAGTAGAAGCGCAGGCAGTGAAGCTTTCTTAGCATCCACTGAAATTAACAACAACGCACAGTCATACATTCACACTAAAGAAACCCTGTAACGCGAATGCCATGGACACATACATACGTAGACAACCACAAATTACAACCAAACAAACGAGTGAAACAAATGTAGGCCATACAAATATTTCTCTCGGCCCGGGAATCAAACCCGGGACCTCTGCATGGCAGTTCAGCATGGTAACCGTTTGACCACGGAAGCAATTGCACCTACGAACGGAATTTCTCGCCCATTCCTCGAGCGATAGGCATGAAATTTCAAACCAACAAAGTACAATTCTACAGGTCATGACGAAGCTCTTTAGAAATTTGGAATTTCGATCTATGATCTGAGATAATTGAGACCAAATTTTACTGAATATCATAATATTTTTACTACCGAAAAGTTAATACTTAGAAGTATGATTACTGCGCAGAAACTAAACCAAATGAAAGAAAAATACACGATGTATCAGAGGAAAAGACGATCACCAAAGGAATAAAATATCTGAGGCTTTGTTACTCTGGCCACGTTCACAGTAGAAAACACCCACATATTTTACACGTAGCACTAAGAGCACCACAACCCAAAGTAGGAAGACCCACATTTATCTGGAACGACTCCCTAAAACATGACATTGAACTAACTAAAGATAAGGATAAATTCAGACAGCAGCTGAAGAAATGTATAAAATTCCTGAAACCGACACAGAATCAGAAGGGAAAGAAATGATACAACTCAAGCTCTATGGACCAGAACACAACTTCACCCAGGACGATCCACTACGGCAACACGAAGCCCAACACCATCAACCATCAACGCTCATTCCTAACAACACTACCTAACAACTTACCCAAGTAACTACCCCCTACTATCTACTTTTTGTCTCGCGCTGCATAGCAGGCAGGAATCTGGCCACCGTCTGCGGCTGGTTGGTCATCCCCTCCACACTCAAGGGCGCGTCACTCCCTTAAACTGTACCCCCTGGTATATCAGACTTGTCCGGGTTAGATTTAATCTCGCTGGGTGTGGTGCCAATAAGCATGATTCATATATTTTTTTGAAAAATTGAAGAAACAGGGAAAAAATTCCTTCGTTCCGACTGGACTCGAACCAGCGTGTGTTGCCTCACCGTAGCTACCGCAAAGGAATTGTTCTGTTTTTGTTCGATCTTTGTACCAATAATAATAATAACAAAGGTAAAACATTCAATTGTAAAATTACACGCAAAACTTTGCAAATGTGAAAAAAGTAAAATAAGAAAATGCTTCGATAAGGATTCGACATTTCGCCTAGTATATCTTCTGGATTATTTTCTGAAATATTCAAAGCTAACTATCTAAACTAACCGCATGCGGCGGCGGCATGGTTAGCGGTGCGATAGGGGCTGGCCGCAGTCGACGCGATGGGCACGGGCTCGGGCGTCTCCAACACCTGCACCTTAATGCGTCCACTGCGAACCGCTTCAGAGTCCACCACCTGTCAAATCAAACGCAGTTTCGTAACTTATTCCACGGAAAAAAAACAACAGAAGTGCCTTAAGCCTGGGTTATTATCAGAATCGCTATCGCCCTAACTCACTCTATCACTGTGTGGGTATTCCTTATAAACTATATTAGTTAAACTCTTTTATCGAGTTCTTAGGTTTTCGCGATTGTTACACATAGGAAATGAAACTATTTTTCCGGATTTAAATCGCGTATATTTGTTTTTTTAAACAAACCAGTCAACCGTGACCACGGGACCTGTAAATATTATAACTGGTTGATGACTGCACCACCTCAGTCAACAGTGGCCACGGGACCTGTAAAGGGCCCCAAAGGTTGGTGTTTGAAAAAACAAATATACGCAATTTAAATCCGAAAAAATAGTTTCATTACCTATGTAAACTCTTATACTTGAAGTGCCATTCCACTGCTTTCTGCGTGTACATACTTGGCCCACAAACTGCACGCGTTAAAGGATACTGGCAAAACGCTTTGAAATACGTGAGCTATAATACGCGTGCCAACTTGCGGACCAGCAAATTGCACCTTGCAACCAAATCAACTTGCGCTCCCTGTCAATACCCATGTCGTTGAACAGATTTTCCGTAACCCAATGCCCTAGGTACTTGAACCATTCCGATTACTTTACTGTCCATTGGAAACTGTTCGTTTCGTGTAAAAAAACAAACCTTTCAGTCGTTATAAATGACGATTTTGCAGACACGCTTGACGTCCAAGCGTACCGAATGCGGCGCGAACGCAAGTGTAGGGTTAAAAAACATTATGCCATTATCGCACTAATAACTTTCGTATACCGCGTAACATTCAACTGACCATAGTGTACACAGTCATAATTGGAAAATAGGCAGGGTACTGTACGTGCACCCGGGGCGGCTTACCCGAGGCACTGCCCTCTCAACCTGAACTTATAAGGTTCCTGTGCGTGCACAGGTTATAGCGCCCTTCTCGTATACCCTAAGGGTCGGTAAGAAGGGTCACTATAACGAAAACTAACGTAAAAAAGATATGGGGCTGACCATACTGTTTGTTTTAGTGGTGGCAAATGGTGGCTGTGTAATGCTTGTGAGCGTGTCAAGATACCTACCCCGGTACCTATCTGAACAACAGGGATGGTGCTGTACGTGCACCCGGTGTTGCTCACCCAAGGTTGAGATGAAGTTTGTGTAAATGGGTAATAGTGCCCTTCCCGTATAACCGACAACGTATAACAGAGGTTGACAGCGAGGGCAGGGCGCATTATGTTATAGTGTACGTAACATGTAAAGTGATGGTAATTTCTTTCCAGGATTTGCGACGTTATTAATAGGTGATAACCAGTGATCGGAATTGAGGGAGTTCATTTGCCTAAAGTATGAAAGTTTTCTTAGTATAGACATACCCATTTTACCCGGCATTTTTTAAAGACCAAAATAAATTCCGGAATTCATATAACAAAATCAATGCGTATAAAATATCTTTTTTTACTGTCTATTTTCTAAGCATTCCAAAATATATATGTTACGTTTATTTTTTAAATGACTAAAGTATTTAATCGTAAGGACAATAATACAAACTAAAATAAAAACACAACTACAATATTTTTTTTAATGAGACAATAATTTGTAGCAAATACTTGATTGGAAATAATAATAATTTGTCACCAATCGACTCAAATTTCAATAAATAATACGCTTATTCAAACATAATCAGTTTCAAGAAGTCTCAGGATTTGTAGAAGGGAATGTCCACATTATTCTTTATTTTAGCTAAATTAACTGCCTCAATTCTGATCACTGGTGATGACTTAATTGTTTTATCACTTACAGTAGCCAAGCATCCATAGTACTGCCCTTGAGTCAACAAGAAGACGTGATCTCCGGGCGGATAGGCTTCTTGCGGCGTCGAGAACTTGCCTGCCTCCTGCACTATATACGCGCTTACGTCTTTCACTATAGCTTGGTACGCGTAGCCACAAGGAACAGTGCACCATTCGGGTTCGGAGACCATTTGTGTGTTATCCTGAATAACGTACTTGTAGCCTAAGGAGAAATTTAGTTCATTGAATGGTTTGTTTAAAAGTACACATTTTTCTTATTTTTCGATAAGTGATATTTATTACCTTTAAGATTAACTGCGTGGACTATTAGTTTCACATCTCCTAGCTCTATGCCTAGTCGATTCATGTTACTGAAAACAAAAGAGACGAATAATAATTACGCTGGACTTTTAACTTTGGACGGATATTATAGAGTTTAATTTAAATGTTAAGATCTCGGGATCAATCCCGAGACAACCACAGAGGTCGTCAAATAATATACCACGTAATGTGTGAGCTGTAGTCTTTTTGACAAATATGTAAATGCATCTTTGTATGTATGGTTTGTAAGTAACTGAAACATATATCGCACCTCCGGTAAAATACATTTGTAAAAAAATATGACTCCAAACCATTTTTAAAATGCAATTATTTATTCAAAAAAACAGTCATTCATTTCTTCATTTTTCTACAGAGGGCGTAATGCGAATTGAAATAGTATGACATTTAAGAGCTTTTCAAATGTGCTCAGTAGCCCTAAATACAATAATTTTAATTCATTTTCTGTGAATTTTAGAAATGTAAGTTAGGTCACTATTTCATTAGAGGTGCGAATATATACTTGCCACCTACACACTAGGTTACAGGATCTGTAATGATCTCTCTCTCATATCATTATCATACACCACTTACACATACATCTCACATACATTTTTAAGATTAATTTAAGTACGTAAGATACAAAATATATACGTATAATCATACGTATTAAAATTGATCTAATCACAACAGTAAAACAGTTTTTCTTGTTCGAGGGGTGAGAGTCTGGTGACCCGTACAGAGTTTTTAAACCAGTGCAAACCGGGCGCCAGTCACTCACTTAAGCCAAAATTGTCCAATAGATTTAATTAGTTCTTACATTGCTTTAGTGAGTGAAAATAAACAAATATTGTTATTATTATTACTGTTCAATTATAGTAGCTCGTTCCGAGATCCATTGTTTGTGCAGATTGCCATTGTTCGGTTCCGTTGAGAACCGCGGCGCGTCGTCCGCGAAGTTATTGTCTTTGTCGATATGGTGCAGGCGCGTCTTCTCGTTTGATATTGATATTACTCTGGAAACAAACGTTTACTTAGTATTTCAAACTAGTATTAATAGTCCCAAATCCAAACACTTACTTAATCTAAAGAAAATTACAAACGATGCAATGTTTTATATTGGATAATGAATTTTGCATTTTTTTTTTTCAAAGAAATGGTAATTTTTACTTTTAGAAAAATTCAGATAGAGTGATAGTAGCCCAAAAAGTTGCTTCACAAATGAGAAAACGACATTCGAATACCTGTGGTGGCATGTATCTACGACTAAAATTGATTGAAACATGCATGTCGAAGGGGCTTGGAAAACTGAAGTCCCCAAACAGCATAGTGGACTATGGCATAAACAATTCCTTAAATGAGATCTGTGCTTGCAGCTATAATGTGGATTCACAAGTTACGGGGTTTGAGACACCGTTTAGCATAAAATGTAGTCAACAATCATATTTTTGTTGTTTAATTTTTATTTTTGTTTATTACATTGCATGTTCCCTTTTGTAGTTTCGAATTAAGCCCTAACTACCCTGTAATTTATTTATTTTATTGGATAAAGCACAGCAACAGATTACAGATTAAAAAATATATCAACAAAGAAATTGTACATGTAGGACATTGACTTACATATAAATGGACGACGGGTCTAATACAAAAACCACGAAAAAAATGTCCCAAGTCAACCTATTTAAACGTAGTGACATGTAAAGGAATATGAAAAAGCTAAAACGTTGAATTTAAATTGTAATGTCATCGCAGTACTGTCTAATTTTGCTTGCTTCGCTGTCAGTCGAATAAACGAAGACTAAAGCGTGAATGACGCTCTGTATACGATTTTAACGCCCTATAAGTTCGGACACTTTTTAGCGCGGACCCGACGTCCATATAATTTAAGTCAATGATGTAGGAATATAAAGAGTGTTGAGTCGAGCGGCATTTATTTTTTTACAAACGAAATTAAAACCCTTTCAAAAATGTATATCGCATAGTATACGTGTTCTATTTAGTTCAGTTGATATAAACAAATCATTGGTATATGTAAGAACCTATAGAATACAGCGGTTTTCTTGTAAAATTTTGAGGTAGGTTCGTGTTTTTTTCTATAGTGAAAATTTTCAGGAATCGTGTTTTCACACTGTATTATCGTAAATTTAAAAATTTACTTAAATGTAAATTAAACATATTTAACAAAAAAAACGCTTACGTAACAAAGATATTAAAAAAAACGTGGATTAAAATGTAGGAATCTTTTATAACTATCATTACTACTATTATTATTGAATGGCCTCGGCATTCTACAACCGGCTGCCGGTTAACGCGCGAAGTGCACCAAAGGAAGAATTCATTCGAATTTGTCCTCAAAACGTCGCTTGTTGAGCAATCACTTTACACGTTTGATGACATTGATGTGTGATGCCATTTATTAATTAAAATTGGACGTAGTTAAACCAAAAGGATCCAATGCACATCCAGTCAATTTCGAGATATGACAGTTTGAAGTTGAAAAGTGTTTCTCAATCTTGTTTTATTTTCAAAACTTATAATGTCATGTAACTCCAGGATTTTTTTTCTGATCCTAAGGTCGTATTCTAGAACTCTACTCAATGCTCAAGTCAGGATTGCAATAGAAACACAAGCACTAAACACAAGGAAATACGACCCTAATGCCAGGGACTTGAGTATGATTTCGAGTGCTTTAAACCATACTCAAATCCTGACTTGAGCATTGAGTAGAGTTCTAGAATTATCCAAAGAGCCGTTTGGTGCACTTAACTAATTTTTTGATAATTTTATGGATTGGATCCTATTTGCTTAACCAATTATATTAATAATTGACTGACTGATATATTTTATTTGATTGCGTTTATGTAGTTTATTATAATGATTATTTCATAAATGAATCTCAATAGATTGCAATTAATATATTAAATCATTCTTGTCAATTAATTAATTATTCATTAATATCTTTATTCATTAATATCTATATTCATTAATCATTATATAATATCTCTGTAATAATTTATAATTAATTAACATATTAATTAATCAATCACTATAATTAATTAATCTTTCTTTAAATTAAGTGACTTGTAGCTTATTTGTTATCAATAAATAAAGAAGTGAGACTACAAGTAGTGTAAATTTCATTATTTGGTAACATTGATTTGGTAATAAATAAATACTGAATACTGTACATACTTGGCCCTGGTGAGATGTGGCCATCCAACCCAAATAATCTGACCGAGCAACTCTCTGGCGGCCTGCTCGAGCAACGGGTCAATGTCTTTCTCGTTGGTCAGTTCCACAATCATGTTCTCATTGCGCGACGGCTGGTCGAATACTTTCACTTTGCATTTTTTAAGTGTTGTCTGAAAGATAGGGATTTAATTATTAATACAAAGATCGAATACTCAGAAAAAACACTCAGAAAAAATTCCTTCGATCCGGTCGGATTCGAACCGACATCTTCTTGCATACCGTGCCAGACGCTATACCAACTAAGCCACGGAACGAACCAACGGACCTCACGAATTCTTCTATGTGCTTGCGTCGTGTATTTGTACTTGGTCTTTCAACGACTTTTTAGTCGTAGCGCCATCTATGAGAAATCTATTGCAGATTTATCACCCAGTTAGTACCTTTACAGCTACCAATCCTGGCGAGAGATGTCGCTATTCACTGTATTAATTACATTTGTATTGAATTGATATTCAATTATTTTTTGTGAAATTACTCCACTAGTTTTCAAATTACTGCTTAGCATCAGAAATAGGTAAGGTGGAGGTACCTGCATAGACGCACTGTAGCTATAGAGCTCCTTGTGGAAGAGTTCATCTACAGGCACATGGGACTTGTCAACATTATGTCTCCGGGTAATGGGCACAGTGGGAAAGCTCCTCATATCATTGCGAATTAAAGCTCTGAGTAGTACTGGAATTGTTATGAACAGGCGTGTAGCTCAACACCAGGCGCACGACTTGTTTGTTCCGTCACACAAAAAAAAAACTCTTTTACAAAGAGCTCTACTGCTACTGACCATGAACTTCGAATTGACGCGATCCTGTCATACCTCATTCGTTTCCTTACATAATATTTTAATTTTAGCGAATGCCACATACTTTGTACTTGAGATGTCTCATGGTGGGGAATCCGGGGAAGAGCATGTCCCTCCTCGCGTTGGGCAGCATGCCGCGCTTCAGTTCGGATTCTGGTACTTCGAGCTCGCTGCGCCACACGTGCTGCTCGATCACATGGCACTCAGCGATCGGGGGGAAATAGTTCGGTGCTGGGACGGTACCTGATCAGCGAATAGAATTACACATTGTAACTATGATTATGAATACAAATTTAATAGCCACGGGTTACAGAGTCGTCGAAATTCTCTTGTCTTTTTGTTATGGATCCTTGTACTGATTTTTCGTCACCGTTAGTGACATCTAGTGACAGATTTTCGAATAACCTTCTCATCGCAGCCTCAGATGGTTAGAGCAATGCTACGGTGCAGCATGGACGTGGGTTCGAGTCCCACTGGGTGGATGAAATTTTTCTGTGTGTTCGATCTTTCATATAATTATCGACAATCATAACAAAACTAGTGGGAGTTATTTTACAAAAAAATCTCTAAAAAAAATAGTTGGTCAAAATTACTTCATTACTTAAATCGTTGTCAATGTGTGACCAAAGACAACGTTTACGTAGAAAGGCACGTAAGTACGAAGTCAGTTTTCACTTTATTTATGATATTTGAAATACGCTTAAAATAGAATGTATTTTATGTACCATTGAGAGTCTGTTGCGGTTTCTGCGGTCGACGCTGAATTTACCTTGACTCTTTGGCGACCAGTTGTAGACGAGCATAGGCCCATGACTATTTCGCTTGTGCTCCTCTTCTGTTAATCGCTGGTAGCAGGGCGCCATCGCTGACAGCAGGTTGGTCTGAAGTAAATATATTTTTCATATACACTACTCGTACATATATACAAACAAACCCCACTTCATAAATAATTGTACAATTTTTTTTACAATCGTTAAGGCTGCTGTTACAACACACATGTCATATACACATATACATATTTCTCTCCAACTCCTGAGGTAAGCAGATACTTTGGAACTCCACAAGCTACGTTCTTGACACACATCTTTTGCCTGTTCTTATGATACTAAGTGACTGGACGAACAAGCCGTGCGCCTGGTGCTTTCAATAACAATCTACTATAAGGGACACTGCCACTGCGCCTGTCACTCTGAGACATAAGTTGACAAGTCCCATGTGCCTGTAATTTCACCAGCACCCTTGAACTTGTCATTACTGCTTGGCAGGAGAAATAGGTAAGATTCTACTGCTACTAGTGAAAACTGCATATTTGTAAATACTAAGTACTTTTAACCTTTTTTTAAGGCCGAGTTGTTATTCAAATCCATCATAAACCCTCTCTCATAATGATGGAAGCAAAGACCATAATATTTCTTCACTTGCTCCGATACTTCTTTAGCTTTCGATGCCTTACTTTCTCAATCTCGTATCTTATAAAGAGTGATTATTTAGGAGACGGCAAAATTTTCCATTCATTTTAAATTTCTTATCAAGGGTGTGAATTAAGATGCATTACTTTAAGAATAAGTAAAAGCCAATGTGTGAATATGAAGGAAATGTGACTTGAAATCAGCCTGCAAAATTTGTAAACACAATCCATTTTTTGCATTTCAGGAACTTTGTGCTCTAAGACATGAGTTTGAGAAAGTAAGGCGACGTTTTGTATTTCAATCTCACCTCGTCAATAAACGGAATAAGCACAACAGCCTCCCAATCGTTCCTCTTCCCGTTGAGATCGGTCTCGAAGTGCACAGGGTAATAGTGCACGATGGGCGACTCCTCGTCGGTCATCAGGTCGTGGAACGGCGCTGGCAGCAGATGCTTGCTAGCCGCCGGAAGAACAGCTAAGAGCTGGAAGTTTTTTATTCTTAAAGGTTTGCATTTGGCCACTACCTCACTTGAAGATAAACATGGCTGGCATTAGTAATGGGCTATAGTCTGTCTCTTTGAAGACGGAGTAAAATGACATATGTAAGGTTGCCACTTTCCATAAAATTTTAAATAGTTATGTACTTGTTGCCGATAGTTTTATCGATAGATTGTGAAAGATAAAATTTTGCCAAAAAATGGAATTGTCAATGTTACGTTCTAATGATTACTAATTGCGTCATTGCCTTCTTTATTTTTATTATGACAGTTGGCCTACTAGTATCGAAATAAATTTTTATTCATATACATTTTAACAAGAATAGCCGGAATTTGATTAAGTATTTTGAATTAAAATTAAAAACTTGAAAATATGTCCCCTCATTGTATTTTTCGTATACATAGTTCTAAATACAGTGTATGTATGTATGAGTTTACGAAAATTCATATGTGCTGTTTCAAACTTGTGTGCTCAGTAATTGGATAAATAATGGATCGAAGATGTTAGAAGTTCGGCTATTTATTCCATAAGCAACCAATATTCAGTCGATAGAATATTTTTTTACTGCCATCACTAGCTGCTCGCAAGCGGGCCACACTTGCGGAATGAACTGTCATTTTACTCCATCTTCAAAAAAGACCGACTATAATTAATTAGCGCACTAACGATCATATAATATTATACATATTAGACAACATCACACTCGTTGTTCCGATCCCAAAGTAAGTTAAGCACTTGTGTTATGGAAATCGGAAACAACGATGGGACACAGACACCCAGACCGGAGATGCAGAAAATTTAGTTTTCTACATTGATCCGGCCGGAGATCAACCCGGACTTCAAAGAT
>NW_020654748.1:3614519-3617674 GCF_003589595.1 Hyposmocoma kahamanoa
ACTACTTACTCAGTGACTTTGGAATAATCTAATTTATTCATATAGTAATCTTTCTTATGTAATATAAATTCCATTTCCATAGTAGCCTCCTCTGAAATGAAACATTAGCATTTTTACAATACAATGAAAATATGTCTCCCTTAAATGTGTAACTTGAAATTCGGAATTGTCTGGTAATCACACAAAGAGAAATAAAACTTGCTGGCTTTGATGTTCGCTCATTCTGACTCAAATATTTAACTGATAATTACTAGAAACCGTAGTGTAAATGGCATCACTGTCAAAAGTTTGACACATAATTAGTAGAAATTGTGGTTTAAATGGCAATACTGACAAAAATTTGACACATAATTAGTAGAAACTGTAGTTCAAAAGGCAGCACTGAACCGGACAGCTAGATGGCGCCGAGCATTAATATGGTCTTTCCGCGTTTTTTGTCTTTGACCTTATGCGGTTGGCCTGCTAATACCCAGAACGGTTTAAAATTTGAGAAATTATTTTAATTTAGAGAGTCGAGAACGGAAATGTGTAAGATTTGACATTATGCTCTAAACACACGAGTGATTTTCGAATTAGAAAGAGTTGAGGGGTATAAGTCATTGTCTACCACATTGGTCAAAACCAAAACACATCGCGTGCTGCGCGTTAAAATATTAATCACTTGTCACTCTATATTCCGTAGACAAACGTCCAAAAAAATATTCGAAAAGCTCTGTAGCACATTTACTTCAAAAATATAATACTTAAATCGTAAAGATTAAATAATTACCGTCGCTAGTTTCTTCATACTCGTCATCGTCGTCGTTATCAACGTCATCCATAAACTGAAATAAAATTAGCAATGAACAAGAATAACTCGTCATTATTGCCGTTAGGATAAAACTGCAAATTGAAAAAGTAATAGTGATAAAATTATCGCTTATTGTCATATTTTTGCAAATCGAAAATTTCTGACTTTTTTTACATACATGACGATAATTTTCATAACATGATATATAACAATATTAAATTGCGATTAATTTTTGTTAATCGATACGTAATGACTGTGGAATACAGCAAAGGTTTTAGTAGTAGGTTAGAGTAGCCATAATTTATATTTCACTAACGATGAATTATGCAGGCTTTAGAAGGTAGGTATTATGTGATTTTGCATGTATGTTCTGCGTATTTAAATATTTTAAGCTTTGTTGAGTATAGAATTTTATTCATATTTTATGATGATTTATTATCAATTATTCTTAATATTTTGATTACGTATTGATTTTTAAATACATTATTAAAAATTAAAAGAGTTCTATTAAAATAAAAGTTACGAGAATTTCGCAGTGCTTGGAACAGGGTATAGCAGCACTACCTTGTGTTGCCTACCCAGCCCGTGTTGTGGATACCCCAAAGATTCGCACCAAGCGTTACGCTTGACCTCATCGTCACTTGCCATCAGGTTAGATAAAGGTCAAATGCGCGCTTACATTTGTATAAAAAAAACCTTAGTTTATGGCACATTGCAATCATACACAAGAACAGTCGTTCACAAGCAGCATACACGTCTGTATATGACATTAACCATGTGTGATAGACGGTTATCTTTATTCCACGAATGAACGAAATGCCCCATTGAGTGATCACAATATTCAATACGACTGTATAAAAAGCCCTACTACAATATGTTCGAGCTTCATTGCTAGTGTATTTGCGCAAGATAAGTATATATTTATATATACGTGCTGTGGAAAGGAAAATATAAGTGTGATCCACGAGCTTGCAAAGTTGAATTTTGATCATGCAGCTGGGCCTTTAGAATATTTCGAAGTACGCGTACCATATCATGCGTGGCGTTGATGAGCGCTTGCAACTCGTCGTCGGGTTTGTTGGCCTTGATGTCGTCGATGTTGATATTGAACGTCTCGTCGTTGTTCGGCTTGTACTGGATAATTATCATAAATAGTATTTATTTCGATACAAACAATCAAAAAATATTCACATGATAAACATCTCCAATATCACAATCTATACTGTTATAATAATTGTAAGCATTTTGCTTCGATTATAAAAAATATAGGATATTACATCCGAAAACTATGGGTTTATATTTACGCAATAGAAGTACTTCACAAGACAATTAGGGCGACAATACAGTGTTTAATCAATCTTCTTTGAATAGGACCACGCCATATATTCCTGGATGTTGTACGAAAAGTAAAATTCACAGAGAGCAGCAGCGTATATTTTTGTTTTATAATATAAAGTGACGGGACGAACAAGACGTGCGCCTGAAGGTAAGGTTCCATAACAGTTGCAGTGACACTCAGAGCTATAAATCGCAAAGACCTGAAGGGCACTGCCACTACGCCCGACACCCTGAGACATATGTTGACAAGTCCCAAGTGCCTGTAATTTCACCCTTACCCTTCTAAACCGGAACGCAGTAATGCTAACATTACTGCTTGGCGGCAGAAATAGTTAAGGTGGCAGTACTTCCCTGGGCAAACTCTTGCACAAGGAGCTCTACTGCTGCTAATGTATATTATATAGCTGCGTTGCTGCTATCGCCAACACCTCTGACAAGGGTGATAATTACGTTTTTATCTCCGAATCAACCAGTTGAGCAGTGGGGATTATTACCTCCTACTGCTAAGTTAGTAGAACCGCTAGTGGGGACGAAACTACCATTGCCACAAACGCAGTGTTACTACGCAGTGGGGATGGTAGTTTCAAAATAATAGTAACTTTATTATCAAAACAATCCCAGAAAAAAATAATTGTGAAAACAATCCAACAATCTTAGTGGGGAATTGTGGATACACCTTTAAAAGAGACAGTCTCTTTTATCCCAAGTTCTCCTATCAGGTTTCTTTATACAGTAATTTATTACATTGATGGTGGAGTCTAAGTATTACCTCTTTTCTCTCATTCGCGTTAGGCCGCCGTCCAGTTTTGGCCTCGAAGTACTTGAGGTCAGTGTACGTATCTTGGAATTTCTCTTTATCTATTTTCGCCAACTCCTGCATGAATATTTCGAACCGGGCTAGGTTCAAGTCGCCTGCTTCGTTTATGTACCCTGAGATATGATCAAAACAGATTTCAAGATGTGTGTGTATATACGTGTGCGTGTGTGTGTGTGTGTGTGTGTGTGTGTGTGTGTGTGTGTGTGTGTG
>NW_020654748.1:3617684-3671449 GCF_003589595.1 Hyposmocoma kahamanoa
GTGTGTGTGTGTGTGTGTGTGTGTGTGTGTGTGTGTGTGTGTGTGTGTGTGTATTGTTTTGTAACATGCTTTCACTTACCATCCAAAGTAGGCAGCACAGTCATATAAGTCTTGTACAATACTGGCAATGCGTCGTTGCTAATATGCATGTTTGGCAGATTAGGAATAAAATCATTCCCCACGAGAAATCCCATTAACACCCAGTCGTCGACAATTTTCTCTATATCAAAAGGGAACGGCAGTTTGTCCTTTATAGTTATAAACTCCTGTTCCAGATATTCTCTGAGTAATGACAAATGGAGGAGGTAGAAGTTTGTTTCTTCGGGGCTCGTTGCGCGTTGCGTTGTTTTGCCGAATTTCACCTGTGAATGAACAGGATAACTTTAAGATGATTTCAAAAGATTTTTTGCGAATATCTTGCTTCTATAATCTCCCGATACCTAAATGGAATAGAAACATGCCGCCGTGATAAAGCTATTTATATCCATATTTAGCTGTCAAATTCGAATGATAAACCGGCATTTTAAAATTTGATCACAATCGCTAACACGGCGAGCATCGTGACGTCACTATACATATATATGTATAGCGGGAAGGTACGCGACCACTAACAAAGCCAGTTCGTTGCACACTGGTTTATTAACAAATCGGTTAATGCTAAGACGGGGCGCAGCCCGCACACATGCACACACAAATATACAACATATGTAAAAACTGGAACTACAAAAACCCGGTATTTTTTTGTTAACAAATAGCTATATACACAATTTCATATCGTTATCCTTGTTCTTGAAAATGTATAATAATGGTTATTTACCAAATAAACAAAAGAACGAATGACTCTAGTGCGGTATCTTACCGATTCAGTATTCGCAATAAAAAAAAATTAATAATGGCAACATAGCTTTATCAACTGAAATAAATAAGTTATGGGGAGGTTTATCACACATACTGCCATGCTACGGCCGCTGGTATCCGTCTGGGTTCGTTTAGGAAATTATTATATTTTTATAACATTATATTAATCTTATCAATTTACGAGTACCTGGGAGAGTTTTAAGTGAACTTATGGACATTACATCAACTCCATATTGTAGCAATTGCAGCGTCATTGAAGATGTATAGCCTATATATGAAAAAACCTGAAAAGGCTAGCTACATTTCATTATTTGTAGTTGCTACAAACGTTCGTGATATATAAGGCATCGATATTGGAATTTACATGTTTGTTTTAGTGTTTATTTGTAATGGCATTTATATTTGTTTTACAATGTTCTTTGATTTTCATATGAGATGCACCGTTACCTCTTCCCTGAGCAGCGCGAAGTGCGGCTCGTGCGTGCACATGCCGAGCATGATGAGGTCAGCGTCGAGTCCGTACAAACAGTGCCGCGTGTTCGGGTCATAGTCGGGCTGCGATCGCGACCACCGGATGTAGTCCATTATTTTATGCTCACCTTCACCAGGAGTCTGCAATGTACACACTGGCTTAACAGAGTCCTTAGGAACTTTCCATTCCGGCCACCACCGTAATCGTACTTCGTAAACAGTAGCAGTACAGCTCCTTGTGAAAGAGTTCGTCCAGGGAAATACTGCTACCTGACCTATTTCTGCCGCCAAGCAGTAATATAAACATTCCTGCATTCCGGTTTTGAAGGGTAAGGATGATAGTGAAATTACAAGCATATGGGACTTGTCAACTTATGTCTCAGGGTGTCGGGCGCCATTTTAAAGCTCTGAATGGCACTGCAACTGTTATGGACAGGCGTATCGCTTACCACCAGGCGCACGACTTGTTCGTCCCGTCACTTGTGTTATAAAAAAAACCAGTTCCAAATAAGTCGATTTCCATTCGGTTCCATTCATATTCAATTGAGTGAGGCAAAAAACTTTCATGTTTCTAAAGGAAAAAGGTCGTTAAAACCAATACGCAACAAGCACGTAGAGAAATTCTTAACGTTTACTAACTCGTTGGGTGGCGAATGCACTGGTTTGGCGAAAAAGTGGCTGGTTCAAGTCCAGCCAAATAGAAGGAATGTTTCTTTGTGTTTATTCGATCTTTTTATCAATAAGTAAATTTCCTTCTTTATTTATGTAATTGCAATTTAACATTTATTGTTACTGCATGATGGGGTCTGTTTTCATTAATAACGTAGCACATTGTGTCTGCATCCTGTTACCACGTTAATAAGCCCATCTTTACTCATGATACCCCCTTATTATGAATTGATTATGTCAATAGCGACAAATACCCATAGCTGCCGTTCTTGCATTAAGTACAATCACTAAAAATCAACTAACCTCATGTCCCGAAAGCACAACTTTAACTTTGGACCAGAGCGGGTCATTGGTCATCTTTTCCTTGACGAAATAGCGCAGTTGCTCATGCAGACGTGCCATGAAAACCGTGCCGGGTGTGATGCAGTTGCTGTCAAAGCGTTTCTCTGACGGTAGCACTTCACCTGGTGATCAGATGTAAAAAGGGTAAAGGTAAAGGGTAATTATATAAAAAATGTTCTTGTGAACCACCGACCTGAACTGACTGAAAGATGATTGGAGTTATCATTTTCCACAAATAATTATTTTTAGCTAAATGTTTTTTTTTTTCATTTAAATATGTCCATAAGTGTACTTGTGTGTTGAAATTTGTGTAAGTCCATAATATTGTTATTTTCTCACCTTTAGCTCGTGCTTGTTCTTCCAGCTGTTCTGCTTCTCTGGCAGATCTGAATCTGTTGAAGTAAGTTATAGATACATCAATACTATGTTTTATGCGTAAGGTCACGCATAATTGAATATTGCATTTAACCTAAAGTAAATACCGCGCGAGGTGGGCGCCAACGGTTACAGCAATTTTTCTTTATATTTTTGCTGTTTCAACATCTGATAAGTTCAGAATAAAAAAATATTGCTCTTCCTACACTGACAAGAGCCTGGCTCTTAAATGAGATGT
This sequence comes from Hyposmocoma kahamanoa, assembly GCF_003589595.1. Lineage (NCBI taxonomy): Eukaryota > Metazoa > Arthropoda > Insecta > Lepidoptera > Cosmopterigidae > Hyposmocoma > Hyposmocoma kahamanoa. Next base: position 3,620,638 of record NW_020654748.1, read on the forward strand.
TGATGACTATTATACTAGAACCAATTAAAACACTTGTAAATTAATTAACTGATACAGTCGCGATTTAAACGCAAATTGAATAAGCCTGTACTTGATGATTTTAAAATATTTATATATACATCGCTCAGCTGAAGAGCATTAAATATGCTACAAAGAAAAAGACATACCTTCTGCCTCTCTGCTGGTTCATCTTTGCCCTTGGAGCAACACCGTCAATAGCCATAAAGAATAGTTTCTTAGGCTTGATGATTTGGAACAATATGCTAATATAGTGAAAGATGTCACGGAAGATTTTCTCTTCTGTAATGCGGAAGTGGGGGTTGGAGTCATCTGGATGAGAACAGTTGTGAATAATTCCATTCATGTCTAGATACATGTTGTCGAAGTCTGGGATCTGAAAAAAAAAAACAATAATGTAAAAAGAGCACAGTTACTTGCAAAGCAGCAAAGCATGAACACCATACTATTATTATGATTTATAAGTTTCTGAACACCATACTAATTAAACAGTACTCATGACATAGCTGGCGAATTCACATGGTCTCCAACATAATCAATCTAGAAGTTCATTAGCGCAACCTCGTATTTGAAACCTGTAGTAGGATAGATATCAGTGCATGGATGGTTGAAACACCACCACCCACCACCCTCCTCGCACAGTACACATAACACGCCAGCAATATTTGAGATGTGAGTGAATGTGGTGAGTTGAGGATGTGGTAAGATGAAGGTTTGGTGACCTGAGAATATGGTAACTTAAGTATTTCGTAACCTGTAGGGCTAGCATGATAAGGCGCGACCTGCGCGAGAGCGACATAAAGTGCGAGATACTGCTGTACGCCCATAGATAATAGCAATATCTCGCGCTTCTATGTCGCTCTGTTGTAAGTCGCGCTCTATAGTGCTGGCCCCGCAGCTCACTAGGATTTGACACAACTAATATTCTTTTGATAAATAGATATGAACACATTTCAACATCCAATGACATGTACTAACAAATATGTTATGTTAACATGCACTAACATTCACACAATTCAAAGTAAATACGCAGCAGCAAGCCCAAAATAAAAAGTATATAAATATTTCTACCCTCCTTGTCATAAATATGCACATTGGCATGTCAGTAACTTTCGAGGTATATTTTGATTAAATTTGACTTGAAATTTTTTTCATCCCATACAATGAAATCAACCAGAAGCTAATTCTATCAGCATTAAGAAAAATGAGTCAATTTTATCATTTTGTACAAAAAATATATTTTATGAAATTTGACTTCTGCAGTCCCGTTTTTTCATCCTATACAATGAAATTATTGTTACATAAAACTGAGTCAATCGGCACAAAAAACATTTAGATGAATTTTATTCATTTTTATGGATAAATCACGTGTGACTATAAAATGACTAAGCCAAAATTGATTTCACAAAAAAAGACTTAATGGTTCCTGGTTTCCTTGTATCTTCTATGTTTTATGATTTAATCATACTGTCCCATTTACAAAAGACACTCTGTATACTCTCCAAAATAGTCTAAGTCAATTAAGTTATTGTAATAATGTCTCGGGCCTGTCGTGGGTTATTTATAGTAAAGACAGAAGGATTGTAGTTTGGTCCGAATTACAGTCAAGCCTAAATTGTGATTTTAGGTAAAGCTTAAACCCGCCAAGTGTCCTAGCCACACAGTGCCTGTAAAAATTTTGGTACTGTAGCATCCTAGAGCCACAGTGTCCCTAACGCGCGCTTGTGTTTTCATCCACAATTAAAATTTTTTTTTTTAATTATAATATATTTATAAGATATTTTACCAAAATTTCAAGTCAATTTAATTTATTTTACATTTGAGTAATGGTTCTTTGGTGATGAACATTTATACAAGGTTCCGTCTTTTATTTGATGTCCAGTCCATTCCACTGTAGATATTGTGGTGCATTTATGCTCTATTTCATCTGTCAGTTGTTAATGTCAGCCTGTAGCCCTAAAAAATTTGTTCGGCTTTCCAACTCCCTCTGTAATAGCCATGGGGAATAGCGTTACATTTCTATTGCTGTGACTGTTCCGGTTAAAAAAAATCACAGTGATAAATCATCGTGATTTTGTCACGACTGTTACTTCCGTGACCTTGTTTTTAGTAGCAGTAGAGCTCCTTGTGAAAGAGCTCGTCCAGGGAAGTACTGCCACATTACCTATTTCTGCCGCCAAGCAGTAATGGTCACATTACTGTGTTCCGGTTGTGAAGGGTAAGGGTGCTGGTGAAATTACAGGCACATGAGACTTGTCAACTTATGTCTCAGGGTGACGGGCGCAGTGGCAGTGCCCCCAAGATCTTTGTAATTTAAAGCTCTTGGTGGCACTGCAACTGTTATGGGCAGGCGTGTAGCTTACCATCAGGCACACGACTTGTTCGTCCCGTTACTTAATGTCATAAAAAAAAAAAAAAAAAACCTTGTCACGCCTATAACTTACATCACGATATACGGTTTTAGCCAGCGGCTTCTTTCTAATACTTATAGCCGTTTTTTATAGAATGATTTAAGTTTTTACTCCCTGTGTATAAGTTTCAATTCCATTCACAAAATTTGATTTTGTATTTAATGTAATTTTGTTTGTTACTTATTTAATGCGAATCTTTGAATTGTTAAAAATGGCAATAAAGTGTAATGTAATTATATTTCTAGTAGAATACACAAAGTAGATAAATAGATAGATATAGATAGATAGATAGATAGATAAATATAAAATACCAAGTCTTCCTATAGTAACTAAAACAAATACACAAAAATATTTTACTTTGTTCATAAATAGGTTTATAATAACTGCTGCAGATTTTTTCATCCGCCCTTTCTAATAGTATAAGCACCTAAGACCCTTGTGAGTAAGCAAAGAAAGTCATCCTATTTCGATCACTCCCATCACCGAAATGGCCCGATTTGAAGAGAACTACAACAAGTGGCGCGCTCAGTCACCACTGAACGGTGATCGCGCATTATATAAAATTTTTTCATCGTGACGTTATTTATCACCCACCTCTACTCTGTAATGAATGTTGTCTCCCAATGTTGGGATGTACTAGTACAATATTGTGACATATTTTTGTAAGACGATGCATACCTACATGTAATTCTTTTTTTTAATTTAAATTTAATTCGGTTTTATAATTTTAACGAATGTTAATGTAGCTATGGGTTTATTCAACTTTAAGCAAGTCACTGGACACAATTAATAGGTAATCACCATTAAAATAAAGAACAATGCAATGGTTATATTCAACACTAAAGTACATAAGATTAGCCAAACTTTATATACCTGGTATTGCTTTACCAGCTCATTGAGGCAGGGGTACCTCTCGCTGGTGTATCTGAAGAACTTCGGAACACCCATTCTGAATGTTTATTTTCCAAAAAATCGCGATAAATATGGACTCTTGTCCCTGTTTGTTGTCACTAACCTGATTAACAGGTTAAACTGTTTAGCACTTGTTATCACACACTCAGGTATCCAATATCAATTACCATCGTCTGTATAACTCCTTTCAGCAGTTCTAAATGAACAAATTTAAGAGATTGGATCAAAAAACAGTAATTTTCGACATCGTTGGGGGTGATTTAGGGATGGTGTGTAAACAACAAATCGATTATATTTAGTTATGTAATCGATAAAATATATTGACAATAGGTATTATGGTACTAATGGTACGGTTCCTATAATAAATGTCAATACCTAAATTAAGATAAGAAAACTTTTCTTGGTCCACCACTGAGATCGACATTCATACTACAGTATGAAATCGAGTACAGTAACAAATCGACACGGATCTGCAATCGCTACTGACAATTCAATTTTCTTATCTATGATAGGGCACACAACGCTGTTTTGCACAAAGAGTACTTCGATTTTGGATTTGAAATCCGTTACACTGCAAATTACCACCTCTTTACATTTTCGTAACACTTAACAGCTATAATATTTTTAAATGTAATATGCATAAAATTACACACAAAAAATAACAAACATTGTGTTTTTGACCTATTTTAGAATGAAATTCTTCATAGCTATCTGTCCAAAAAATATTATTCAATTGTAATGTATTCATTCGCTTCAAAATTACAATGTTAGAGAAAATGAAATAAGGTAACCAAGTCTTAATAATACGTAAACATCTAATTACTACTTTTTCAATATTTTTTCAGAGAGTGTAAATCAGAAGAGTTACTGCAATACAAAGTACTAAAAAACGTGGAATTACGTCTATTTGCTAAGTTTTATTGAAATATCCCCTAGCTCGCCACTACACAGGACTTGACACAAGAGATAATAAAAATCGGTTCTCACTACTCAAAGTATACTGAGAGAAAAACGCCTTGAATTGGAGAAATAGCAAAATCAACCATTAAAGTAATTGCTCCTAAATTAAAGTTAGGCGCCATTTATAAAAATGAATCTTCATGCGTGAACAGCCACCCTTCGAGGTGGATGATTTTCTTCAAAATGAAATGGAACCACTATGGAAGTACCCCCTTTCCAACAAAAAAAGAATCATGAAAAAATTTTTTTTTTTTAAAGTGTTCTTTTTTAAATTTAAATTCTCCTAAACAGTTAACATAAAAAGATTTGGCTTAAAGTTCACAAAAAAACTCAAACGAAAATTATTTTTCTCCTGAACTAGATAGATGGCAGCACGATAGATCTACCAGTAAGTCGTAAACAGCATTGTCTTCTCCAATTCCCCATTCCTAACTAGATTTTTGCTACTCTATATTGTTTATGAATGTTGTGTTTTGGCACAGATAGAAAACAGGCCCTATAAATAAAGGAACGTTCGTAGAGGTAGTTCCGTGCCCCGTGACAGCACGTTGGTGGCGCTAGTGTACCGAATAGTGACGCGCCGCAAACCTTTATGGATCGGTTACTATTAGTGATGTCCTGTATCGCACTTTTACGGTAAAAATTACGGTTTCATCGGTCCTAGTTACTTTTTCATATTGCTAATGTTTTGTGGTTTAAAATAAAATACTGTATTTTCAGTTATATCTGTTTATTAATAACGAAAGCTACTACCGTTTCGTAAAGGTGTTAACGCATGGGAGAAGAAACGGCGAAAGAAACTCCCAGCAACTCATCTTTTGAATTTAACAATTAATGAATTATAACAAAACACAATTATTAAACAAAAGGTTCCTCGGCGGATTAGAGCACATAAGTCAAAAACCAACATCATTCATTTATAGTAATATATCTACCGACTTAACACGACGTCTAATTATTTTTTACTTTAATTTACAACTTACATTCTAGTGGCGTTTTTTTCAGATTTATCATTCTCTTCGCATTTTCCAACATTAGAAACAACAAGAAAATATATAATTATATATCAAAAGATTTGTAGTGAAGTAAACATAACGATCAGTTTTTTTTAAGTTATCGAACTCACAGTAGTAATTCTAAAAATCGTTTATGCAAAATTCGATACACCAACAAAATTATTATATGTTAAATGCGGAAAAATCACTGGAAAAGTCACTAAATCCTTGACAACACCGAGAAATCACATTATCGTGTCATATTGTCGTATTAAACCATCGAGCATGTTAAACTAAGTAACATCACTTTTATTTTTGTCAGCAGTGGTGCATCATAAGTATGATCTCCCGCTGTCCGAACAGCTAAAATGTAAGAAAAATAACTTATAAGTAATATCTTATTAATATAATAAATGTATAAGTAAGTATCTGTAGCCACCAACCCACTAAATACTTTCAGACAGTTACAGGACAAGTGGCTTTTCGACATGCTATTTCGACTTCTGAGAATAATGTAGGCCATGAGAAAGGCACTCTTTTATCATCGTAAAATTTATTAAAGTTTTTACTACTAAAAAAACTTATTATAACAATAAATTTAACACGTCAATTTATTTTAAATAATTTACATAATTTCATTCCAAGAGTTGCCGATGATTTATTAAATTGTTAGACATATTTCATTTTTAATGTTTTTTGTAGACATGGGGAATAGCGTTACATTTCTATCGCCGTGACTGTCGTTCCGGTTCCAAAAAAATCACAGTGATAAATCATCGTGATTTTGTCACGACTGTTACTTCCGTGACCTTATCACGCCTATAACTTACTTCACGATATACGGTTTTAGCCAGCGGTTTCTTTATAATACTTATAGCCGTTTTTTATAGAATTATTTAAGTTTTTACTCCCTTTGTAATAAGTTTCAATTACATTCAAAAAGTTGATTTTGTATTTAATGTAATTTTGTTTGTTACTTATTTAATGCGAATCTTTGGATTGTTAAAAATAGCAATAAAGTGTAATGTAATTATATTTCTAGTAGAATACACAAAGTAGATTATACATAAATATAAAATACCAACTCTTCCTATAATAAAACAAATATACAAAAATATTTTACTTTGTTCATAAATAAGTTTATAATAACTGCTGCAGATTTTTTTCATCCACCTTTTCTAGTAGTAATAAGCACCTACGACACTTGTGAGTGAGCAAAGAAAGTCATCCTATTTCGATCACTCCCATCGCCGAAATGGCCCGATTTTAAGAGAACTACAACGAGTTGCGCGCTCAGTCACCACGGAACGGAGATCGCGCATTATATAAAATACGTATGTCGTGATGTGAGTGACGGGGATAGCTATTGGAACGGAGGAACACCTATGTGACTTTGAACCGTCGTCGTTCCTTCGGAACGAGTCACAGTGATACTGTTTGACGGCGAATCTTCGCGATTTTTTCTCCGTGACGTTATTTATCACCCACCCCTAGTTTTTTGTGTCAAACGCTTGTCAAACGCCGTGGGCCTCGTACGTCCAATTAAATAAGACCTCCATACCCAGTACGTAAGTTTGTTATTTAGGTTCTGAATAAAGTGGATGATGAGGCTGATCTTCTATGGTCGGCTCAAATACTGAAGTGTTTCCGTAGCGTGGTGTAGTTATTGTTTTGTGATTTTCATCACAAAATAATAAGAAATACTACGTTAGTTTCCATTACCTTTTTCACGAATATTTTAAAATAAATAATTATAGCAACAAGGAAAACCATTGTAACCTACTACAGTAAATAAAACTAGATAAAACCATTTAAATAACCTTCACGTTTACATAAGTTTTTGCAAATAATTTACGTCTACAGACGTAATCAAGGGAATAATATGGATAATGACGAACTAGGTAACGAGTTGGTGCGGCTGGAAGGTGGATTTTTAGTCGATGAGGAGACTTATGTTGTGAATTCTGACGACGTTTTAGGTAAGACCCAAAAATATTCACCACGTCATATTATTATTTGTTTGCATTAGTCGTGTTTCCATTTTTTTATTCGTGCATTATTGTAGTCTTGTTTCCGTTTATAAATTCGTGAATTGTTCCAGAACAAGAGGAGAACAATTCCGATTCAAATTGCGGCAAGAACGTCCCTCTTAGAGAACAGGACAGATTCCTACCTATTGCCAATATTGCTAAAATTATGAAAAGGGCCATTCCTGAGAATGGAAAGGTAAGAACATTTATTATTGTTTATGTCATATAAATTTCTAAAACATAATAACTTATTTATCAGCAAGTAATTTTGCTTTATTCTTATTTATTCATTTTTATTTTGAAATATTTTAAATACTACTAGAAATACGTTAACGATAATGATACAATTATTATAAAATCCACTGCATAGTTTTCCTTTCTAGTACTTAGCATTACATTCAATTTGTTATTGACTTTAAATAACACTTGTTATATCATGTTTTAAAGTACCTTTAAGAAAAAAATGTCTAATCAGATACATAGTCTGGATCCTGTACTGGAATTGTTTTAGTCCAATCTTTTAAAATGCTTTTGAATTTTAAATTCTCCACTCTTACTCACAAAGCATTTTTTTTGGAAGAATGTGTATGGTAAAACCTCTCAGCATAACCTAAGCCAATCTTAGGCACTCCGGAGCTAACATATGCCATTGCAAGAGGAGTTTAAAAAAATTGAAGCAAAGAAAATGCTGCAATTTAATTCTGTTGGTGTTGGCTCTGAGTTTTAATTATAGTCTGTCTTTTGTGAAGACCGAATAAAATTACAGTTCATTGCGCAAAAATGTTGGCCGCTTGCAAGCAGCTAGTGATTGCAGTCGAGAAACATTTTAGTGACCATCACCTGAATATTGGTCATGCTTATGGAATAAATGAGTCATCCTCAACCTCGATAAGTTCATACATGCATACACTGTATTTAGAACTATGTTTATGAAAAATAAATAGAGGAGACATTTCAAAGTTTTTCATCTATCAAACCTGGCTAATTTTGTTAAAATGAATATGAAATAAAATTGATCTCGATACTAGTAGTCAAACTGTCAAAATAAGAATAAAGAAGGCAACAATGCAATTAGTAATTATTATAATGTCATAACATTCACAATTTAGTCGTTTTTGGCAAAATTTTATCTTCTTTCACAATCTATAGATGAAACTGTCAACAACAACTATTAACTACTACATAACTATTTAAATTTTATGAAGGCTGGCAACTCTACATACACACATCAAAAAAAGTTTGCGATCACTTCGAAAAACTGAAATCTTTTTTGTTATTGTAGATTATATTATGATTTTTTCTTCCTTTTAGATTCTTTATTTAAAAATAAATTAGAATTCAATTGTTTTTTCATATAAAAATGCTTTCAGTCCTAGCTTACACTCATTCAGAAATCTGATTTAGTCAATTATAAGCGATTCAAGATATTTTTCGTGGAAAGTTGTGATTGAAAAAATGCCAAGAGGATTATCAGAGGTTTTACGAGCTAGAATAGTAACTTTGAGGGAAGAAGGATACACCACGAGAGTAATAGCACGCAGACTTCCTATATCCCAATCCTGTGTCGTGGCTACGTTGCAGAGGTATCACGGAATGGGAAATTTAGCTGACCGACCCCGCAGCGGTCGCCCAACTGTTTTGACAGCTGCCCAAAAGCGCTATATTAGATTGCTGGCAGCCCGTGATCCAACAATCAACGCTACTAAAATAAAAGCAGAAGTTAGGGCCGCCTCTGGGCTTGAAGTTAGCACGCAGACCGTTCGCAATTGCTTGCACCAGGCTGGATTACGAGCACGGAGGTCTTGGCGAGCTCCGCTCAATTCCCGGCAACGTCAACAACGAAGATTGCAGTGGGCTAGACTTCGGCAAAATGAAGAAGGTGAGGACGAAAACATTTGGCAAAACTGTCTCTTCGTTGACGAATCCCGAATCAGCACTCATCCAGATAACCGACGTGTCCGTGTCTGGAGAAGACCAGGCGACCGTGAAAGACAAAGAACTGCCACTGGAACAGTTCAGCAAGGCGGAAAATCGGTGTCCTTTTGGGGTGGCATTATGATTGGAGCTAGAACGCCTTTGATCCAGTATCGGGGCTTCATGACAGCAGACATGTACAAAGCAGTTGCTATTGATGATATCGTCAGACCATTCCGAGTAAACCATGGGCACCAATTTGTACTGGTCGATGATAATGCGCCCGCACATCGAGCTCAACGAGTCAATGTTGCTCTACAAGAATACGATATCACACGATTAGACTGGCCTGCCGGCTCGCCCGACTTAAACCCAATAGAGCATGCGTGGGATGCTCTTAAACGAGCAGTATGGAACCGTGAGCCACGTCCCCAGACAGTTCCAGAGCTCAGGGAAGCCGCTATTGAAGAATGGGATAGGTTACCCCAGGAAATGCTGGATAACTTGATCCTCAGCATGCCCAGGAGGATCTTCGCATGTATTCGAGCCATGGGAGGAGTTATTTTATATTGAATTCACACCTTTTAATAATAAATTGTTGTTTAAGTTTAATTAAACAGTCTTTTTCTTTCTATGAAATTTCTATCACTATTACATTATGATTAATGGCTCAATTTTTTAAAATAAATAATAAAAAATAGTTTTATATTTTAATTTCAAACAGGGTATTCCTATTTAAAGAAAGCATACAACATAGATTTTTTCTTGATAAAGTTAAATTTAAAGAATTATAGGAGCTTATGCTATTGATCGCAAACTTTTTTTGATGTGTGTATGTCGTTTTAATCCACCTGCAAAAAAGACACGACTATAGTGGTATTCATAAATCGGCTGCTAGCCGCAGCTATAAATGTCCCTATACTAAGCTACGTTGTAGTAATAATGACATATAAGTATAATGTGTAATAAATTTGCAGATAGCGAAGGATGCTCGCGAGTGCGTACAAGAATGCATATCTGAGTTCATATCATTTGTCACAAGCGAGGCCAGTGACCGATGCCAGGTGGAGAAGCGGAAAACTATCAATGGAGAAGATGTTCTATTCGCCTTGAGCACCCTCGGTTTTGATAACTATGTTGAGCCTCTAAAACTGTATTTGAAGAAGTATAGGGAAATTGTTTTATCACCTGTAAGTTTTACATTATTACAAAAATATGAAGGGTATTTGAAAAAAAAAATCATGGTTTTTCAATTTCTTACATTTCTGATTTCTATTTCTATCAGATACTAAATTCAGACAGAGAATAATTGTCCCGAGATATTAGCAAAATAAAGGAAACATACACAGAAAGCATGATTTTGGTAAAAATTTGAAATTAATCAGGATCCTAGATGTATGATTGATAACCATGTTTCTGCCCCTGTAGTCTTCATATGCTTGATTATAATATTAATTACCTAGACTGATCTCGAAGTGTTTCAAGCAGAGATGGATGAAATGGTCCAACCTGTGAATAGATGATCAGTCTGGTGTCCTGAGGACACTGTTGGTAAGTTGGTAAGGTGGTGACAAAATAGATTAATATAATCGCTGTTTCATTTGTATTAAAGTACGAAATTACTTGTTACCCTAAATGCCTTCATCTAAAAAAATCCTAAAATGCGGCTTTAATTGTTCTTGCTGGGAATGCTTTAACAACAAACTAAAAATACTAATTTCTTGTTCCAGGTCACTATCAATAAACTCAATAAAACTATAGTGCTATACAATGGTAAGTACTATGTATCTTTATCCTTTATCTTATAAACCACTATGTAGAAAATAGTCTGTGCAGCAGGTTTTGAAATAGTTTATCGGATTTTAGTAAACATGACTAGTAGACATTGACGTATTTAGCAGTTGCGGTTGCTGCAATACTGAACCTGCTGCGAGTTGGACTGTATCAAAGTTTCTATACTAAATTGTTTGCTTTCAAAATAAATATTCACTGCCAGATTTTAATCACGGAGAATATTCTAGAGTTATTTCTAAGTATGACAGAATATTTGTTTTTTTGCACTAATTTCTTATTCCAATGAAAAAATATATACTTACCGTCAAAGACGAAATTTCAATAATTTTGAATACACCGTGACATGGCCAACATTTCTATATTTCTGCCAAATTCCAATCTCTGCCGTCAAGCAGTAATGTGAGCATTACTGCGTAGCGGTTTTGAAGGGCGCTGGTGAACCTGCAGGACCATGAGACTTGTCGATTTTATCTCTTTGAGTGACGGGTGCGAAGCATTGTTCCTCATATATTTGCGATTTCATGCTCTTTGACACTGCAACTGTTATAGACAGATGTGTCGCTTACCACCAGTCGCATATGTGCTCGCGCCACTTCACAAAAATGTCCATTTTCTCCTGCCATTGTCAGAGACGCCATAACATATTCTAAGTAATATATGTGTATATATTCTTATGATGGCACTTCACATGGCTAGTTGTATTTGCGTATTTGATATATTTGGCAAACAATCACCGTCTGTGGATGGTATATGTCACAAAGTATTTCCCTTGTGTATATTCGACAAATACAGCAAACACCAAACTCGCGTTACCGCGCGCTGGTCGATATCTCAACGCCCATCAAAGGAGCCAAATAGGCAAGTAAACCGTCCACACTTTGGTCATATTCATTATTTTATTATTTGGCTCCATGTGGAGACGGTCATTATTGTCAGTGTTTGCATGTTTATCTGTACGTCATATATTTTTCCAATCACATCAAACCCCAATAGCGAATACAAGTAGCCATGTGAAGTGCCGCCATTAGCTCTAAAATGAAACTAATTTTGTCAATTTTTCAGAGGAAGGAACCCATGGATGCATCACACCGGATGACCACGATGGTCAATCGGAAACGGTCATTTATACGTATAGTAGAGGTAACTCCGTGTTCGATAATCAATAGTAATATTCATGCTTTCGGACCATTTTCGGACACAAAGAAGAGGTGTTTATCCCAGTGTAAGAGGCATATTGCATAAGACGCTATGCAGACATTGTTCTTTTTGTGGACGCAGATCTTAAAATCATATTCTACACGAAGTAGACAGCTACGCGCACAAATACGAGTGTTATTCCGTAGCGCCTAGAAGCGTAGACGTTGCAAGCCACCGTCGTCGCTACGTCATCACCGCGATACCGTAGGGCGTCACTGGTATTTAGTGACGACGTTAAATATCGTTCGCTAAACGCGTTTGGTATTTAGCGAACGACACCTGACATCAACGCGGTGGCTATCGCTGGTACTTATATAGTGACTACGTCAAGATATCGTTCATTAAAACGCCAACTTTAATGCCGCTTGTGTGATATGACTCATTATAAAATTGAAGACAGTGTGGTATTTAAATTGTTTCCAGATTCAAAATGTGAAAGTGAATATAAGTTAATTGTAACATACAGGATAAGGTTTTTAGAGAAAAGAATTTTCGTATAAGAATTAATGTTTGTATATTTTAAGTAATTTTAATTTAAAATAAAAATAGTTATATATTTCATTAATTAATTTGATTTAATAAATTTCTACATAAGTTTCATATACTCTCCTATAATATTGATTCTATTCTTGTCTAAAAAGAACAATGTAAATGGACGGACTATAAAACACTTACACTTAGACCAAAGTTTCAAGAAAAACTTTGTACTAATACCTACATCTTATAATAATAAACTGGGGCATTCCCTGTACTATGAGTACCAGAACATCGAAATTAACTCAGGGGCGTTACCCAAAACGCACAGATCCAATTCAGAAAAGTTCGTTTCCACCATTTCCACGAAGCAGTCGCTTTTCAAGTCCATGCCTAAACAAAATATATAAACGCGCGCAAATAAAATAAAAGGGCGCGTTCCCATTATGTCGTAACGTTTTATTTATCGTTGGACGACTGTCGCGTCTAGCCTGTTCCCATATCATGACTATCTGTCGTGACTGTGTTCTGGACGTTTATTTTATCGTTGAACGACTGTTGTGTCTAGCTGTTCCCACTAGATCGTGACGGCAATTTATCGGTTCACAGCAGCCGCCTTGTCGTTTGCACGACAGAATCGTTTGAAGCTACGATTATCTGTCGTCGCATTTTTATCGTGACGATTTATTTATCGTCGGATGATTGTCGTTCTAGCTCTTCGCATTGTAACGACATTCTTGTCGTCGTAACGTCTAAAAAGTCGTGAACGACAGTTAATCGTGTTGTTCTATGTGTATGTCTTCATACAAGCTACGACACTTTAAACTACACGACTATCTGCCGTCACGACAAAATGGGAACGCGCCCTATTGTTTTTCCTAAAATTCTGACGGATAATTAGTTCTATTCTCGAAACTTATCGATGATATAACTGGGCAGCGGTATGAGATACAAGAACTTATTCAATACCATCATTCCAGCTGAAAAGGCAAACGCTATACCCAAATTGAAATCCATGTTAAAATCACCCGACAGGTATATATCCCCGTTGAAATTCTTAGCTGTAAAACGTTCAGTAAGAAACGCTTTGCCACTCGCGTACCGGCAGTTCGCATTTGAATTCGTATTCAGATTTGACGACGTTTGAATGAGACTAGTTATAGACGTGCAGTTTTCTGTGTCGCTGTAAGGCAGAATGTTAAATGTGGGCTGTTTGAATATGTTTCTGTGAAGGAATATTGATGCGTAACGCGTGTGCGTTATGTAGGTTATGTAGAAAAGCCATTCTTCGAAACCTTTGTAGGACCTGTAATGGAAATTCGCTATTAATACTTTTGATTTCTTTTTGTATTAGGCTCAACTACGAAGGTAGTGTGGTGGTGGCCTTTGTTTCAACAACCAATGGTATTTCGTTATTGGGACATCTGTTTCCCGATTGATTTTTGTTTAGTGACGGCATTGGTTTCAAAGTGCGATGTATACTGCTAGGGTTTCATTTGCGGCATTATAAAAATGTAATATGGATCAGCTTATTACTTCGACACTGGAAAGGTAACATGTGTTAGGTGCATTGTGTTATATGGAAAAGCTGAAACTTTCTAGTTTACCATATAACAAATAAAATCAGAGTTACATTTTTTTTACTAAAAAAAATTACTTTAAATAGCTCTCCTGTAATATTTTCCAAATGCACGTTAGACGTTTTACATTTCCAGGGTCGACTTCTATTTTTATTTCTTAATTCCTAAACATATAATTTTCTCTCAAAAGTCTGCGAACTTTTGTACCGAAATTACTTTATTTGAATTGTGTAACGTGCAAACTAGATAGGATGCGGGAATTCTCGAAATTGCGCAAGAATTCTCCGGAAAACGCTCGACTTGTTCTTTGACTCGTATCTAGTTTGTACGTAACGATACGAGTTGACATAAAGTTCATTAAGCTATGGTTATATTAATTATTTTCCATTTCGTTCGTGACATTGTAAATTGAGCCCAAAGAGACTGGTTATATGATTTAATTCCACACAATTCGGAAAATAACAACTGATTTACGAAGTTCAGACAGTTATATTCTGCGAATAGATAGTTCTGTAAAATTTTTTTATTGGTACTCACCTCAAAACACCACTAGCAAGCATTACGTAAATGCATGTGAGGTAAATATTGACCATAGCGGCAATAAGACCGTTCTTGACGAACATCATGACGGCGATAGCCTGCTGCTCAGCATATATGTAGCACGACCATAGCACTAGAGAGAAGTATAAGTAATCCGTGCTTTCCGTTATATCTGATATAATCCTGAAAACAATAAATAGTAAACTTTGATCATTGTTCATAGCTGTTTTTTTCCAGTTGGTACATATTTGAGTCTACCAGTGCAAAAATGGTATTAACCGTGAAATGAAGGCATATAGATAGATTTAAAATTAGTCCAATTCATTTCATGTATCATATTATGACCAGTATACAAATTTTCTTTTACGCATGAAAATAGCATCTAAATATATGTAATATTTATGTACTTTAGTGTCATCTAAAGGATAGTTTCCCAAAGTGGTCTCTACTGCTCCCCAGTGGGCGCTGAACAGTCCTAGAGGTAGGTAGGGGCCTCAGAAGCAACAGGGGTTGATGCTCTCCAGGGAGTGCAACCACATTTGAAAAACAAAACCTGAATTATCGATATTTTTGTGATTTTTTGTGTAATTTAATATAAAATATACGAGTGATGCCTAAAGAAATTAGTTTTAAAAATTATAAAATTTATTATTTGTTACAGGTATCGATTTTTTCAAAGTGTTCACCATGAACACGTATACACTTTTCCATTCGTCTAAACCACTTGAAAATATCGATGACCACTCTTCTTTAGACATCTCTGAAATCTCTAAGTTATAAGCAGCCAAGACATCTTTGCTCAAACCGCTTGCTTTTTAATTTTTCTTTAATTTTTGGAAAGAGGTAAAAATCACAAGGTGCTAAGTCAGGGGAATATGGCGGGTGGGGCAGGAAAGATACATTTTTTTAATGAAAATAGTCGAGCGTTCTAGCAGAAGTGTGCCTCCGCACACGGTGTTGTCGTGATGCCAGAGTAGGTGCTGGATTCTTGACTTCGGCCGGTTGTCACACCAAGCTGACAACACTTTTAGGGCACAAACTGCTATATACCATTCGGAGTTAATTGTCCTTTGATTCTCTAGCACTACAGTAGCAACGGGTCCCGTCATGCAGAAAAATGAGGCGCTCATTTGTTTCTGTGTGCTTCGTGTACGACGAAATTTCGTTGGCGTCGGCTCATCTTCAAAGCAAACAAAGCGACAGTCCACTGTATGGTGATACAGTGGACTGTCGCTTTGTTTCAGGATCATAGTTATATACTTATATAACCATGTTTTGTCACC
Organism: Hyposmocoma kahamanoa; assembly: GCF_003589595.1. NCBI lineage: Eukaryota > Metazoa > Arthropoda > Insecta > Lepidoptera > Cosmopterigidae > Hyposmocoma > Hyposmocoma kahamanoa. The sequence goes on from NW_020654748.1 coordinate 3,636,746, forward strand.
TGTCAGTATATCATAAACGTTATTTTTCTCGCCAGCGTCGAATTTATCTATCATAAATTTTTTCTTTTTTCTGCGTTTTTTCTGCTCATCGTTAAGTTTGTGCGGAACCCATCTCGAACAACGCTTATGGAGAGATAGTTGTCCGTGAATAATAGTTTGCGATGCTGCTGATCCAATGCCCAGTTCTCGCTCAAGCTCTACACATGTAGTTCGTCGGTTTTCACGAATTACTTTTTCGACAGCTTGAACGTTTTCTTGAGTAGCCGCGGTTGGCGGCCGACCCGACTTCGCCTCATCGTCAAAGCTTCCCCGTCCTCTTTTAAATTCAGCAAACCAATTGAGAACTAGCTCGTGAACAAGCAGTATCACCAAAAGTTGTGGCTAAAAGTTCAAAACAGTTTGCGGATTTAAACCTTTTTTGTAGTCAAACAAATCGTAACAGAAAATCACGTCGAGAGAGCTTCATTGTTGCGAGCAAAATTCCCGCCAGATTGTCTCCGAAAAATAAAAAGTAAATAAAAAAGAATGCGATTTAAAACGTGTTCCATTTTCAAATTTATTAGCAAATAACCTGCCTTTACGACGGTGTTTATCTTGCTAGTATCAAACAAGTGATTAAAAAGTATCTAAGTTGTTTTAGCATGACCCTCGTACGTACTTTAAATTATTTTTTGTGGTAGTGGGCGTTGAATTTTTTTTATCTTGCATAAGTGGGCGGTGAGTCAAATAGTTTGGGAACCTTTGATCCTAAGTAATATTGTAGAACAAAAATTAAATGTGAGTGACACCACTTTTACGCTGATAGCCTCATTTTGAGACTCGGCTCTACAATTAAATTAAATTAAAATACTATAATTCACCTACAACAGTCCCCGTAGCATGGCTACGCATGATAGTCGCGAAGCAAAATTGAAATAAGCGCTATTGGCTGTCTCAATCAGATCTAATTTAGATAGCCAAATAGCGCGCGCTTATTTCAATTTTATCGCGCGCGTTGCGACCATCATGCGTAGCCATGCTAAGGGGGCTGGTTATGCTTCAGAGGGAGTATTTGTTTCGCGTTTATAATATGTTACCATTTTAAAACACATAATAGGCAACGTATTATTACCAATAGTTGAAAAAAAATAATAATTTCTATCTTACTAGGATTATTGCCCTCCGTCCATTTGAATCACCTGCTACGATCCCCTGGGGGCTTTATCTGGATTTTTTATCCACATGGATCCTTTGGGGGATTAATTTGGATTTTTTATCTTGAAATTCGATGTAAATAAATAATAGTCGCAGAGGGTCCGTATAATATGATCCCCATCGACTTATGTATAAAACATATTCTCCAATTTAGAAGGTATTGAACGACAACGAGTATTGCGACGTAGCATTTGGTACGCCACCTTCGTAAATAGGCTTACTTTCTTCAAACATCTCACTTTTGCCACTGGTAGGTAACAATAGTTAAAAACTTACGGGTAAACAATAGCCACAGAAGCGAAAGTAGTGAGGAAGGAGAACGGTATTGATACCAAGTTCCAGGATAATAGTAAGCTTGCGCCACTGTAGAGGCCTTCTTGAGACTCCTGGTAATACCTCGTTCGATATGGACCAACTGTAATTGTCACGTTATTATCACTTTAGAAATACTTTAAATACTAACACTTATGTAAAAAAAGAAAAAAGAGCAATTTTAAAACCAACTCTAATTCTTGAAAAATATAAGTATTTCATTAAAACCATTACGAAATTTATAATTTTTTTTTTATCAGGATCATAGAAATCAGCTAAGACATTATTAAATATTCAAAAGTACGACTTTATAGTAATTTCAACAATGTTCAAAATAGCATGTTTGTAAAGCAGATTGTTTGTATTCTCACATTATACTTACATAAGCAAATAGTATTCATAATGCTGATAAAGTAAGTACCGACCATCGCGTTGAATATTAAACCGCTTTTCGTAATGAATGCCCTTTGGTAATCCTAAAAACAATAACAGTCATTTTTAAATCTTTTCTTTGATTTCGAACTTATTCGGCTCGAAGGACCAATATGTGTCATGTGCTTTTGTTTATGCTCACCTTAGCCTCATTGTAGAACACCCAAAGAATCAGGAAGTACAGTGGCAAGCATAATAACCTCATAAACATTTGTTTCAAGCCATGTTTTTTCAAATTGAAGATAGACGCTAATACACGCCTGTAATGAAAATAATATACGAGTAGGTACATTTTAGTTTCAGTTGGGTATACGTTAAACCAGCTGTCTTAGCAGTAACGCAAATAGACGAATATCGCAAAAATGGAAAAACTTCTCTAGTCTACCGGCTATGGCGCTACGGTAGTAAGGGTATATATAATATGTATATGACATTACTTACAAGTATAACATCCAAATGATTCTCACGCCACCTGGATTCCCATAATTAAGCTGCATTTTATTAGGATTGATAATTCTGCTGTGTTCGTTGAGATGGCCCTGCATGAGGCCCTGGCCTTCCAGCTTAAACTTTTCGACGAGAGCTGCAATCTGGTGGTTCGATTCGATGAAGCGCTCGCGAGATCTGCGGTCTACTGTTGATAGGCACACTGCGGGAAAACAAAATAAATTTTGCACAAAATATGATTCTACTTATACACATGCAAACATATACGTTTCACTGCTGGGTAAAGGTGGCCCAGTGCATGTAGACTACTTCACTTGTCTTCTGAACCTTCTTAGCGGCAGCATGCAGGTACTACATACAAGAGACGCTTTAGTATGAGAATGAGGTTCAGGGACCACCTGAATTCTGTCTACTCTTAATAGTTTTCAAACCAAATCAATCAAATTTTTGAGCAAAACACATTTTCCGTAGATCTGTTCCGCACCTTTGAATCTTTCCATAAAGGTCAAGGTAGGACTCACAGTAATACATCAAGGGGTTCTCGAGCTGCGGGCAGGGAAAGCCGATGCTGGCGAAGTAATCCAGCAAGCTTCGAGTGGGTCCTGCATACACCACGTCGCCAAGGCACAGGTACACAACGCGTTCCAGGAACGGGAACACGTCTGGAAATAAGATTAAAGAGTTGCTGCAACACTTCTAGGTAAATCAAAATACTAAATTCTATTTTAGTCTAAGAAACCTAAATAAAATCTAAGTATTAACACAGTAGAGAACACATAAAGTTAAATCGATTATAAAATTTAAGCACTTTTTATATCTTTCGGACGACTTTCAGAAATACATAGGGCGCACTATAAGTTTCTGGAACTGGCCACTTACATAAACAATTTTTAAAAAGTAATTACAACATAATTTGAAAATGGAACTCTTTGGTTGTAGAATATAGTTGGTTTCATCTGACTGTCACTTGTTTTTACATTGTGGCGTCAGAAATTGGTTGTCTACATCACCATGGATTTAACTTGTGAAAATTTTCGTAGTTTGATTTTCTACGACTTTAAGTGTAATTTAACAGCTCAGCGGAACTTCACTAGGCTTCAAATTGCTTTTGGCGATGAAGCACCATGCAAGACGACTATTTATAGCTGGTTTACCGAATTGAAATGTGGTCGTGTGAAACTCAGTTGCGAATGTCGCGATGGTCGCCCGTCCACTTCTGTGAACAACGAAAGCATCGTTGTTGTGCGCCGTATGATCAAAACAGACAGGCATGTGACATACCATGAGATTCGGGCATCTTTAGACATAGACATGAGTCAAATACAATCAATACTACACAAACATTTGAGTGTGAAAAAGCTGTGCTCTCGGTGGATCCCACACAATTTGACTGAGGCTCAAAAAACGGATCGCGTCACATCGTGCAATGCCATGCTTACCAAATTCGACGAACGAAGGGGCGTCAAATTTGATGTAGGACACTGTGGTAACAGGTGACGAAACATGGATTTATAGTTACGATCCCAAAACAAAGCAGCAATCGAGCGTATGGGTCTTTCGAGATGAGCCGAAACCAACCAAAGTGACGCGCGTTCAAAGTGCCTCTAAGCGGATGATTGCTTCTTTTTTTAATAAAAGTGGACGTAGCTACTGTTGCTTTGGAGAATCGTTGTACCGTGATTGGTACACGACCATTTGTTTGCCGGAAGTTATTGACAAACTCCGTAAAAATAACCGTAAACGCCGCATCATCTTGCACCACGATAATGCCAATTTTCACATGACCAGACAGACAAATGAAGTTTTGAAGGTGACGTTGACCTTATGAGCCATCCCGCGTACAGTCCCGACCTGCCACGTTGTGACTTTTATTTATTTCCAAAAATTAAGAACAAGTTACGCGGTCAACGATTTTCATCACCTGAACATGCTGTCGCAAAGTATGAAAAATATGTTTCAGAGATTATCACGGAGAAGTGGCATAAATGTTTTCAAAATTGGTTCATTCGTATGAAAAAGTGCATTAACGCTAACGGAGAATATTTTGAGAAACAATAAATTCATTTCTGACCGTTTATAGTATTTTTTCTTATTAATTCCGGAAACTTATAGTGCGTCTACGTATATTCATTGCTAATGTAAAAAATACTAAAAATGCTACGCGTTCACTGAAAAATAATAATAAAACGCACACTGAGATTATTTTATAACTAAAAGGGATTTAGACCAAAAACAGAGGTTGGAGGTTTTCAAATATAATCGACGAAGTATAATTAATGATGGTATAAAAAAAAGAATTAAAAATAATTACATCTATTTATTTATAAGTTTATATGTATATGATTATTGTGCTTACTGAATTGAAACGTCGTTATTGTAACTCCTTTTGAAATCTATTTCAATTTTCTCAATTTTGCACAACTCAAGCGTCAGTTATGAAATTTTATTAGAGATCAGCGAGGTATCTTTATATTATACTTACCAGATCGAGGTTTCTCCATTGTAAGTATGATAGCGGTGCCATACTTTTTAGCAGCATTAGACAGTATGGAGATCACCAAATACGTGTTCAAGGGGTCCAAATCCCAAGTTGGTTCATCCAGGAGAAGTATGACTGAAAAGTAGATTGCAATATAATTTTTTTTTATTGTTAGACCCGTTCTGGCAAAGAAAAGTTCTGGAAGGAATTTTTCTTTATGTTTGTTCTATCTTCGTATCAATAATAACTAAAAAGTAGATTTTTTTGTATTTTCTTTAAGAAAGAAGACGCAACGATAGAAAGGTTTAAAAACTATACAGTCGAAAACATCAAAAATTCGGATACGTCTCTCTATGCACAGATCCTTTCTAATGTGAGGCCATAGTACATCACGTTGATCCAAAGGTTGATGACTTCGCACGTTTAGTGAACCTTGTCCGACCTGCAGTTTTCTGGAAATGTTTCCCTTTATAATATGTAACAAAGAGTGTAGTGAACTGTTCATACTTTGGAAAGCCTGAACGATGCTGACTCCCTGGTCAAAATTAAACCAATACCTTCCATATAGCACGCATTCGTTCTCCCAACTGCTATTACTTATTTTTATCTTACTTATTTATATTCTTGCCCTAGGATTCCCACTGGGACAGAAGATATTATCTATTTTCACTTAGCATGATCATGACAAACTTCTCTTGCTTTACTTACATTCATCAATCTTTGAAAGATCCTCTTATTCTTCTCACTACGGACTTCAGCCTTTTTGTTCTCAATTTGGTCTGAGAATTTACTTCTTGGCCGTTCTCTTCCAGTGATGCCTTCCGTATTAGCTCTATATATTTCTTTCGTTAATCTACATTCACACACCTCAACATACCATTTTCTATCTTTATACAGACCTAAAATTAACAGGAAAAACAAACAAATGAATAACTAACTTGGATCTCTGATAAGTTGAACTCCAATGACCAAGCGTCGATATTCGCTTTGAGTTAAATTTGTCACGCATTTGTTAGCCACCTGCAATTCACGGGTTTATTAGCCGGCTTAAAAAAATTTGAGGTAAAACGGATTTGGATGGACGTTGGCTTTTAAAAACACGTTAAACTACTAAGTACCTGTGATAGAGCTAAATCAGCCATGACCTGTTTAACTTTTGACGACTTCAGGTATCCGGATAGCTGTAAAAAAAATTTTGGTTTTTAATTATAATGTGCCACCGAATACGCCAAGCGCGTTGGTACGAGGCCGACCGGACTCGCCCGTGGCGTGAGCTCGCTAGTGTTGCCTTTGAAACACGGGCCGTAAGACGCCACCTACAAGCCGCCACAGGCGCGCTTGAGTGGCCCTTTTTCCATGGTGCGTGGCGCGAGCTCGCGCCTTTGAAGTTACCGACGCACGGTGGATCCAAGAACATTCAACCACGGGCGATCTCAGACGGCCCTGTTCCCACCACGCGCTGGCGCGAGTTCGCGCGGCGCGGCCCGCCTTTATCGATTAACTGAGGTGTACGAAAAGAGCCTCCCCGCGCGACGTACCATTTCTTTCTTTTACTTATACTTCGATTGGCAAATCCTTTCACCACAATGGCAAGCATTATAGTGTATGCCGTCGATAAGAACAATTAGCTGAATCTCTAACTACGCTACTCTCTAACTCTCTAACTACACTACTACGTTGTAAAAAAGAGACAAGACGCAAGACTCGACTCATGAAGACAGAGACTCCACTGCTCGATGTATTACGATACTAACGAGTTTCTGAACAGACTCTAGTTAAACATTAGTGCTCGAGTCTATTTATGTAACGAATCGCGCTCGCGTTCGAGTCTGTTTAAGTAACGAGTCGAGTTCGAGTCTGGTAAGTCCTACAGCATAGGACGTAGCTCAGGTAGCGTAGCGAGAGATACTTTTAAATATAAACTGGGATTATCTTCATAAATAAATATTTATTACGTATTTTACATGTTGTTTTTTGGAGGCTTCTTCTAGAACTGCCAAGATGTTCTTCTTTTTTCTATCCTATTTTTTTAAATACATTCTAAATACAAATCTATATTCATTCAGCTAGTACTTCTACTCATAGAGTAGAGCCTAGACTACAGTACCTACTGAGCGGAGTTGTGGTGTGACGTATTAAACTGTAGTATAATTAAGTATTAAATAATCTTCTTTTTTAAATCACCATATTGGATTTTACTTTTTTATTTAATTCGTGGTCAATAGAAGCTGTTCAATAAAATTGGCCCCTGCTTGTCGTACTCGAGACTTTGTAGAGTAGAAGTCGCTTCGAGTCGAGTTTTGTTCAAAAGGCAAGTTAGGTTTACGCACTTGACTTACTAAACTTAGTTTCACGACTCGAGCTCCTTTTAGACTCTTCAGTTGGTCGTACCAGGAATCGAACCTGAGACCTCCTCATTTAGTACCCACAGTGCTAACCGTTAGGCCAAAGAGTATATCAAATAATTAAACATTTTAGTTTTGGTTATTTAGTTTAGTTTAGTTGCTTGCTTTTTGAAATTGTCATAAACGTCATAACATAAAGCACATAAAGTCTCGTATTAATAAACTTTAAAACAATGATTATACCTTAGTAAGTGAAAGAGCTAAAGTTTGTTGCACACTTAGACCCGGTAGCAGTTTGGTCGAGTGGCGCACCAGAGCGCATGTGGATTTGAACTGCTCTTCTTCAAGAGGAACTCCTTCAAGGAGGATGTGACCCTTGGAGGGTACGCGGCGGGCTATCACGTCCAAGAGGGCGCGTTTGCCGCTACCTGTTGGAAAAACTATTTATTAACATTTGTAAAAAGAAGTATTCCTTTAAAGGACGTGTTGCATACGTTACTTGTTTATATGTACGTGTCTTTTGTTTCTACCTGTAGATTGACGCAAATAATTTATTAGAGACAAGTTTTGTTTTATACTGAATCCACGAATATAGTACAAACAAACTAATGACCTGAAGAAAATTTTATTTACGCATATTGATATGTATATTTAAAAGTACCTTTCGAACCAAGGATGGCTGTGACCTCTCCGCTGTGTGTAGTGAAGGAGACATCTTTGAGGATGATGCCAGTCTTCACGCCACCTGTCAGACGTTGGAAAAAGCTGCCTGGCTCCACCTAAGTACACGGTATTATTAAATGATGTTTACGTATATGTGGTTTTTATAATAGTTATGTCGTACATATACACTCTGGCTTTTGTATATTATACGATGTTCATGTTATCAAATTTTTTGATAACTTGAGGTCAGGCTTGTTGTTGGAGTTCCGTTTTTTGAGCCGTTTAATTTGTTTGCGGACTCATGCGCGCAATTACGATCGAATTTCGGTGGCATTGTGTGCTGTGCACGTGCACAGAGGTGGACAGAGGGATGAGTGAAACATTTATTGGCATGTGGTAGTCTACAAATCGATGTTCACAAAAACGGTCATATAGTATGTGAAACTGCCTAAACTTTAATCTTTACATATTGAGTGGATGTTAATTGAGAGTTCAACGGTTCAAGTGTTTCGGGCAGGATGTGCCAAGGACTTGAATTGAATGTTTAGTATGGATAACGGCGAAGGAAAACATGAACATGAAGGTTGCTGCACTTAAGCAAAAACTAAAACTTTACCTTGAAAATCAACGAATTTATGATTTCAAATATAAATTAATATTCATTTAATTAAAAATCATGGATATCATTTTGGATATAAATACCCGTACAAACACTTGAAAGCAATTGAATTAAATACGTCCGTCTGCCGCCCCAATCGAATTTCAGTCGAACGTAAACTACGAGACAAAAAAGCTTCTAACAACTCACAAAATTACGCTCGTCTGGCTCGCCCTTAGGGTGGGGCCAGATGAGTGTAATCTTGTCCGTTATGAGTCGCGTTTTTTGAGTAGCTACATTTACGCTACTTTCAGATTCAAATAAAAGTCTGATTTGTGCCACACGACGATGCAAAATGAGTTGTCTGCCGACTCAGGGGCGCAATCACAGACGAATATTGGTCGCACTGTGACGTGCTTGTGCGGGTGGAGAGACGGGTGAGGGTAAGAAGGTGAAAGAAACTTTACTTTACGAATTGATGTGGATATTCATATAAACTTTCTTATTATGAATATTATACATTATTAAAGTGTGGGCAACTTTAATCTTTCCATATTGAGTAGGTGTACCTTATTCTAACATCATGTAATGATCCATTACATATATAATGTAATGGATAATATAACACAACGTCGTACGCTTAAAAGACACTTAATAAAATCGTTCGTATGGCGGTCTAACCGAATTTCAGTTGGACATAAACTACGACATACACGTATTGTCATACAAAAGACATCAACGATAGACGGGAAGAAAATTGTATATGCGTTTGCGGTCACTCTTGGGCTAGTGTTCACTGCCTAATTTCCCTGGCGACGTTTAACATTTAAGTGTAACATGCAATAATATTTCACGAGAATATACTCGAATAGTTAAATAATAAAATTTGCCATAGAAATTAAACAGAGAACAGAACACTAACCCAGCAAATGTTTTTTTCTTTTTACTATATTTTCTATGTATTATCGACCAATGCAACTTTGCGTAATTCGATCAAAATAACCCTTTTTATTTTTTATAACCTCCTAAGACTCAACAAACTGTAACGGGAATGTTAAATGCCCAATGCAGAGTCAACAGCACATCAAGCTATCCGAAATCAGAAATATCGGGAAAACAAGAAATCATATCGTGGTAAGAAACCTGTAATTAGCGATGATCATTATACATTTTGTTCGAATATCGCTCCCAGGGCAAAACGGAAAAGGATCCATCAATAGCGGTAGCTTGACGTGTTGCCGCGATTATGTGAGCGTGAGCCGTGATTTGTTTTTTTTTTTTATAATATCATGTGACGGGACGAACAAGTCGTTCGGCTGATGGTAAGCTACACGCCTGTCCATAACAGTTGCGTACCACTCCCGAGCTTTAAATCGCAAAGATTTGAGAGGCATTGCCTGTCACCCTGAGACAAGTAGACAAGTCTCATGTGCCTGTAATTTTACCAGCACACTTCAAAACCGGAACACAGTAATGCTGACATTACTGCATGGCGGCAGAAATAGGTAAAGTGGCAGTACTACCCTGGACAAACTATTTCAGAAAGAGCTCTCCTGCTACATTTTAATATGAAGAGTGTGCTAAATAATTCTTACATGCTTCAGGCCCAAGCAAGTATGCTCTCAGTTTTATTATTTAAAATGCAACCGGAAGGTTTTAGTGTACTAGTACTTTATGGATCAAATAGAATATAGGTAAAGCGCTAAATTTCAATGAGATATTTTCTCTATAATGTACAGATGGCAGCACATCTTCTGATGGGTCTTATTTCGATGTACCGAACGCGACATTCGAACAAAAGTGTATAGATCGACGCGTCGCTGATTGTACATTGCGCGTTTACGTGATCATACGAATAATATTGTATTCGTCTGAATCATTTCACATATTATGTACATACCTTTTGATATTCATGACATGAGGCCTATATATGTGTGTTCTTGATTGTCAATTAGTAAGTTTACAACACACACTTCATATACAAAACCATCAAAACAGATATCATATTTTTGCTAAATCAAAATACCCGTGAAGATTGTAATTTACAAACCAGTACCATCTACACACAAACAAATGCAAAGTATGTAAGTACACAATTATAATGTCGCTCACCTGCCCGGAATGGTAAACATTACACAGTTCCAAAGTATAGTCGCCTCCAATCATTTTTACCTTTAAAAATGCTTTAAACTTTTAAAAATAAAACTAAACACATTTAAATTCCATCTCCGAGAAACACACTCTCCCCTTTCGAAGAAATCAGCAAACTAACATTACGTGGTTAACTTCAAACTGAACGGAGAGTTGAGCACCGTTGCCAGACTTATCTGTGCCTAAGTTCATATAAGTGTTGGTCTGATTTACGAAAAGTGATTGTTTTTTTTAAACTTTAGTATTTATGTCATTGGGACAAGGTCCAATTTTCAGTTTACATGTACAAAAGTGCATTTAAGGCCAAGTCACTACATGGTTTAGCATGAGCTTCGTGTTACAATAACCATATTACTGTCCACTGTTTGGCAATGGCCTCATTTGTAACCTACAGGCTAGCCTACTACATCTACTACAGAGTTTTTTAATATTTCTAAAAACAAAACTTTCAAAAGTAACTGGATCAAATTTTTAGAATTTGTATTTTATTGTAAATTATGTGTAATTGTTTCGATCACGTGTCGATCTTTATTCGTGCAACTACATAGTTCAATTTTTTTATACTGAATATAAAAACTTCTTTAAAAGCAGTCGATTCGCCTTAACATCGAAAGCCTAATTTTCCATAATTTTCAGAGCGTCGTTGCCGTTCCTCGTTCCTCCAAAGGCTTGCTTCAACGCTTACTCTTTCCCTCACATTATAAACTTTCATTTAAATATGAAACACCTTCATGGTCCCACCATTCCTACGTACCTGCTTCACAAATATCTCTCATCTCTTTCAAACATTTAGCGTCGAATGAGCCTAGAATGGGAGACTAGATGTGCGCAGTGTCACTGACTCAGTTCAGCATAGTACGTCCATGACAGTCCGCTAGTGCGCGAACTAACAGCCAAGTTTCAAATATTCCGAACTTGTGAACGAAACAAACGAAAATCGAATGACATAAAATCTTAACAAAAATCGAATAGATGATTGGGTGTTTTTTAGTGTAAATTATTATTTGTTAAATTTAGTGTAGTGTTTTGTTGATAGTGTGATTTGGAGTGCCGTAGTTTGGAATCCCGTTGGCCGGTGTATTATCAAGTAAGTTGACACTGGAACGAGTTCTTGTATTTGTGTAGGTGTTATGAGATTTAGATTAGGCATTTATATGTACCGGAAGTTAATATTAACGTTAGAGTTACATTTTGTAGACATTCTGCATGTACACTTGCAGTAATTACGAATTATTATGTACAATGAATACACAATGTAGGTATAAATAACACACTGTATTCTTGAAAAAAATTTTCCTGTAAACTCAGCATGTTATCCCGTACCAAATTTGGTAGTCGTTAAATAAAAAACTTCATTTAAATGTCTGTTTAAGTCAACCGTAAACTTAAATCACTAATGATATTATGCTGCAAGAATTTAACAAAAGAAGCTTCAGTGGCGGGAGATCATTGACACCTACTATAAAGTACCTACCTACTTACCTAGTTTAGAAATGTAAAAAAGAATACTGTATCTCGGATCGAGATATTTTGTTCTATTTTTAATGTTCATGCGGTCAGTTTTCCGTTTCCAAACTGCACATCGTTACGAGACCGTGTAAAATATAAAATAGAATATTTTTTTACCAGTGTATCGTTGTGAGAATTTAAGTAATTGCCGGTTACTTACAAAATTATTCAATGTATCAATTCAATACCTTCATTACCATATTCCATTTTTCAAAATTAAAAAATCCCACTTCTGATAATCGTTATTTGCCGACGTTGTTCCATTCTGGATGCTATTATCAATTATACACCTTAAAATTGTTTCAAAGAATCGTCGAACTATGTAATGCGAAATGAGTCAGCAACGGAAGAAGCGAGGCTTGACCTCTCAGAGGTAAACCCTGTATCTGCACACGTGAGTCCATGACCGGAGTGACTTTTTACCTCCTGTTTTTAACATTGGTGTAGGTAGAGGTCACAATAAACAACCAATATGAATAATTGAAAACTAAACTTTATTCTGTTCCACGATTTCAATTTGCAGCAAATTACTTTAGCCTAGAGCCTAGAGAGTCTGTTATCACTATGATTATTGATGTCTATATGTGTTCGGTTATAATGTTATATAGCAAACCGGCTTTATTCTTGTATGTATATAACACTGATACAACTCGAAAGTGACAAGTAACAAATTTGAAAATATATACCCCATCGATCGGCCGTGAAAAACGCCATTAGATAAATTTAAACCGTGGGTGGTATCATTACCATAATTTTTCATCTTATTAAAGGAAAATTAGGTAAGTTTCTGCAAGCTCTCAAAACAAAGCCCATAAAATGATGATTTTCGACTTGTGACTCTGTTGAAACTAGTGTGCGATAAAATAACGTACTTATAACTAAAGAGATATAATAATGTTCATCCCGAAAAAATCCTCTTCTGAAAAACTTCCTCCGTGGCCGAACGATTACCATGCCAAACTGCCACACAGAGGTCCCGAGTTGGATTCCCGGGACGGGAGAAATATTTGTATGGCCTATATTTATTTCTCTCGTGAGTTTGGGTGTAATTTGTGATTGTCTATGTGTGTGTTCATGGTACCCGTGACACAGGGTTTACCTAATGCGGGGCTATGTTGAGTGTGTACATGTGTGTGTTTGTGTGCTTTTCCAAAAAGGTAGGTACTACATCAAAATCTTTAAACACTCGTTCGGCTTTTGCGGAATTACCATGAAATTTCCATAATACATATCAGTAAAGCATCGACACAGGGCGAAAGGCTTATAATCTGCAAGAATTTGTATTAAGTCAATCGTATAACTCAAAATCAGATACACATACTGCCTTTATAGTACATAGCGTCTATATATATACGGAATTTCATTGTATTCGCAATTCATTACATTGAACATTCAACAGCTGATTTATTAGTCCATTTCTGTACAGTTATAAATCAGTATTGCAAAGGAATTCTTCAAATAAGGTACGCACTAACGAACACTGAATCATAAACATTCGACAACTGTTGCAGAATTTTCCTAGACCAGTCATCCGCATTCTATTCCAAAAACGATGTAAATGAAACCTGTATAAGGCATTAGTAACAAAGAAAACGAGACTATAAATCTTAGAAACTTGAAAAGAGTTAATTCCACTGTAGGTACGAATCAAAGCGAACTGGCAGGAAATGTACAGTCATTGCTAAGAAACAAGAATTCCAATAAAATTTCAAATAGAACTTTAAAGGTTACTTTAATGACAGTAATTGATTGTATCCCGATACTTTAACTATTACGTATTGTACTTAAAGGCATACTTGTTCCGTAGAGCATTTAATATCAAGCTCGTGGATTTTAAAGCGATACTGTACGATTGGAAATTTAAAATGTTTTCCGGATGTAAGTCGCAAAAATTCATTTCTTCCAAACGAACCAACTTTTCGGGCTTTCTGCGGTCACGACTTACTAACAGAAATACGTGCTTTAGATCTTTTCTTTTAGATATAGATTTATAGAAGTTTCATTTCAAGTGAAGCAGTCGTGAAATCCTAAGAACTCGATTTTCTCTTTATCATAAGTACAGTAAAACGTGAGAGTCCTGTGAATATATTAAGTTTTTAATTAAAATACGCTTCTTAGTAATAATAATTGTTTATTTCCAGACAAAAATCCCATTTTACATATACAATGTAGCATAATATAACAATAATGATTACAAGAATAAAACATAGGAGTAAAATAAAATAAAATAAGGTATGACCCATACAGGTCATTGTCTAATCTATTTCCTGTTAACGACGCGGTGGATGGAACGCCATTACTTACAAATTGGACCAGACATATACATATGTGGAAATAGCTCTCAGTCATATCAGAACAACGCAATCTGTCCCAAAAGGAAGCAATACGAACCCTGACAACAGCAAAAACGTCATGTAATCCCTCCTCGGCGAAAATTAATGGTATACATAAACCGCTAAACATTTGGACGGTCTCTCTGATGAAAACATGTAATCGCCGCGCATACGTATTTGCGATAGTAAAGTTGTATCCTTAATATCAAGAATGCGTTATCCAATGTGAAAAAGGAGACATCCTTCCCACCCGTAACACAAATGTAAAGCTTTGCAGTAGAAAAATTATATTTAAGAATCTACAACAACGAAATCTGTTACATAAATTAAACTAAGTACTTCGGTAACTAAATGCATCCCTACAATTTGACCTTAAATAAACCGCAAGCTTCAAGTTAAACTCTAAACATAAGTTATTTGGGCTTCACCTTATCCTAAAATCACGCTCCAGTTGCGAAAATAGCTGTGGTTATAAAATCTAATTAATTCTAAGTCTCGACTGTATACCGTGACGCGTATGTTATAAGCATTCATTTTAAGATAGGCGTCTAAAGAATGCCAGTTGGATTATTAGGAAGTCCACGATTGTCAAAGTAACGCTTAGTTAAAAGGCTTAGTTGGCATAGCGTCTGACACGGTTTGCTAGACGATGTCGGTTCGAATCCGGCCGGATCGAAGAATATTTATTCTAAGTGTTCGATCTTTGTATTAATAATTATAGCAAACTAGTGGAGTAATTTGACAAAAAATAATTGAACATCAATTCAATAAAAATTTAACTGTATTAAACATGTTTATGGCTATTTTTTTTTGCTAAACTTGTTTATAAATATAAGTAGGATCACCAGTTGAATGCATATGATTAAAATAGTGTTGGTGTTTTTGTTGCAGCCTGCATATTTCAATTCAATAAAACAATACTATGGTTCCGAGTTGTAAATGTTGTTTTAAGACAAAAATGATTCATTCAACTCTTGTTTTAATCTTTTCAAACTGTGTCATGAAATAATGAGGCACTGATACTGAAATCCGACCAGGTTGATAAATAATATAATTCTACTCTAATTGTACCTATTAACTGCGAGCACGTACATAGCATAGACATGCTTATTTCTTGGTAAGTTGAACGCCATACCTACTTCAAATTCTTGGAACGTCCCGGTCCACCTGCCCGCGTTGGCTACATGTGCATTGACTATTTTGGACCACACAACGTGATTCATGATTTCTTTTCTAAATTGTTTGTACTGACTTTTCAGTAAACACGAATATAACTGGTGAACAGAGACATAAAATTTATGTTAAATATTACCCCTCATGGAAGAATGGCATAAGTGGAATTACGTCAAACATGTTTATTGCTTCATTAGGTACAGAAAAATGTAACCCACATCCTCTCCAATTGGAGATTAGATACAGAAAAATATAACCCACATTCCCTAAAATTGGAGACGACGTGGGTTATATTTTTCTGTGTCTAATGGAGCAATAAACAAGTTTGACGTAATCCCACTTATACCATTCTTCCATGAGGGGTGTTATAAGAAGCTTACGCTTCAGTTATGTTGGTAAAGTGTTACACATTTTGGTGACTGAAATGGGCTACCTGAATCTGACTATAAATTTTTAGATAGAAAAATATGTGGACCTCGCCGTGTAGATCACGTTCTTGTTAGTATATCGGTCTGTTGGTATAATAAAGCCTCATGTGGTAATACGTCAAAAGTGCTTATAATGAAAGTGTTAAAAATATTACTGACTAATACCAAATAATGTGTAATTTTAGATCTCCTATTTAAGTAATTTTGGCACATGGGACTTGTCAACTTATGTTGTCAATGTAAAAACAGGTTGAAGGCATTTTTCGTCAAACAATACTCTGGTACTGTTTGATAAGAAAATGTCATCAAGTATTAATATTATTGGTTATTGTTGTTAGTAGTAGTATCAGTTAGGCATAATTTATATTGCGGTAGAACGGAATGGAAGCGAATTTTTGTAACGATATTGTTCATAGCATAATGAAGCCAAAATCTTCCGCGGAATTCTCAAGCATTCGCGAGAAGAAAAGATTTTGGTTCGTATTTAATTTGTACATTACACAATTGACCACAAAGTTCATTATGCTATGACAATAGGGCTACGAAAATTCGCTTCCATTCCGTTCCGCCGCAATATAAATTGAGCCTGAATGTAATGAAAATTTAAAATATTATTATTGGTAGTAAGAATTATTATAATTTCTTTTGTTTATTATAATTTCTTTTAGTTTAATATATTTTTATTTAGTTTCTTTTTAAGAAAGCGCATTGTGCTGTGCGACGACTGTAGCCACCTACGTATAAACCCGTTAAAGGGATTGCAGTAGGTAGGTTAGATTTAATAACACAGGAAATTACTTTGTTTTGGAAAATAAATGAGAAAAATGTCTCAGGGTGCCAAGCGCCGTGGCAGTGCCCTTCAGATCTTTCCTATTAAAGCTCTGAATGGCACTGCAACTGTTAAGGACATGCGTGTACCTTAACACCAAGCACACGACTTGTTCGTCCCGTCACTTGATTTCGTTCGTAGAATCTTTAAATTTCTCTCCTGAAAAGTTGTAATTTTGCAGATGTTGCTTCATTACACCGAGGTTGCGCTATCGTTCCCTGTATATAATTGCAATTTTGAATAAATATAGTTATTTGTTATGCAAGACCGCAAAGTTGATGTTTGACGGGAGTACTTGTATTTAAACTTGAGCAAGCGAAGGTTTCCAAGATCGCTCGTGATTCAAAAATAGAATCCTGAGCGTAGCAACGGTTTCAAGACACGAGACGCGAAACAACTTTTCACCTCACTACAGCGACAAAAATGGTAGATGAAAGAAAAACAGTTGAACTATAACAAATCAGTTTTTAATAAACAAAATTAGTTATGGTTGTCAATTTAATGTCAACAATAATAAGAACAAAATATATTATTGTATTTATATTACATAAATAATGTACGACAAATCACGTAGTTGAACGTGTCACTTTTTTCATCGAAAGAACAAGTCAGGTGCACCACAGTCCATCGTCAAGTTCGAATATCAAAAACCTTTGCGAGGCATTCCCAACACACGCATAATTTTGCTTAATGGGGAAACCTCATCTACGATATGTATAAAATTTGAGAAGTAAATACATTTTTATTTTGTATTTTATTTTTTTTTAATTTATTTTTTATTTTTTCAAAAACGCCTTTGTGCAGATTTCTAATGAGAAAGAAAACCTTTCCGAGTTAATGAGCTGAAAAATTGTTTTTTTTATTGTGTTGTAAGAGTGGATCAAACCAGTAACAACATCATCCTACCAACCCATTGACTTACAAATAAATACCAACCTTAATTATTCGTACCCGTCATGATAAATATGTAAGAAAATGACATAAAATTAATCCCTTAATGTAATCTTAAGTGTTTAGAACCAACTCTTCTAACTTGCAGTTAATCTTCATCACGTAAAGTTTATTACTGTAGAAGCGCATCACGTGAGTATATTATAGAAGCATACAGCCATGACATACCTGTCATATTATGTAGGTACATTAATCTTCACTTAAACAAAATGAGCAAATGTTTGACTAATGAAGTCAGCTAGCCTCAATTTGCAGTTTTATCTAGAAGCTTTACAATGTGTGACTCGAGTCCATAGCTGGCTTCTGATATACCTAAGGCATATATCGTACCCCTCATGGAAGAATGGCATAAGTGAAGTTACGTTAAAAATGTTTTATTGCTCCATTAGATACAGAAAAATATAAACCACAACCTCTCCAATTTTTGTAACTCTATCGACTAATATTGTCGATAGTGTTACAAGAATTGGTGAAGCACATCCTTTTTATATATGTTATATTTTTCTGTATCCAAGAGAGGAATAAACATTTTTGATGTAACTTCACTACTTATGCCATTCTTCCATGAGGGATGTAATATGTTATTGTCGTAAGTATGATAGTGCATAGTGCATTACGCCGTCAGAAATTTATTACTGCTACTTTTACTTAGATTTATTATAAACATAAAGTTTTTTTGCCCGCTTTATTGTTACATACTTTTGGCATCCTCAAGATGTAAGTATCCAAGCAGTAATAATTACCTATGTACCAGAAATCTATAATAGTCAGCGGCTGTACTCTTGCACCAACCTTTTAAGTAATTAATAGATTCAGGCGCTGCGTGGCGGAAAGCCGTAGAAGTTCGTGAAGTAGCAAAGTAAACAGTAAGTCTTTTTTTTATAATACTAAGTGACGGCACGAACATGTCGTGGGTCTAGTGGTATGCGACACGCCTACCAATAAGAGTTGCAGCAGTGCTAAAAAGTCCTTCGGCCGCCGCCATTAGAGACAAACTGTTGACAGTTCTCGTGAGTAGTAGCAATTAACAACTTATTTTATTAATAGTTAGAATTAATGTTATTGTAATCATATTCTTTATAAGTAAGTTAATTAAACATTAAAATAACTTCATTCCTATTGCATATAAAATAATAGTAGCTTATTCACTGAAAAAAAAAATCCGATCTCAAAATGTTGCTTATCGGCTTTTTTCGATTTCCATGGGATTCTCTCAGATCCTCTCATGAGATTCTGACTTTTAATTATTTTTTATGTCACGGACTCCTTTGTACATTTTATATTTCCTTTTTCTGGTTGTCATGGCGACGGTGATTTGTTGATTACGCGTATTGTGTCAAGTGAAAAGTCGACTTTGATTTGCGGAAAATAATTAGTAATTTGTATTAGCCGAAACGAACCTAGAACAGCATCAGGGACCACCTCGAGAGGATACCCTTTGAAACAAAAGAAGAATTTTCAAAATCGGTCCGTAAGTGATGGAGAAATTGGTGACTACACGGACATGCCTGTAAAATTTGAGGATTTCCTTCTATTTTCATGGAACCCCCTCATCAGATTCTGACTTAGTGACAATGGGACGACCACGAAAGTGCACCCTTTCAAACAAAAAAAAAATTTCAAAATCGGTCCACAATTAACGTAAATAGAGACATAAGAACATACATAAAACGTACATACAGCCGAACTTATGAATCCTCCTTTTTTTGAAGTCGGTTAACAAAATAAACATTATTTCATTTACCGATGTCATTTAAGAACACCATAACATAACTACATAATTTAGTTATGAGCCTTTCGACTACAAAAAAGGTACTTAAATTTATCATTAATTTTTTTGTAATATAACAATATGAAAGGGTTTATTAATGGCAACATCCAAACCTCATACAAGGATACTATTTGAGTACTATTACCTGTATTAGGAAATATTACTTACAGGTTTTGTTGCGACTGGCAAGCATTAAACTTATAATAATTGTGGCTGACGATATACGGTACTCTGTCGTTCCAAAAACAGTACAACGTTTCTTTTGGAACCCAAATAAATTGAAGCTAAGTGAGTTTCGTGTACGTAAAAAAGACTTGTAATTAGGAGTTGTCTGTGTCATGAAAGTGGAATGTGAATGTTGAGGAGTGAGTGATATTCAAGTTGTCTTTTGAGTATTTTCATTTCAGCATATAAGCGTAAACTAAATATAATGTATCTAAATTCGTACTTGTTAAAGATGCAGAAGAAGAATAGAAGACAAAGATGTCTTTTCTTCTTTTGTCTTTTTTTCAGAATCAACGGAAGTAATGATTTAAAAATAAATGAATGTTAATTTTCTCAAAAAAATCATGATAATTGGTTTGTGTTATTATATAGGGAAACGCCTGTATATTGAAATTTGTATTCCTTGTGTTTGATTACCATAATTTCATCTCAGTTCTTTGTCTCTTCTTATCTGAAATTAAACTGTATTTACTTATCGATCGAGCTGTCAGATCATCTCGTAGAAGTCTCTGGTGATCACAAAGCTGGCAGTTATTTCCGCCAAAGAATAAGTTTAGTTATTCAAAGGGAAAATGTTGCCAACCTTCTGGGCACGATGTCTCAGGGTGCAGCTCTCGAGGAAATTTTCTATTTATAAACTTTCAAATACTACATAAATTATATAAGATATATTTATTTTATGCTTATATGATTTCTCAAAATTGTAATATATAAAAATAAGATATGGCTTTATGTAGGTACAATAAACTTACGTACTTACTTACCTACCTATGGGCAATGTAATGTGTTTTGTCTCGGTAAATAAATATTTGAATAGCAACTAATATGTTGTTACATTTTTTCACACTTTCGCGGCGTGGGTGCACTGTTGATATTCTAACTTAGAACTTCACAGTTAATGTAGTAACAAAATTCGATTCTTAAAAATGCATCACAAAATGATATGGTAAAAAATTGGTAACAGTTAGCTACAGCTTACACTAGACAACTTGTGACGTTCTTTGAAGTTCAATAACCTGTAGGTAATCTATAAATAAATCTATATATCTTACCAATATGCCATAAAAGGTAAATCAGCATCGAATGTGGAACATAAAACTTTAAAATAGTGATAATACTTGAGTGTAGAGTTTGTGGGTTTTGGCCTTGGCCACATTCCTTCTATTTATTCTTTTTCTATCGATGCCATCTGCTATTTTTATAGCAATGGCGTTCCTTAAGGCCAGTTCTGCTTGATCAGTTCCTGATGATATAACTGCTGTCTCTACTTCTTCAGCCGTGTTATTTTTCTTATTTATTTAAATTCCTTTCGGCATTCCTTTATCAACCAACTTAATAATGCAAGCCTCAGAGACGGACTGAAGATAAATATGTCGAAGACCAAGATTAGGACTAACACCACGAACCATACTGAGCGTGGAAGGTATGGGGGTTGTGTAGGTACGTCCAGAAGTATCTTTATCTTGGTCAAATACTTGCCTGCTCTCTCCAATAGGCAAAATAAGTGCAAGAGCTTGCGCGACACACAGAAAATTCTGGAGAAACTTTTGGTTATGAAAAAACCTGATGAAGATTACCACTACCCCTTAAAAGAAATTTCATAGAAGTGCTCATTCTTCCCGTCTTAATTACGGTGCTCAAACTTCGTCTTTGACGAATAGTCAGAAGTTTGCACTGAAGGTGTATCAGCGAGGTATGGAGCGTAATTTCTTGGGAGGGTAAGTGTCAAGCCGCATACTCCACAACTTAATTGTCGTTGATGTTGGTGAAAAAGTAAGCTTGACTGAAATGGAACTAGGCAGGACACGTATGCCGCATGTCAACCAAGCTGTGAACAAAGACCACTATGGAGTGGATCCCACCTAACGCAAATCGGAGACATGGAAAGCCTAAAAGAGATGGCGTGAGGAGCTAGATGCTCATATAAGATCCTTGCCTATGGTGGTTTTAAATCGCGATAAGTGGCTAGTGATATATTAGAGAGAGATATGGGACATATTATATTGCATTCTTCTTTATTTACTTTCTTGTGTTGCAATCCTTAAGTCATCTTCTTCGAGATAACGCTTCCAGCTTCAACGATAATAATAATTTGTTTATTTGCTTAAAACATGGTATAACAGAAGATCTAACAAACACAGTGCCAGGAAATGGACAAACATGTTTCGCATTACCTATATTAAATATCATGCAAATGTCTTATACTCAACACAGGAAGAAAAACT
This sequence comes from Hyposmocoma kahamanoa, assembly GCF_003589595.1. NCBI lineage: Eukaryota > Metazoa > Arthropoda > Insecta > Lepidoptera > Cosmopterigidae > Hyposmocoma > Hyposmocoma kahamanoa. The sequence continues at coordinate 3,658,811 of NW_020654748.1, forward strand.
ATGTACTCAACATAAAAACATCTTAAAACAAAACCACGAGTTATGTTCTCGTTCTATTCGAAATCTGGATCGCCGTGTAACTGTATTTTGATAATTGACGGCCAGTGAACTACGTTTCTACCACATGGCGCCATTGTCTAAGACGCGCTCAAGTTCAGATTACGTGTATTACGTTGTATGATTAATTGGTTTAGGTTTTGGTTGATAAAATATGATTTTGTTAAGATTGTTGGTACCATAATTTATTACCATTGAGCTCATTTGAATTTACTATTAATATTTACATTTTACAAAACTTTGTGTTTTGTTTTTACACTCTCAATGCAGATTTAAGACTCCTAACACACTCGACGTAGATTTAAGAGTTCTAAGATACAAGATACAATACCCCATATCTTTCTACGTTAGTTTTGATTATAGTGACCCTACCCTACATACCCTTAGGGCATATGAGAAGGACACTATAACCTGTGCGGCGCACAGGAATTTTATAAGTTCAGATCAGGCAGTGTACAGGGTAGTCCTATGATACAATCGACATTATTTACATTCCTTACAACCGGATACCGACCCTATCGTACTTAAAATGACAGTTGCGTCAGGCCCTGCACATTATCATTAGAAACCCTATTACATCATCAACAAGTCTATGGTTAGCTGTTTGCCATGCAACTCGACTCATCCCAAAGCTATGTTTCTTCACCGATGCCTTATACATTATGTATGATTTACGTATAGAAAAACACACCCACTCTTTGGTAAGAAACACATTGTTTACGAAGGTTTACTTTTGCAATTTACTTCGGTTGTCTAAAAATAAATGAGCCACTAAAATATGCTTAGAAGTCTTTCTTTAGGATAACTACCTATGCAATCCTCGCCAATCCACTTCCCAGGCGACATTCAAAGCAATATTTCTTTTTAGACAGGCAAAATATGTACAATAATGACTAAAATAGTTTGACAATCTATTGATATCCCGTAAGGTTTAAATTCTCACGTAGAGGGCTTACAGCATTATAAAACAATGCAAGACCGCTTGGTCGAAGAACAAACAAAGATAAAAGCCTATTGAATACAAATTGAGAGTTTTCTAGTTAATGATGTATCGTTGCCATCGAGAACTTGACGCCGCGCCGCGGTCGTGACTTTGTGTCGTGATGTGTAGCTCAAATATTGACTATTAGTCAATGTAGATTACTACACGAGTAAAAAATAAGTCTTTTCTATACAGGGTGACGGCCGGGTTGTGTAGCAACATAATTAATTGTGACTTCTTACCCCAGAGCACTACGACATAAAATATATTTGGGAACTGTAATGTAAAATTTTTTCATGGAAAGAAAAAAACGATTTACGATCGCGGTCATATGAAGTTTTATCAAATTGCTTTATATGGCATCATAATTTTGTCGTATATGTGACTTTTGGCAATGAAGGTTTTAACATGAAATGGAAGGTATCGATAGGGACACGGAAAAAGTATCGATACTTTTTGGCATCGAGTACTTTTACCTCCGATACCGATACTTTTGTGCTCGATACTTTTCAGGTATTAGTACTTTTTGACAAGTATCGTATTGTTTCGAATAATTCCTACTTAGGACACCTCATATCATAACGCAAGCCACCTAGCGTTTTTTTTAAATGGCAATCTTTATCACAAATTACTTGGCTGTATATTTGCCTCTTTAAAAGAAGTTTGTCCCTTCTTCAGAACGTTTATTCAAAAGCAGGCAATACAGTATCAAAAACGAGAAACAGGCCGTCACCAAATAAATTTTTGTTTTTAAGTGATTGTACAGAAGAGGAGGGGGAAATTGGAAATTTAAGTAACACAAATTTTAAAAATTTTAAACACAAATTTTGAAATTTTTAACACAAATTTTAAAATTTTTAACACAAATTTTAAAATTAAGACATAAACGTGAAATGAGGATGGATTGAATTGGTCAATTGATTGAATTTAACCAAATTCTTTTACTATTTGTTTAAACAAAAAATCATAAATCGGTAAAATAGACGAAACGAAAAGACGAAAGATGTGTTTTATTCTGCCTTTGAGAAGTGAAAATCTGCAGGACAAAAATATCGATACCTAGGTATCGATACTTTTATGTCGATCAGTATATGAGTACGATACTTTTGATTCGGTACTGTGACCCTAGGTGTCGATATTGTCAGTATTAATTTGGGGTTCGTAATAATTTATGATTATTATTAAATAGTAATTACTTCAAAAACAACATATTATTGAAATCGCAATCCTTTACTGAGAAACAATCGGTCGAGATCACGACCATGCAGTCACCCTAAATAAACTCACTTTGAAATTTTGACGCAACTGAAAATATGACGCAATGACACTGTAACAGATACTTGAACAAATCAGAAGAACAACTATCTTTTGCGTAATTCGTAACTCGAAATTCTTCAGATAATCCGTATTTCGAAATCATGTTATCTATTTGAACACTGTTCAAAAAAAGTTATTTCTTTTTTTATTGATTTTGATTGTGGATTATTTTCTTAAACTGATAAAAAGAATTTAGTAGCAGTTGAGCTCCCTGTAAAAGATTTCGTCCAGGGAAGTACTGCTGCCTTACCTATTTCTGCCGCCAAGCAGTAATGTGAGAACAACTGCGTTTCTGTTTTGAAGGGCAATTGTGCTAGTGAAATTACAGGGACATGGGACTTGTCAACTTATGTCTCAGGTTGACGAACGCAGTGATAGTACGCCTCAGATCTTTGCGATTTAAAGCTGCAACTACTATGGACAGGCGTGTCGTTTATAACCAGGCGCACGACTTGTTCGTTCCGTCACTTAGAGTCGTATACCAGAACTCTACTCAATGCTCAAGTCAGGAATTGAGTATGACTTCAAGCACTGGACATACGACCCTAATGGCAAGAACTTGAGTATGATTTCCAGTGCTTGAAATCATACTCAAGTCCTTACTTGGGCATTGAGTAGAGTTCTGGAATACGATCCTAAGTATCATAAAAAAAATCCTACAGTTGCCGCAAAGTACTGAAATTATTATTTTTCTTTTTAATAATTAATACTAGACTAATGTATGTACATTAATGTACAAGTAGCAATTATTTAAATAACAGTTAAATAGATGAAAACTTCATTTTGATATACGTAATAATGCCAGTAATTTAGTATTCTTTGATGACAGGGGGACAATGTCCTCTGTGAGACCCATTTAGTTCAATAACCTTAGAATTACTCCTGTGCTTCAGCGATTTTAATTACATGCTTGTGTAAATAATACAACATAATTACGATTGTAATAAATATTTGATAAGCATTACAGGGTCTAAATAGAAGCATTATGCACCTGGTGGTAAGCGACACCCCGTCAATAGCTGCAGTGCCACTCAGAGTTGACAAAGATCTGAGGGGCACTCCCACTGAGCCCGTCACCCTAAGACATAAGTTGACAAGTCCCATGTGGCTGTAGTTTGAACAAACTTACCTTTCAAACCGGAACGCAGTAATGCTCATATTACTGCTTGACGGCAGGAATAGGAACGGCAGTACTTTCTTGGACGAACTCGAACAAAGGCGCTCTACTATTGTAACAATAAATGCTTTTAGTATGTAAGCCCCGAACAACGCCGACATCGATAAATTGTGACAAATAACTCGCCACCCGCAAGTCGTAATGGCGTATAGAATCGACGTGGAAATAAATTCTCATGGCACATCATCAATAGTTGTCTACCACGGTGCAGTATCGCGCATTCTATAGTAATTGCACTATTGTTGTTTCTTGTCCGTCTGCTTTCGGGCCATGAAACTAGAGAAGATACTTGTACTGCACAAACGAACACGATTGTCATAAATACCCGATCAAAGTAATTTGTCATTTCTTTGCGATTTAGTGTTGTATTGAATTAAACCAGTAAGTAATTTAATAAATTTAAAAAGTTTTAGTAGCAGTAGAGCCCCTTGTGAAAGAGTTCGTCCACGGAAGTACTGCCACCTTACCTATTTCTGCCGTCAAACGGTAATGTGAGCATCACTGCGTTCCGATTTTGAAGGGTAAGGGTGCTGGTGTCATTTCAGGGACATTGGACTTGTCAAGTTACGTCTTCAGGGAACGGGCGCAGTAACAGTAAATATTTGCGGCTTAAAACTCTAAGTGGCACTGCTACTGTTATGGACAGGCCTGTTAGTTACCACCAGGCGCATAACGTCCCGTCACTTGATATCATAAAAAGAAACTTAATTCACCCTTCATGTAATAAAGGCACATCTCCAGAATGACTACTTTTCTGGACAGAGGTTTAAAGATCTTACGAACGAAATTAGTTGACAACTTTCTACGTTCAAATAGTGTGCATTATTTTTATGACTCATACGATAAAAACATTTTTGACTTTAGATCGTATGTGGATTTGTTATACCAAGGGTACGAATTTATGACATCTATAACATTGTAGACCAGACTTCATAAGTAACAGTATACTATCGTGCAAAATATTTATGTAGTGGATGATTCTTTTAAGCCACGATAAGAAACCCATTAGCGAATAAAAAGCTATAACATACGATAATAAATTTCAATTGGCGGCTCAATGTTGTTATAATTATTTCTGTGGTACGCGTTGTTGTCAAAACTAAACAATCCAAAGTACGTCGTCTATGGTAAGATAGGATAGGCACCTCATCACATTTATGTTGTTAACAATGACGACGTAACATCGTTACTTTTTCAAATACTAAATGTTAACCTAATCACAAAACAAGTTTGCTAAACTCAAAATCTAGCTACGAGTAAGTTCTTGTATACAAACTTATTTATCTCCCTGTTCATCCAGCCATTACCATTGCAAAGTATAGTTTCATAATTCTAGAGTCGGCAGAATTAAGCACATAAATCAAAATAATGCATTCTTCTTCTTATCATATTGCTGGCGTACGCTATAATGCTTGCCATCGTGGTGAAAGGATTTGCCAATCGAAGTAATGTACTCTATATTGCCCAGGGTGCGCTAGACGTATCGTGGTGAATGTTCACCGACTTCACGGCGCCGACTCAACCGGCGAGAGGTAAACCTGGGGGGATTTTAGTGGGGTAGACCCTCCAGTCTGGAAGGAGAGTCCCCACATAACCCCTGAGTCTCCCTGGGCTCAGGGGTATCTATAAAGATCCCCCCCCCCCCCCCCCGTCAAATAAAACTAAAAGTGCGCTAGACGTACTGGACAGGAATGGTAGTACGTCGTGCAAGGAGGCTCCTTTCGTGCACTCCATATATGTATATGTATTAAATTAAATATTGCATTATTTTAAATAAACAGTATGTTGTTCCGTGTTTTTATAATGTTTGAAGATGTGATGGGAATAAAGTAGAAAAAGACACCATTACAATTTACCTTGAAACACAGTTTCAACCGACTTCAAAAAAAGGAGGAGGTTCTCAATTCGCCTCAATGTTTTTTTATGTATGTTATGCGATAACTCCGCGGCATTTGTGAACCGATTTTGATGATTCTTTTTTGTTGGAAAGAAAGTGTTTCAGTAGTGGTCACATTTGAATTTGAAAAAAATATTCCACATATAAGGGTGGCAAACTAAGGGATGAATGACTTTTGATGTCGGTTTTTTTCGTACGTTGTACTGAGATTAAATTCAAAAGGTTTGTTGACAGGGTATAACCCCGAGTTCTTAGGTTTTCGCGATTGTTACACATAGTAATGAAACTATTTTTCCGGATTTAAATCGCGTATATTTGTTTTTTCAAACAAACCGACGTTTCGGGCCGTTTACAGGTCCCATGGTCACGGGTATAACCCCAATAATCCTATTGTATTTGGAATTTAGTATAAGAGTTTTGATATTTAAATTATTTATCTTACCTTGTTTTTATATATATTTATTTACGTATTAATCGTAATATGTAATAATAATAAATGAAATATGTAGCAGTATCTATCATTTGTCGCGTTTATTGCTGGCGTCGAGCTCTACGGTTAAACTAAAAATCAGCGCTGTGGTAAGTTACTGCAGCATATGCTGAGTCCCGTGTTGGCATGACATCGTAACACAGACCATACTAGACAATCATCCTTGGAACTTATAATATAAATTGTAATTGTATGTCAAATAATTTGATCGTACCTAAATTGTTTTTATTGTGGGTTTGGTTGTGTATTCGTGTCTATATAATCTCAGTACAGAGTACTAAAAAAACCGACGTCAAAAGTACGTGGAATTACGTCTATTTGCTAAGTTTTATTGAAATATCCCCTAGTTCGCCACTGTACAGGACTTGACACTGGAGATAATAAAAATCGGTTCTCACTATTCAAGTATAGAGAGAGAAACGCCTTGAATTGGAGAAATAGCAAAATCAACTAAATAATTGCTAAAAGTAATTGCTCCTAAATTAAAGTTAGGCGCTATTTATAAAAATGACTCTTCATGCGTGAACAGCCACCCTTTGAGGTGGATGATTTGATTCAAAATGAAATGGGACCACTATGGAAATACCCTCTTTCCAACAAAAAAAGAATCATGAAAATCAATTCACAAATACCGGAGTTATCGCGTAACATACATACAAAAAAAAAACAAAAAAAAAAGAACATACAGTCGAATTGAGAACCTCCTCCTTTTTTGAAGTCGGTTAAAAAGTATGTCGTATGTCTAAATGAATTTGACTTGTATCCTTTAGTTGGTCGGTATATTAATGTAGGTTTTTTACTTACTAAGTTTAGTCCGTCCACCCTAGAATTCATGACACACATTAACAGTCAGTCTTGTTTCTGGTTTCTATAAGCATTTATATTTAGATTTTTACATTTTACATTTACCTCCAATCGCACGTTTTCTTGCTCCAAATGTGATGTCCTACAGGCAGATAGGCGCGAAGTCAGTGAAGGTGACAGCCAATGTCCTATCTTGCGTAATGTGGCATTGTTCCTCTAAATTGCTCAAGCCACTGTTCGATGATATCTGATAGGTTTCTAAAGGTCCATTTATTAGAATACAAGCATGGCCACTGCGTAAAGATAGCACGCAAAATCGTGACTCTTTTTTATACTTTACATACCTATTCTTGTTTTTATTATTTGTACATAAAATCTAACTATCCGTGGTGATATACCTGTTATCCACAAATACAAGCTTCTCTTAAGTTTAGGTACCATTCTCTTGCAAAAAAATTATGAAAAATATGTTTTAAATATTATATTCATTTTCTATCATATTTTAACAAGTTATTTATAATCTGCTGCAAAGTTTAGCTTTGAAGCATAAATTTCACAGTTTTTTTTAAATAAAAATTTAAATTAGTTAATTAACCACAATTTACATTGGATTTTGACTCCCCTTGGTACGAATTTTTATAAGTATTTATTTATGTTCTTCGGATAGATCTTATCATAACTGGACCCGCTGTAATATACTTCTCTATGTTATTCATGAATGATAGTCGCGTTTATAAATAAATTAATTCATTCTGGGTCTTCAGGGTCTTTGAATCATGACTTCCGAAGCGTTTTATATGAAATTTAAGTATGAGGAAAATACATGCCAAGTACATACAAACTTATTGTTATGCAAACTGCCATCGAACACTATGTGCATAATGCATTCCTAATAAATTATACCCAATGCAGTCGGTTGTTTTAACATTGTGTGCTAGTTAGTAATAAAATAAAATTTTATGTGAACAAATCGAAGTTCGGATAAGTTCGTTTATTTTCATAACTTTTAATTTACTTGGTTTTACATAATATAAAAATATTAGGTACGTGCCTCTATTATGATTTTCAATGATGTAAAAAGTCACGGTAGTTTGTGTAGTCTGTGGCATTTTTAAGTTAAACCATGGTAGTTATAATTAAATATAATGATGTCAGTTCGTTCTGATGACGCCATGATGAGAAAATCCGGAGATGCCTTCACGAAGTTTGAAGAACGATCAACGTTCTTTTACATAATAAAAAACGTTTCAAATGCAATATATTCAATTTTCTTAATGTTTTGAGCATAAAATTGCATATTGCCATGGTCAATGACCATGTAAAATGTTCAACGGACAGGTAAAATGTGAAGGGGAATGAATTCTGATCGATGATGGAGCTTGGTTTGAACAATAAGCGGAACTACCTACTCGTAATTTGTTAAAAATTATTGGAAATCGTGATTTGTATGGCCACACCTTTTAATCATTCACCTTCGTGAGTAACTGCCATCACAAAGCTAATTTCAGATATTTCCGACAAACGTAGTAAGTAAAATTAAAAGTTTTGGTTACAACAACGTAAGTAAATGTTACATATTTCACAACAAGGATATTGCGCACCCTCGGAGTAATAAACCCACATCTGCAAAAGGACCACTTTTCAGGAGAGAAGTTTCAAGATTTCTACGATCGAAATTAATTGGTGACTTTTTTATGCTGAAATAGGATAGTTATTAAAGTGGTTTAATTTATTTTTCAATTGACTTCAAAAAAAGAGGAGGTTTTCAATTCCAATGCATTTTTTGTGTATGTTACGTGATTCCTCCAACATTTGTGAACTGATTTCAATGTTTGTTCTTTAGTTGGAAAGGAGTTACCTCAGTAGTGGTCCCATTAAAATTTCAAGAAAATATTTCACCTCTAAGGGTGGCAAATTAGGAGATAAATCCGGTTTATTGGCTTTCACTCACTTTCCAATAACCGATTTCAATAAAACTTGCCAAATAACTGAGTTATGAGGACGTTTTTTTTTAATTATAACTTAAAAAAACGACCTCAAAAGTTCGTGAAATTGCATTTGTCAAGTTTTATTGAATTCGGTTACCGGAAAGTGCGATAAACCGAATACATTCCCTAGTTTGCCACCCTTAAAGGTTCAAATTTAAATGGGACCAATACTGAGGTACCCTCTTTCCAACAAAAAAAGAATCATCAAAATGGGTTCACAAATGCCGAAGTAATAGCGTATCATGTACATAAAAAAAAAGAAAACACACTCGAATTGAGAACATCCTTCTTTCGAAGTCAGTTAATAAAAAAATATAATTATATAACTATCATGTGATAAATGCACTTTTAACATATGATCGTATGTGGCTTTATTAGACCAAGGTTATAATTTGGTGTTATACCATGTATCCACCCACAGACATTACCACACAAAAAATACTTAACACTATAAAGTACCTTTACCACAAATCGATACATACCGCTGCTCTGCATGCTGAGTTTGATTCAAATCGGTTTTCAAACTCGAACCGATCGAGTAGTCTCGAAATCAGGGGGTCTACACTCGATCTCCGTCCGACATCCGTCCGAAACAATTACTGCCAAATAAGCAATACTTGACCAAATGAAAAGACGCGTGATGCGAATGAAGCTTCATACTGGATACTTGTCTTTTAATTTTGTCGAATATTACTCATTTGACAGTAATTGTTTCGGACGGATGTCGGACGGGGATCGAGAGTAGCCCCCCAGATTGGTTTCCGAGCGAGAAGATGAACCTGATTCCTACCATATCTTTCTAATTTGTGAGTTAAATCAACTATTGTTCCGATTTGAAATGTCAAAAGTTTCCGATCGGCCAGTTGTGAATCGCAGTTATTCGCCTCGACAGAGGCAATCAAAATTAAGCTGCTGGCCCTGACTACGTTTTCCAATAGTTATAGCATGTCTACATTCTTCAAGTATGAATAACATGACTTTTTGATATACCGAGTTTACACAGGATGGAACAATGTCATATAACTAGATAAAAACCGATTGGAAATGACATAGTTCTTTTGTACAACGAATGCCTTAAAGAAACTAAACTTACTATCTCTGTAGAATGCGAGCTTATGCAAAAAATTATCATAAGCCTTTTTTTTTATAATACCCCTTTCACCCTGAGACATAAGTTGACAAGACAAGTCCCATGTGCCTGTAATTTAGTAGACTTCCACTTATAGTTACTTTTATAACCGTTCAACCGACCAAATTAATTTAAGAATCTGGTACAAAGCCCTCCTAGTCGGACCTAATGATTGAACGTAACAAATCCAAAATTCGTTTTCCATGACCATTGACGTAGGGTTGTGTCAGAAAGTAATAATTTGTGAACGGAACAAGTTTCACGGTCGATCGACCGATTATTGTCGAAAGCTGAATACTAATTTAGATCCGGCATCGGCAGAGGAATTCATATTCAAATTTGTTAGATTTCTGTTTTATATTTATAGTATAGTTTAAAAATGAATATTTTTATATAAATAAAAATAAACAAAGAATTTGTTTCAAATAAATCTGTACATATAGGTACTGGGTACGCCATAACTCAATTAATTGATATTTGCAAAAAAAAAAGATATTTTTGTGCTTCTTCTTATCGTGTCGATACTTCTTTAATTTTAGGGCTATATTAACCTTGAATAGTATGTTTCTACCTTGACTGCGATGTCCGTGGCCGCGTGGAGATCTTCCCTCGTGCAGGTACTAGGACACAAGGGGCACAACAGTAAATGCTGCATTGACGGTGTTGGGGCACCACCTTTTTTTTTTGTACTAAATATAAAAAACTAAATATATTTGTACTAAATACTGTGTACGATATATGAAGGGAGCGTACCACAGTATTACAAACGATCGGTTTAAAATAAATAATAAATTCGAGTAGTCGTAAAATAACAGTGACAAATTGCTGCGAAAAAAAGATTTTTTTGCGTAACCACCATCGCATTATCAAGTGACCCTAATTATAATACAGTTAGGAACGGGACACTCTCATTTAACGGCAATTTTTCAGAAGTCTCACCATTAAAAAAGTTAAAAATGTCCGAGCGATAGAACAATCTCCATTTGTTTGATATTTCTCACATGCAATGTATACGCACAATAGCCTATAAAGCTGTTAAGTAATTTTATAACATTTATTACTTAGTGGATACTGTTAGGCGAGAATTCGTATGTTTCTCGTACGTAGTTTCGAATAAATGGTGTAATATAGAGAAACATTTATTATAAAATTAGCTTTCTATCTACTAGTCTACTTCTATGTTAAAAGTAACAACACACATCTAAATATATACAACATTACTATTACCGCTACTAAAAAAATATACATAATATATTTATGTAAATTTTTTGTAGCAGTGGAGCTCCTAGTGAAGAGTTCGTCCAGAGAAATCGGCGTTATCGATGTCGGCATTTTAGGGAGCTTACCTACTAGAAACATTTATTGTTATTCATATTTTAGTATCAGTAGGCTCCTTGTGAAAGAGTTCGTCCAAGGAAGTACCTTTTCGGTTTTGAAGGGCAAGGGTGCTAGTGGAATTACAGGCATATTGTACTTTAAATTTTCATTGAATTGATATTCAATTATTTTTTGTGAAATTACTCCTGTCACGACTTCTGGCACGGTATGCTAGAAGACGTCGGTTCGAATCCGGCCGGATCGAAGGAATTTTTTCTGAGAGTTTTTTCTGAGTGTTCGATCTTTGTATTAATAATTACAACAAACTAGTGGAGTAATTTCACAAAAAATAATTGAATATCAATTCAATAAAAATTTAAAATACAGTGAATAGCGATATCTCTCGCCGGGCCAGTAGCTGTAAAGGTATCTAACTGGGTGATTTCATAGATTTCTCATAGATGGCTACGACTAAAAAGTCGTTGAAAAACAAAATACAAAGACACGACAACAAGCTCATAGAAAAATTCGTGAGATCCGCTGGTTCGTTCCGTTGCTTAGTTTAGTTGGTATAGTGTCTGGCACGGTTTGCTAGAAGACGTCGATTGGAATCCGGCCGGATCGAAGGACTTTTTCTCAGTGTTCGATCTTTGTATAATTATAACATATTGTACTTGTCAACTTCTATCTCAGGGTGACAGGTGCAATAATATTGGCACTACTACTGTAACGGACAAGTATGTCGCTTACCACAAGGTGCACGACTTCTTCGACCCGTCATTTGGTATCGTGAAAAAATCACTGAACTAATAATAATTCTAAAATTATCAAACTTCTTAAAATGCTGTTCATGAAATACATTTCGTGTTTTCCAATAGCACACGGCCATTTTGGTCCTTGTTCAACGATCAAGATTATTTTGCCACATTCTTCTAAGCCTTTTAAATATACCGGAAGCACCATAACATACCCAACTATTTCGTAGTAGTATAATGTCGCAACACAGGATAGTTTCCTAGCGGCTGCGCAAGAGTGCGTCCGCACGGAACGCACCCATTGTTTCTGCTATCAGCCGATCCACAGATTAGTGTTATGCTAAACTGAATTAGGACGGGCTTTCGCTTTTATGCACTGGCTACTCTTTTGCCCTATCATTTCCTTCTGTAGAAAATTATACGCCTTGAAATCGAAGACTGAAATTTAGATCGATGTGTAGGTACGGCAGCAAATTGGTGCGATCAAAACCGTTCAACAGCGGTGGTTTTGACGTAATTTTACTACATAAGTACAGAAACAAAATTGTGATTTGCTCTTTTTTTCGCTAAGCAGCACTTCGAAATAATGTCCATTGCAAAATTTGATATATCATTGCTTACAATTTTAATGCTTTACCACTTCAGGTTAATTTTAGCTTATAGCTTTTAGGTTATATATATAAAAAGCTGACGCCCTAGTCCCACAGGAGGGCTAGGCAGTGTCCA
>NW_020654748.1:3671459-3725739 GCF_003589595.1 Hyposmocoma kahamanoa
TATATATATATATATATAATAACTCTTAAGAATTTAATTTCCTTTTTTGTGCGTCAATATACATTTTTTAGACAATATTTTTTTTTTAATACGTATACAAAAAAAAAAACAAATTCTCTACTTACTCTTAGTAAAATGGACTTTATATACATCAACAGGTAACAGTTAACAAATGTTGTATTGATTGTTTTGTTTCTTTAATTCGAGGTCAGAAAAACCTTTACACATAATGGTATCTCGCCGTTCTACAATCGATCTACAAAAATAACAACATCAACGAGCGAATGCTCTGGTAAGTACCTATTCTGTATTTCAAATTGCAACCTCATGTAATAAAATAGATTTCATTTGATATCTTTCCATCGGCAGAAGGTTGCCGCATCCGTTATAGGAACGCTCGGGCACGGGTATATTATACATAGTATACAGTTAATATCTTGATCTAGTTTAAAGATACAAAATGAAAAGTTAACAAATGTTTCTCTTATCTTTTGAAGTTATCCATCTTCTAGTACGTGTCTCGGATGTGATTAATTAATAATTTGTTATTGAATTTTTTTTATCACAAGGATTTGGTATACAAATTGCTAAAGATGAGTAAAACAACGTTTTTCTTAGAACTGTGACATAACTTTAGTATTAATATTTGAAGGTACTGATTAATTTTCTCGTCCACCATTTCTAAAAAGGTATATTTTCGACAGTAATAATTTTACTTAAAAATAATATTTTAAAAACCAGGTCCTCTCAACCTTAATTCAATTAACATGTATGATGCGTTATTTGATATTTTTCCGTTGCGAAATGACCTTTGTACAATAAAATGTTGACATTGTGCATTAGCTATGCTATTCGGACAGTAGAATGCAATGGACGCGCCAATTCGTCACTTCGCACGACATTGGCTGACCCAAAAATATTAAGCGTGACTTTGTATTGTTAGCTCGTCTGGCAAAAATTTTGAGACACGATTTAAAATAATGGACAGATTTTATTTAAATGATATTTTAATCGACATGGGTGAGAGATATTATTTTCTCGATACGCATAAAGACGTTCTTTTATAGTCAGTATTTAATGCTGATCATTTTTATGTTGAACCGATTTTAAAAAAGGAAATTCTCAATTCGTATATATGTTTTTTTTTATGTATGTTACGCGATAACTCGATATGTGAACCGATCATAGATTTAGTATATAAACCGATTCCGATGATTCTTTTTTTGTTGGAAAGAAGGTATCTCAGTAGTGGTTCAATTTAAATTTGAAGAAAATAACCTCTAAGGGTAGTTTGCTAACTATGAATGACTATTGAGGCTGGTTTTTAGTACTCTGTTGAGATTGAGATTATTTCAATTGAGTTGCAGAATACAGCCGCCAGAAATCGTACTAGTAACAGTCACTAAACATTCAAGGGTTATGAGAGTAAGTTGGGTAATAATGGTAAACGGTAAATATATATAATTAGCGTCATTTTGTATATTAAAAAAGGAACATCTGTTTGTGAACGAGAAGAGTAGATCGAGGCGTGGTTTTACCTGGGACAGTTCACGATAAAGTGGTTTAAATTGGCTAATTCTCCAACCATACATAAATCATTTTCAAGAATCTTGCAAGATGAACAGGAGAACAAATGTATAACCCAACCGCATATGAATTAGCATACACGGTAATTCTTGCCGATCGTGAGTTTTGTACAACATGACCTTATCGAAATAATCTCGTTGTACGCATGAGAGTTATTACTTTCAGTACAATAGGAGAAACTGTTTTGGAATTAATAGGAAATTTAGTCAAAGATTGTAATGCCACATTAATTGAATCGGAGAATATAACTTTTGTTTTCAGCACAAAAAATGTAGGATTTAAACAACTCGAAACATTTCCCAATGAAAACGTATGTTTCAGGAGGCAATGTAATTTCCAGAACTACATTATTTCGACATGCAGCGTCACCAGTAAGAGAATGCTTTTAAGCAACACTACGTCGTTTAACATTTGGTATATTTAGCAAAGATTATTTTGAAGGAAAGTGATGAGTCTGCAATTTGTGTTTTAAAAAGAATATTTAAATTCAATCAAACGTACGCTTTATATTGTATAGAAAATAGTGAATAGATAGGACAATTTAGTATGAGTGTTTTAAAAGATTTTGTGGTAATTGGACACCACATATGGAAGAGATTCTTCCGGTACGTATTACGTCTACATATTCAATGTAGTGCCGTAAATTTGCGTGAGTAATACAAATAGTAAAGGTACTTAATTCAATAATTTCTAATGTTCCCATTAAAATAGCTACAATTATCAATTTAAATGACCACAAGATGCGAAAACAAAACGCAATCCATTTGTTACCCAAGCAAAAAGTATACGCTATGTAGCGTGAAAACGTTGCGGGAATGAAAACAATTTTTTCATTATTGACTTAGCCATTCAGATTAAATTATGTTAATAGATAATGCTTCATTGATTCTCATTTAGACTCATTTAGATCTTGACCGATTTTCTTTTCGAAAAAAAGAACTGACGTTTTTAGGCTAAAAACGTAAACGAGGTGCATTTACTGAGAAAATTCCCGAGCATTTAGGACTTATTATTATAGACATTATCTAAGTATAGGGACACGAGTAAAAGGCCTAAGTAAAGAAATAATTGATTACGTGTATTTAGATAACATGAAATAATAAGTAGTTATTTAAAACAACATATTGGATAGGAAGACAAATCGAACTGAAAAGGAAATACCAAAGAGAAATATGAGTAATCCAAAACAAACAAAGTGTTCAAGTTAATACAATTTATTACATAAAACCTGTAAGTAATTGAACTGACTCACCATTATTTACCTTCTTGTAAGAGTAGTAAATGTTCAACAAGATTGTTTTAACAGTGAGTCAGTGACCTTTTAATTAATTTACATCTCTGAATTCAAGTATATATGGTATAAAATACACAATAAAAGTACACAAAGCATTGTTTACGATTTGTATGTGGTTTTCACGCCATGTCGTTTACAATATTGTAGCTATCAAGGTGGGTTGATTTCACCTTTACATCCATTAGTATTCCGTTTAATTGGCACCGGCTCTCATAACGGGTGCTTTCTTCTGCCGTGTATCAAGGTTATTTTGCTCTCACCTGTGATCTGGCTGTCTAGCCTGCAGTCTTGGCCTCCGCGACTGATGGAGCGATTCATTTGGCCTCCTTTTTAACTTTCGAATACTACATTCGATTTGGCTGTATTTTTGTAAATATTTGCATAGAAGTATTGACAATATTAAAATGTCGAGTTCTTAGCTTTTCGCGATTGTTACACAAACGAAATTGAACTATTTTTCCGGATTTAAATCGCGTATATTTGTTTTTTCAAATGAACTAACGTTTCCGGTCCTTTACAGGTTCCACGGTTACGGTTGACTGAGGTGGTAAAGTCCTCAACCAGTTATGTCTAATAATAATGCAAACCACCCTATTTTTCCACTATAGTTACAAAAGTTATTAATTAAATACCTTATTTTTTAAATTACAAGGAACATGCAAATTTACGCTACATGTGTTTTACAATTATTTTATTTTACCAATATGAATTTTTATCAAATTAAATTTATTATTAAGTCAATAATGGAAATTGGAATAAATTATAACATATTAATTAGTACCTACTGCAGTCTAGGTCTGTTTGGGATTTTACAGCAAAGGAAATACTGGATCCTAAACTGGTGGTACGGAAAAACCATATTCCCTATTGAAATTAGGACGTTTTTTTCATTTCAATGGCCTCTAGCACCCTGGGTAGATAGTGGACTTCTTTTGCAAGGACCTTGGGTTTGTCAAACTGGATTGAATGTGTAGATTTATCCATGACATGCTCACAGGCATCAGACTTGTTAGTTTTGAAATGGTTTTGATCTTTTTTATGGCGCAAAAAATGAATCCCTTTTATTAGATGACCGTATCGTACATACCGCATTCTTTAGAAACTAACTATCTTTTCATCAACTTCCACATGTGACTAAGAGAAAGTATATTATTTCTTCATATTTATGTACCTCTCTACTCATTATATTGTCCAGTGGAGAGCGGAGGTGTCAAGGTTGTAATTTATATGAAAATAGAAAATGTTCTCTGCTGACGGGGGTCATTATCATAAAACTAGTTTCAAATTTTTAATGATTCAAAACATTTCATATGGCTATTTTTATTATTATTATAGTGGACGTGATCTTAAGAACTTATTGCAGGAATATTATATGGGTAATAAGTATCTACTATATAATAGGGGTTAAAGTATGAAATTGCCGATTTGTACTGAAAATCTAAATTGTTTGTTTTTTAAATTTTTAACAAATTTATTTAATCAAAACAGTTACCATTACCTTTTTATTGGTAAGTTTTGCTTTAGGACACTGTTGTGGCATTTGACCTGGGGTCAGTCATTGCATTTGTCTTTTCCGGTTATCATAAAGAATCCACTTATCATCACATGTTACAATTCGATCCAATATTCCCTGCATTTCTGTACCGGTTCAACAAGGCAACACAAGTTTCAACACGCGTTTCTTTCTGCAGATCAGTCAAATCATGAGGCACCCATTTTTCGTATTTTTTTAATTTATTGATTTGACGCAAGTGAGTCAATATTGTGGGTAAGGTAACGTTAAACCATGCCGCTAATTCCTGGGTAGTTTGACTAGGATCGGCTTCCACTATCTCTCTTAATTCATCGTTATTCACCTGTGTGGGCGGTCTTCCTCGTGGCTCGTTCTTTAAGTCGAAATTTCCATCACGAAAGCGTTTAAACCAAAATCGCACGGTGCGTTCATTAGTAGACCCCTCTCCAAACGCAGCATTGATATTGCGGGCTGTTTCTGCCGCGTTAGTTCCGCGTCGGAACTCGTATTCAAAAATCACTCGAATTTTCGCAGTATCCATCTTTCTTGTCTAAATTGAATAACAAAAACAATTGAAAGTCGATATTCAAATGTTTCAAATTTAAAAAAAAAAAATCACAGAAACCATTTGAAAAAAGTTTCATTCGAAAACCTCAAACCATGAAGATTCTATGAAAATTCAAAGAACCTATTGCAATAAAACGGCAATTTCATACTTTAACCCCTAATATTTCTTAAACCGTCGTACAAACATATAATGTTAAGTCTGAATTAAAGATGTGCATCGATTGTAAAATCGGCGGCGGCCGCTTCTGATGGTTTCAAATACCGGCGGAAGCGGCGTGATCGGCGTGGCATAAATTTTAAAATCTTTGTGTTAATTGTTTCATTTTAACTTGTAGGTACTTTAGCAGTGCCCACAAAACTTATGTATGTTTGTAAAAATAAACACTCTTAATTTAAATCTAGTGTGAAAAGGATATTCGTAAACGTTCCGTAGTTAATTCATTGTAATTGCACAGAAATATTGAAATATAGTAAATAATTAACAAAGGAGCAGATACTTTATTGAAATGAAACAAATTTTTGCACGCCTATTTTACGACGATCAAGTTCAACGGGCGGCGGCGTGAAAAAATCCTCGGCAACGCACATGTCTAGTCTGGATTAACTCTCACAAATTAAAACATGTATAGTCACTATATAAACACATTTTTAATATACGTTATTTACCCCTCGATTATTTATAAATATTTATTGTTTATTTATTAAGCAATAATAGCTATAAAGCCGCCACCTTAAAATGATAACAAGGAATCACGAAATTAAAAATGTTATGTGACTTGGACTAAAGACTAAAAAAATATTATGAATTTAACACGAAATAGATCATTATATTGTTTATTGGTAGGACAATCACTAATAATGAATAAACAACATCAATAACAAACCGTTTACACTCGACACATATAGCGTCAATAACTTTTCAGTGCTTACTCTAAGCCGATGATTCCCAAAGTGGTCCATATTGGCCCCAAGGGTATCAGACTTCAAGGGGTACATGTAGCGAAAAAATAGGGGGTGCAATAAACAAATCAAAGAAAGTAGCACTGTGCTGTCAGCTCCCATAAACACATTGGAATTTAATGAATTTGTAAAAATCCTTCGTAGAAAGCCAGGGGGTCGACGCGAAAGATAAAAAATTAGGTACATTTTATAAGATAAATAAGGTTTGGTAAGCTCTGCTCCAAGTCATACCTATTAACTAATCTGTGGCAATATGTAGTAAGTGTCACGCGAGGCCTGCACAAAATGAGTAAATTGCATTAAGCGGTAGCATTACAACGGTGGTCGGTCCAGTTCGTCTACAGTTACACCCATTACGCATCCAACAGTCGTATAACATGGGCTCCGCAAATTGACGGCTATTTTGAAGTCAAGTGAGAAAAGCGGGATTTTCTTAGAACAGAATTGACTGACTGACTTTGTTGTATATGCAACACAGTGAAGCAAACATCAGCAATGGTATTTTCTTTTGTAGGTAAAGTTTTCTACAACAAATAACATGATTGGTAGTGGCCAAAACTCTCAGCTCACTTCAACATTGTTCTGTCAAACTTTTGTAGTAATGTCAGCACTTTCATTTAACAATTGTCAACAAGTTTCAGCATTTACTGAGCGGCAGAAGTCGCTCAACACTGGTTTTCAACAACTTTGCAAACACATTTGGATGTCGGGCGTGTTTCGCAAACTTGGTCAACTACATCACCATCATCATATCAGCCGAAAGTATAGACCCCCCAAAGAACGGTCACTACATAATCGTTTATAATTTATGGTTTTTTTTCTAAAGAGAAGACCATGATACGCCTAGCTTGTAGGTTGAAAACTTGCGAGATTTAAAAAACTAATTGTTTATCAAAGATATCATATAATCAAACCATTGTAGGTACTTACTTAGTTAAATAAAGCTATGCAGGTTGACTACGGGGCGTATAGTAAAACATTTAATTATGACTTACTATCCTACTATGAACACAGCGCAATGGATTTGAAAGTCTTTTTTCATGCAAAAAAAATGTTTTTTATTATTTATGATTATTTTTAACAGTTTCTTACTTGTCTGAAGAGATTCTTTTCAATAAGGTTTAAACGTGAAATGTAATGTGTCGGTATTAATAACAAATTATTAATAACTGCCTCTGTGGCCGAATGGTTACCATGTTGGACTGCCACGCAGAGGTCTCGGGTTCGATTCCGGGGCCGGGGGAAATATTTGTATGGCCTACATTTATTTCTTTCGTGTGTTGGGGTGTAATTTCTGTTTGTCTATGTGTGTGTGTGTGTCTGAGGCACCCGCGACACAGGGTTTCCTAGTGCGGAGCTATAAAACAAAAATATCGTGCAAATTGTTTTCTTAAGTTAATTAGTGTCAAACAATCACTTGTGTACAGAGTGTTAGATAGATGAGTTGCAAATCTGAAAAGGCATTGCGTTCTTAAATACATAAAACCCCCCAAAAAAAGACAATTTAATTTACAAAATTGTACCATTTTATTTGGAATTTTTAATTTATTTCCTATTCAGTTATATTCTGTTGACGACGATTGGGCGACTTCGGGAAAGGAAGGACGAATTTGGGAAATAAACATTTTTAAATTGGTTCTGGCTTAGACGTTCTGGGCAATGCCCCCGGAGTTCATTTCGTAGAATGAGACCAAGTATTTAACACATTATTATTAAGTATTATCACACGACCCATTTACAAATTTAAGTTAAGTACCTAATATAAAATAAGAATGAATACTTACTGGTGCATGTATAATAGGAATGCCTATCTCCATTACCTTAACAGTGCCACATGACACGGTTCAAATGCAGTTCACTACAAATTATCAAATGACAAGCTCCACTGAATACATTGCAGGTCTGACGTGTCAAGCTCGGGTTCACGTGAAGATTGCATTGCGTAGAGAGAGTATATTCGACGACATATGCACTCGGCGTAACATTTTAATAATAGTAATTATCATGTATTCGTCAAGATACGAGCAAGACACAAGAAAAGCGGAATAGAATATAGCTAAGATTAAAAAAATATATCTTGAGCCACTTGAGCTCACATACTATCCTGCGCTGCGTATGCATTGCAGGATTATAGAACGGCTTGCACGCTGCGACTATATTCATAATCCTGCATTACGCGGCGGACGGCAAGGCGAACTGCAATGTAAAATAAAGCGTCCCATTCATTATCGGCAACGTTCGCAATGTTCACCGTGTTAGTTAATTTGTGCTTCAATTTTCTCAATGGCGCTTCGTGTTTCGGCTATCGCATTCAGTTGCCCTTTGCCTTTGGTACAGACTGGACGCTTTCAGTTGATTTGGAAATATATAGAGTTTCTATTACATTTTTTATTTATTATACAATGGGAGGAAAGCCGCTAAAGTCTTCTTCTTCTTTTAAATGTTATGACCCCATCGAAATAATCAATGACTTTGCCAATGTCAAGTAAAAATAACTATGTACGGTAGTTTAGTATTATTATAAAAATTATACAAAAAAAATGGCGATTTCGCCCATGTCCTGTCGCCGCTAAAGTCACAGGCACGACACATAATGTACAGCGTGAATGACAATGACAGATAGTTTACAGATACAGGGAAATACTTTTACAACTCTATATAGTTCACACGGAAATCAAAACAAAACAACAATAAAGTACATTGTTCAAAATTGTAATTGTTATAGATTTTAAATCTAATAATTAATGGACGAAATCCGATGATTGCCGAGGAACATTGAGAAAATAGAAACACGTATGTACGTTAGACGACGCGTAAACCGTCACAATCACTTTTAACCTCAAGCTAATTAGACCAAACTTGAATGAAATGTATGAAATTGTGGCCCGGTCGCAGTGTGCCCAAAATTACAGTCAATGTTCGCCCTCTGTATACCATCCTAGTGGTTCCTTAGTCGGACAATCATTTCCATTCCTAGTCACCCTTCAAAACCGGAAAGCAATAATGCTCACATTACCGCCTGGCGGCAGAAATAGGTTATGTGGCAGTACTTCCCTGGACGAATTATTTCATAAGGAGCTCCACTGCTAATAAACTACTAAAAATGATAGCGCCCTTCCCGTATAACCAAAAGGTTGGTACGGAGAGGTACTATACCTAAACAAAACTTAAGCAGCGAGGTATGGGCTTTTCACAAAAGCAACATTTCATCCAAATTACAAAAAAAGTATGTATGTAGAGTAAGTGAATAATAAGTTACCGTAAACTAACGGGCTGTTAACCTTTCTACCACCTCGACGGATCGCAGACAACCGGGGCGAATGCATAGGGCATGAAATTAAACAAAAATTTTATCGGGATATTTAGATAATATTTAGCTTACTATATTGTGAGAATTAACGGTTCAGTCAGGGTCATAACGATCTACAGGTTAAGTTTACGGTTATGACAGTAGCTAATGACCGCGTGATATTTTTGACAATGTCATAGTCAAATAATCATTTTTTCCATAGACAAAATTTTATAGGTAAATCGTTTTTTAAACTACTGCTCGCTCACTACTCTGACCCCCTGAGAAGAACGAGCAAGCTCTAAGGATTGCTCTTTTCAAATAAACTTAAATGCTATGGAATCATAATTGTGTGGAATTAAGACTCATATTGTCTTTCCATATATCTTTATCTAACAAATACTCTTCAATTTAATATAACTTTTCAATTAAAATACTTTTAATGTAAGTTTTAAACTTAGGAAATAATAATCTTAATATATACTCAATATTGTATATATTAAGATTATTATAGATTATAGATTATAGTTTTGAAAGCCTTTATTGTATAAATTTTGCATATTACATAGAATATTCCCTATAATGCTATATAGAATAATTCTTAATATTGAAATGATTATAAATACGGAATATACACATCGCATTTAAAACTTTAGGTTGGTTTAAAATTTTAAGTGGCAAAAAAGATTTAATAAGCAGCACTAAAAACAGTTTCCTTCTTCAAGGGATGAGAATTTGGCGGCCCGTAAAACAGGTTTTTCATACCATATAGCCGTCCACTAACGAAAACGCAGCTAAGTGATAAATAGTCAAATAGGGGTTTTAAATAGCAAAAATGTTTTTTTTTTGTGTTCTCGTTTTATTTGCAATCAGTTTCAATCTATAAGCAAATGCGTGGGATAGTAGGTTTCACATGTCGAGCGTGTCCTCCAGTGACGGCATCTACTCTTTAAACAGTGTCGTCTCTACAGGGACAAGATGTCTTTCCTCTTAAGGCGCTTTTCATAGCTTCGCGTTGTCAGATTGGCTGCCAGTTCGTTAGGGTGTTTTTCTAGCCTTTTTTGGTATCTGACAGTAGCATTGTGGATTTAATCCTTAACTGTGTTCATCTCCAGGTTGCTGTGGATCTCATTGTTGGTTAGGAGCCATGGTGCGTTGGAAAGTGATCGTAAGATAACATTCTGCATCCGCTGTATGATTAAGATATTGGAATTGCTTGCGCTACCCCAGAGTTGGATGCCATACACCCAGACAGGTTTCAGAGTTGTTTTATAAATGAGAAGTTTGTTATCTACTGAGAGCCTGCTGCTTCGTCTTCTGTATTTTAGACTGAGTTCTTGTCTCTTAGTTTTGATGTGTTGGATAGCAAAAAATAGAGCACAAAATTATCTTTTGAAAACAGTTAAAATTAGTTAACATGATCGACTTATCGGAACTTACCCTAACGATGCATAATGAACATTAAACAATGTTTATATTCTGAAAACGGGGTTATGGTTTTTATGATATCTCAAAAAAAATATTTTGTCACTGCCGCGTTTTGGTTCGAGGACGGCAGATAAGCAATTAATAAAAATGGAAGGAAGTAAATTAATTTGTTTCCATTTTTACATACGCGGCTCATATCCTAGAGTCGTATTGTTGTTTCATAGTTTAGTTATCCATTAATCTGCTTTTGTAAGTGAAAAATGAAAGTTATTATCAATTATCAATAAATATTTTATACGCGGGCCGGTGACTACCAACACAGTCAACTCATGGGCAGTGCTGAACGGTCAAACTGAACAATACACGAATTGACTGGCATATCGATGCCTTACTTTCTCGAACTTTATAAAAAGAGAATATATTATACAGGAGATGGCAAAACTTTCTATTTATTTTAAATTTCTCATCAAGGGTATTAACTTGGATGCATTACTTTAAGAATAGGCAAAAGCCTGTGTGTGAATATGAAGGTAATGTTATGTCAAATCAGCCTGCAAAATTTGTACATACAACCCATTTTAAGCATTTCAGTAACTTTGTGCTGTAAGATGCGAGTTTGAGAATGAAAGGCGACGATGTCTTTTTTAATTATAAAATTAAACTGCTGATAGCTGACATCATGCCGGACTGCCACGCAGAATTTAGATGTGTAGATTGTGCAGTATTATGATAGCAGCTTCAGTCCTTTTTTTTTACACACAAAACAGTATATAGTTACAAGTGGCTATCTGCAGTAAAACATGTACAGACCATCACAAACCGGATATACCTATACCAATTTATTAAAAAAGCAATTCTTGTCCCATCTTGAGAAGTAAGCAAGCACAGGTGCTTTTTCTTAACCTTTTGCTACATTCTGATAACCGTAAACATGTGATTCACATACAATGTTATTTCCGGTAGTTTACGCCAATAGAATGTAAATCTTTACGGCTTACAAAATAACAATTTCAACTTGCATTTGGTATAATTCAAATTGAAAGAAAGAAAGCTAAGAAAATAATCTTCAATTATGGAATTATTCATATAATAGCGTTATAAGAGTTCGCATGCGCGCAAAGCGGCGCATTATCGTGATACGAGACGTTTATGCAATTTTCACACGAGGTCTCTCACTTCACCAGTTTATTGTGGCCGTTGAGGTTTTTAATGTAAAGGTTAAGTTCTCTTTAACTGGTAGTGGGATATTGCACGACGTGCAGATTCGTTATTGTGTGAAATTGTGCTTAAATATTTTTACATTCGTAGATGAGAAGAAATACACTTTTTTTTAGAATACTAAGTGACCTGGTAGGCCTGGTGGTAAGTGACACGCCTGCCCATAATAGGTGCAGTGCCACTCAGAGCTTCAAATCGCGAAGTTCTAAGGGGCATTGCCACCGTGCCCGTCACCCTGAGACATAAGTTGACAAGTCCCATGTGCCTATAGTTTCGTCGTTACCCTCCAAAACCGGAACGCAGGAATGCTCACATTTCTGATTGGCGGCAAAAATAGGTAAGGTTGCAGTACTTCCCTGGACGAACTCTTTCACAAGGAGCTCTACTGCTAGTAAAAAATAATGCAATACACAATTGTTTCGCTATCGTTTCGAACATATAATTCTTGTAAACAATATTACGCCAAGCGGGTAATTTCTTTACATCTCAAAGCAGCGAAAATAATTAAAAGTAGAAGTGTATTAATCTTAATACCTACCTACATAAGTTGTTTCATGTAGTTCGTATTATTCTTAATAAAAGCACTTTAGACGTAAGTGATTACACGTCGAAAGTGCTTTTGTGACTTTATTATACCAATCTTTCTGAAACGCATAAATAGTTGCATTATCCATTTAAAAATACACAAAAGCAAACATAATTCTCAGTTCAAATTACATTGGCGTAACATGAATGTCACTTTTTGTATCAGCAATTTTGCATTATTTGGATTTCGCTAGCACAGTCGCACCGGATATGGAACCAATAACTCGTTGATTAGTTTTTTAATTGTCGTGCAAACGCGGAATGCAAGCGTTGCAGTCGTTAAAACCGATAAGAAATTATTAAACCGTGTCGTTAACGGTAATCCACATTTATGTATGACCATTATGACAGACACGTAGAAACTGAAATGCACTGTCTTCATACAATGACTTCAATCAATAGACAAAGAAAAGACTATTAATAGGGATAGTGTTTTGTTTTAGTGCTGAATTTTGTCAAGGAGTATCAGTACCGACGTACCGTGGACAGACGTGACAATCTATACCTATTGGGAATGAGCTAAGTAGCCAGATAATATTGAGTTAATGATATTTATCCATAGTGGAGGCATTAACGTAAAGTAAAGTTGCTATTAGTTGCAAAATATATTTCGTTTTGCTTTGACCCAAGGGCCTTCCGATTATTGTTTAAAACTATTACCCATATAACTAAAAAGAAAAAAGAATTAAGTAAACGAAAAAAATACAGTCGAATTGTTGAAATTATTGATGTCGCATCCAGCCTCCATGGATGACCAGCGTCCAGCCTCCATGGACGATCAGATTGACAGGCTAAGACAGACTAGACCTTAGAGGATGGAAAAATTCCATAGTCTAAGGACTAGACTGACAGGAATTGGAAATTAGACCAATTAAATTAAATTAAACTCGAAAGTAATACGCCAATACCACAAAATTAAGAGTTCAAAAAAAATTCGTACCTAAAATTGACAAAAATGTTTAGTATAATAATTCGATTAAAAACTTGTACCATTTGATAGGGAACTAATAAAAGTAAGCTATTGTGATTTACATACCATTCCCAAATAAAGAAACTATCTCATATGTTTCTGTGTTGTTGATTCCCACGTAATGGAATGATATATAATAATTTTCTAGATCGTTAACTTAGTACGTAGTGAAGTAAGTGTACTTGAGACCACCACCCATTGAGTAATGGTATGAGTACTGACGATCGGACGGTCATTTGTTACCGTTGCATAATAAGTACCTGAGCATTTGCAAAGCTTCTTACGGCGATTTGTAATTTCATTTCTAAGACAAAAGCAAAAAGTCATAGACAACGCTTTCCTAGTCTACATTATAATAAAAAAAAATAGTAAAAAAAAAAAATTTGATTCATAAATGATTAGTTTCCATAGTCTAAGATTAGATTAGATTTATTTAGCTTTCACTATGTCCGAATTTATAATTCGATTTTTGAAATATTAACTTAGAGAATTTCCAACAGGTCACCTTGACACAACTTTCTGGTTTGAGTGTGTTTCGTGTCACGAGCTCGTACGCATTTTGTATTTAGAAATGGAATTTTAGAAAGGTGGATTTATAAATTACTTATACCTATAATAAATAGTATATACAAATCACATAATGTGAATAAGAAAATGGAGATATCGAGTTTTTAGGTTTTCGCGATTGTTACGCATAGGAAACGAAACTATTTTTCTGTATTTAAATCACGTATATGTGACAGTCAACCGTGACCAGGGAACCTAAAGGGCCCGAAACGTTGGGTTTGTTTGGAAAAACAAATATACGCGATTTAAATCCGAAAAAATAGTTTCATAAAATTGAAATTTATTGGTTTTCATACTGTACATAATAACTTAAATTCATGAAGGCACCTTTTTGTGATTTAGTACGATTTGAGTCTTAACCACAACATGGAGAAACTTAACGGGAGAAGGAGAAGAAAAAATCAATCTATATACGAGATTTATTAAATAATAAGGTATAATAAGGAGGTAAGGTACAATAAAAGCTAGAAACTAAAACTAGGATTAAATTATATGAATAAAGAATTGGGTGCTCGTGGCAAGGAGCCCAAGATGCTGGCAGCGTTCCCCCGTTGTATAGCTATACTAATGAGTTGGGCAAGGTAGCTGCCGGCCCTTGGGTTTCCCAGACAGTCTATTAATAGGGTGTCTCACGGCTATACGACACACAAGGAAAGTACTTTAAATATTGTAGAGGGATATTTTGCTTTATGAAAACATTACGTAAGTAATACTGCGTAATAAGTAGCAAAAGTAATAAGTAGTAATAAAGATTTTTTAAACAGTTCCTTGCCCCACCTATGAATAGAACCGACTAAATAAGAAATGAAACACTATTTGTATGATACCGATCGAAAGAGTCAACTATAAGAATGAATTCCTTTTGGAGAAATTCGTTAGATGTAACGATGTACTACGTCTGTAACTTAGTTGGTTAGAGCGGTGGCATGGCAAACCGGTGCTGGTTCAAGTTCTTTTTTTTTAGTCTAGTGTCGTCAAATCGAAGAAATTTTTCTTTGTGCTGTTCGATCTTCGTATCGATAATAGTAACAAACAAGAGACGTACATATTTTCACAAAAAGTATGTTGTGAATTTTTTGTTCATGATACCGTGTAACAGGATGAATAAGACTTGGTGATAAGCGACATACCTGTGCAAAGGAGTTCCAGTGCCACTCAAAGCTTTAAATTGCAAAAATCTGAGGGGCACTGTCACTGAGACATAGGGTCCCATGTGCTTGTAAACTGACCGCTTGGCGGCAGAAATAGATAAGGTAGTACTTTTTTTTTATGAAATAAAGTGACGGGACCATCGAGTATGTTTTGGATGAAGGGTACGAACAAGTCGTGCGCCTGTTGGTAAGCTACAGGCTTATCCATAATAGTTGCAGTTCCACTCAACTCTTTAAATCGCAAAGATCTGAGGGGCACTGCCACTGCGCCCGTCACCCTGAGACACAAGTTGACAACTTCCATGAGCCAGTATTTTTCGCTTACCCTTCAAAACCGGAACGTAGTAATGGTCACATTGCAAAAATAAGTAAGGTGGCAGTATTTCCCTGGACGAACTCTTTCACAAGGAGCTCTAGTACTACTAAAAATGATGGGTTAAGAAATATTTTTAACAGCGCTTTTAGTTCGAAGTATAGACAGTGGTTATCAGAATCAAGGTGAATCATTTAATACCTAACGTATTTATCCAAGATGAAAATGCATAAATATATTTATTTTTTATATAAGGGCATATTTGACCTCCATCTCACCTGATGGAAAGTGACGATGAGGTCGACAATGGAGCATGCACACCTAAATAATATTCACTTTCGACTTAAAAAGGCCCAAGTTATAACGTTCAGGGAACAAGTCTGCATGCAGGAAATTCCGCTCCATAGCCGTTCGCCATATAAACGTAGAAGTGGAAGGAATATCCACAACAAAGGGGTGGAACCCAAGCCTACGCCTAAAAAATGTTTTTATTAGTAATCAAAATATCGCCATATCTCTACACAAATTCAGTGTTAGCAAATTAAAACACTGCGCTTAAAATATATACAATAAAAATTGCAAAAACTCAGGTGTCGGCAATGTGTTGCTCAAAATCGTGTCTCACCATTCATGACCTACTTGGAATAGATTGTCTAATTGCTTTATTATGTATTTATACATTGAAATGTACACGTGCTCTTAAATTTACATTCTCAGACGAATTACGTCGAGATACATAGTTAGTAATAAATCTTCGTTAATTTGAAACTTATTAAGGCGATGTATTTCAACGCGAGCTAGATTTTAGGTGAGGTGTGGTGGGGTCGCACCTCGCGTCAAAATAAGAACAGGAAGAAAATTTGCTTTTTAAGATTGTTATAAAAAAATAAATAGACATTAGCTGGATAGCGTAATATACGTTACAGATGAGCCGCCTTTGAAGATGCAGCACTGCTAGATTTTCTTTTGTCTCGCCGCTCTCTTTCTTTCCCTTTCTCTCTATCAAAGAAGGACCATGTCCGATATTCTTCCGTACAAAATTACATCTTACAAAATACCGCGATTGCAATGAAGACCAATGACACAGTTACCTTGACCGCGTACGACCTGCTACAGTACCAGCAGTTAGCATAAAATTCTAGCCTTACATAGACGATAGGCATCTTTCGCACGCTCGGCGCTCCACGGGTAAATAAGATTATTTATTAATGCTAACAGGTGGAAATGTCTTCATTGGTGGCTGCTAGAGATTTTTTCTTTTTATAATATCAAGTGACGGGACGAACAAGTCGTGTGCCAGGTGAGTAAGCCTGTCCATAACAGTTGTAGTGCCACTCAGAGCATTAATTCGCGAAGATCTAATGGGCACTGCCACTTCGCCCGTCACCCTGAGACATAAGTTGACAACTTCCATGAGTCTGTATTTTTTCCCTTACCATTCAAAACCGGAACGTAGTAATGGTCACATTGCAAAAATCAGTAAGGTGGCAATACTTCCCTGGACGAACTCTTTCAAAAGGAGATCTAGTGCTACTAAAAATGATGGGTTAAGATATATTTTTAACAGCACTTTTAGTTCGAAGTATTAAGTAAGTTAGTAAGCAGTACTGTGAGCATTACTGCTTTTCGATTTTAAAGAGCAAAGGTGCTGATGAAATTTTATTTTATTTTTAGTAGCAATGGAGCTCCTTGTGATAGAGTTAAACTATTTCTGCCGCCAAGCAATAATGTGGACATTACTGCTGCGTTTCGGTTTGGAAGCGTAAGGTGCTGGTGAAATTACGTGGGACTTGTAAACTTGTTAACTGCCTTCGTGGCCTAACGGTTACCATGCCGGACTGCCACGCAGAGGTTCCAAGTTCGATTCCCGGGCCGGGAGAAATAGTTGTATGGCCCACAATTATTTCTCTCGTGAGTTTGGATGTAATTTGTGGTTGTCTATGTGTGTGTCCATGGCACCCGCGACACAGGGTTTCCCTAGTGCGGGGCTATGTTGAGTGTGTGCGTGTGCGTGTGTGTGTGCGTTATATCTCAGGGTGACGTGAAGTAAAGATTTCCCCCCCGTCAAAAAAAAAAAAAAAGGGTGACGTGAAGTGCCTCTAAGATCTTTGCGATTTAAAACTCTGTGTGGCACTGCAATTGTTATGGACAGACGTGTCGCTTACCACCAGGTACACGACTTGTTCGTCCCGTCAGTTGGTATCATCAAAAAAAAGTAATGCTGACATTACTAGTTCCAAGTATGGAGAATGGTTATCAGAATCAAGGCGAATCATTTTGTACCTAACGTATTTATCCAACTTGAAGATGCACAAATGTTGTTGAAACAACATAGCTTCCTTCGTAACCTAATTGTAATAATAGTGGTACGTGAGAAGTACTTACGAAGTGACTAAATATTATACAGAAATTATACTTAACACTTCATGGCTTCATTAATTGTGTACCTATCCTTTCTGAATTACTTGTGATATTCTTTTGTTTTAAATTCTACAAAAATTCAGAGAT
Source organism: Hyposmocoma kahamanoa (assembly GCF_003589595.1). Classification (NCBI taxonomy): domain Eukaryota; kingdom Metazoa; phylum Arthropoda; class Insecta; order Lepidoptera; family Cosmopterigidae; genus Hyposmocoma; species Hyposmocoma kahamanoa. The sequence goes on from NW_020654748.1 coordinate 3,689,410, forward strand.
TTTATGTTCTAATAAAATAAACGTTAACTATAGTTGGGAGAGCAATAGCCCCCCGTTTGTCGAAAAGTTGCTGGTTCGTCCAGCCGTATCGAAGGATTTTTTCTTTGTATTTGTTAGATCTTTCGATTTATCAATAATAACACTAAACGATAACGTAATAACCGACACGGTTTGCTAGGAGACGTTATTCGAATCCAGCCGGATCGAAATGAAAGTTTTGTTTAATAATTATAACAAAATACTGGAGTAATTTCACAAAAAAATCATCCTGAACTTCGTGACATTGAATAAAACTTAATAATAACAATATCTTTGTTTTTTTCTTATTTTCTATTAAACGGACTGTGTTCCCAACTTATGATACGTAAGTATTTAATTCCTACCGTAGTTTAAAAACATTGATTTTTGATCGTTGCAGTTTCCATATTTAATTAACTTTTCAAGCGAAAAATTAAATCAATTAATCCCATTGCGATAACATCCTTGGTTTTAATGAACCATTGTAATGTCACCAACATTAAAGGACAAGACAATTGTGCTGGACTCCGGCGCAAGCAAGAATGTCTCTCAGCCAAAAACAATGTATTAGTCATTGAAAAGGAATCATGGTATACGACGACTATACGACGAACACATTATGTAGGTAGATAGGTAGCTTCTATGTAGGCTGACAACGAAGGGTTTACAAGACTTTTAAATGATAATTACAAAATGCTTAAACCATAGGTTCCCAAACTTTGAACGGTGAACCCACTCAGGCAAGATGAAAAAATTTTAACGCCCACCACCACAAAATTAATTGAAAATACGTATTTTTTGTATTAACTTAACACAAAAAACCACGAGGAAAAAATATATACATTATAAAATGTATTAAATAATTTAATATATATAAACTACAGTGCAGGTTTTTTTTCTAATGCGGTAGTACCCCCTGGACAGCATCAACGCCTCCAATTGCTTCCGACTCCCCTACCGCCCCTCTAGGCCCGTTACGGGACCACTATGGGAAACTATGGCTTAAACTATAACAAAAATCAACATTTCCATATTAATTATTTGTACCCATGCGACACAAAGATCTTAGTTTTGTCTATGATAACCTCTGACTATTTTTGGATGTAACAGCCGACTTTATGAATTTCACAGAGGTATAATGGGATTCTAATATAATTGAATACCTAATATAATAATAGTTAGTCTATATATGTATGTATTTGAAATACGTCCACCAAATTTTGTCGCCACATTGTAGGTTATTGAATATGGACTAGACTGTAAAACTTACCTACCTGGTTCAAAATATTCTCAATACAGATATCGAGAAACGACAAAAGAAACTTACTTTATAGATATACATTCAAGCGGATAGAAAGACACTGAAATAAGATGAGAATGTTTATAACACTGCACATTGTGCTATGACGAGGAAACTGTAGAAGTGCCTCGTATATGTCGCGTATAAAACTCCCAGTACATCCCACCCAAGCTTCCTCTCGCCATAACAGGGCTTGGGCTGTATTTCCCACGCGGGACCAACGCGGATCACTGCATGATTACATTATTTTGCAGATGTTTGAAGATTTCCTCATGATATTTTCCGTCACCGAAAAGCTTATGGTAAATTTGAAATAAATTTTCGCATACGAAAAATTCGTACTTACGCTCTCTACTTGAAAGGCGGTACGGCATACCATTAGGTTAAATGACCAATTGAATTTTGCATCATCACCTTTATTACGGGTATTTTCGGGTTCCAACAATATACAACACTGGGCAAGCGGGTTATAAATATACCAACCGTTCTGCGCTCATTCTTCGGCCGGCCCAAGGACGAGTGATCACCAGCCTCTGAGGATGCCTCATGGAGAGGCAAAAGACGTGTCAAGTATATTTGGTGGTGGTGTTTCTGACTGTAGTTGCACTTGTGTTATTTATTTTATTTTATTAATTTTTTTGCGGAGGTAGGGTGGGAAAATTAACCGCATGAATGCAAGCGAAGCTATTTTGCACGATTTAACCTTCAGTGGGTTCGCGGAGTAGCACATTAATTTACTTCCATTTTTATCATTAGGTTACCTTAGAACTTTTCTTTTCCAGTCTATTCAGGGATTCTGTTACATTCAAAAGTCTCCTCCCCCTTTCAGGGTCTCCTTTGTAGTGACACTTCCATTGTTAACTATCTAGGTGTAGTTTTATTTCAGACTCATTCAGTAATAAATAATGAGACGGTAACACTATAATAATCGTTCGTTTGTAGTCGACGTTGTTGTAGTGAAAGCAAAGCGTTGTGATTAATTTTCGGTCATTTATTGCAACGGCATTCTGGCAGTCAATTTATCATCAACGCACAGTGCGCGTAAATACATTGTGCAAAATCATAAATAATTATGGAGACAGGTACACAGATATTACAATCACTTAAGATTGTGGAGCAAGCAATGAGATACCTGAAAGTGATTTAAGAATCAATTAGCCACCCAAAGGGAAAACATTGGCAGTCTTTAACTAGACATAAAGGTACAAAATGTGTATTTTATAACAGATTTAAAAAAAGGAGTAAGTTCTCAATTGGACTATATTTTTTTTGTCTATATTACGCGATTTCCCCGACATTTGTGAACCGATTTCGATGATTCTTTTTTGTTAGAAAGGAGGTAGTGCCACATTTCGATTTTAAGAAAGTATTCCACCTCTACCGGTGTTAAAATCGAGGATGAATCCGACCCATTTTCCGTTAACCGATTTCAATAAAACTTGGCAAATTGATTTAATTCTGCAAATTTTCGAGGTCGGCTTTTTAAATAAAAAAGTTATTATTATTTCTTGTATATGTTTAATATGTAGTGTAGCTATTTTCTTGTATAAATATAATCGTAAGTTAATTAATCAATATAATATAATCTATTCCTTCAATGACGACGTGCAACCAGGTGTTAGTTATGTTATATTACATTGCCGCTTTATTACGACAGTACCACACTTCTAAAAGTGTGGATTACGATTAATCCACGTATATTCAACGATATACCATTAAGCTATGGTATTAGTTAGTTGTACAATCACGGTACGCAATAAATTTTAGGACAAAATCTATGGAAGTGATCTGTTTAGATCTTTCAGGTTGTGTCTATGATTGCCTACAAATATCTATTTACATAGTCTAGAGTTTTATTTCGCCCTTCTCGGGATAATGCCTTACGAAATAGTTTTTGAAGAGTTCTAGTATAATTTGTTTACCGAAACAAAAAGATATTAAATCTTAATATATATATAATTAACAATATAATTACAGAAAAAGTACAATAAAGCTTAAATACTAGAAAGTAAAACTAGGATTAAATTATTTGAATAAAATTGGTCCTCGCGGCAAGGTGCCCAACCTCCTGGCAGCGTTCCCCCTTTGTACGTCTATGCTAACGCGTTGGCAAAGGTAGCCAGCCCTTGGGTTTCTCTGACAGTCTACTAATTTTTTGGATAAGATTTAGAAATACAATAGAAATTCAGCAATGATTAATATGTTGAAGAAAAACAGAAATTAATACAACCCTTATTAAAACTAACTTTCAGTTTAAAGCTGTCTTATCAAACGCGGCAATTTCCGAGCATGTTTCTTTTCAAACTAGATCGATCGATATGAGGCATGCCCAATCGTTTAGCCACGACAGTGGACCGATGATTTGCTTTGCTCAATTCACTAAAGTAAACGTGACTGTGAAGTTAAGGAAATTACCCACTGCATCGTACAGGCTGTCTATTAGATTGCACGCAGATGTTTCAGGTCTTTTTCGGTCTCAGGTTTTATTATATCAAGTGATGAGACGAACAAGTCGTACGCCTGACGGTAAGCTACACGCCTGTTCACAACTTTTTTTTTTGACGCACGCAATCAACATAGCCCCGCACTAGGGAAACCCTGAGTCGCGGGTGCCATGGACACACACATAGACAACCACAAATTACACCCAAACTCACGAGAGAAATAAATGTAAGCCATACAAACATTTCTCCCGGCCCGGGAATCGAACCTGGGACCTCTGCGTGGCAGTCCGGCATGGTAACCGTTCGGCCGCGGAGGCAGTTAATTGCAGTGCCAATCAGAGCTTTAAATCGCTAAGATCTGAGGGGAAACTGCCACTGCGCCCGTCACCCTGAGAAATAAATTGACAACTCCCATGTGCCCGTAATTTCACCAGCACTCTTACCATTCAAAACCAGAACACATTAATGCTGACATTACTGCTTGGCGACAGAAATAGCTAAGGTGGCACTACTTCCCTGGACGAACTCTTTGACTAGGTGCTCTACTGCTAGTAAACTAGTACTACTTCATAAAAGAATGTAATTTTTTATCAAAAATGAGTTGTTTATGTACTTGGATAACATTTTTATGCTCCTTCTGTCTGTTTGCTTAAAATTGAGTGGTTCGCAGAAAAAAATATTTGTACTTAAAAACAAAAGAGACACGAACGTTTACAAATTGGTTTGTTTTCCATTCGTCTTGTAAATTTTGTAGGTTGGTATTTTTTTTTTCGTTTCTTCCCCAAAGAATTTGTTTTTTTTTTAGTACGTTCTGGTAATTTTCAGATATGATGTAGAATAATGTGTCACCACCAGTCAACACATCATAATCATTCAATCTGCATGGTGTCCAGAATGTAACCCGCCATGCGAACGTTAACACCAAACTTGCGTTGTTTTATTAGGGAATACAATTAAAATAGTGTCGGAAAGTAGTTTTCAAGGCTATACTAGAGTAGTAAAGTTCAAAAAGTCGCTATAACCGTTACGTCCTCCACCTAAAACAAGTTTTGGACCTTGTATTTAATTCAGCATTGTGTTCAATAACAATGTTGTAATCAATAGTTGCAATGCAAAAATATTTTTGAGAAAATGTGTATACATTTTCATTTTATCACTCGTTTTATCGACGAGATTCGACACGACCACGATACGACTCACGCCACTCACCTTTTCAACCTATCAAATGACTCAAGCTTTTTATACGACGAAAGTAACATTACAAATTTAAATTTACCTTTGGGAAAACGGCTTTTCATAAAATATCTACTTTATATAGAAAGTAAGAAGAGAGTATAAAATGTACGATAATATGCTTTTGCATGAGTACGGGAGAATCGTGGAGTTGACGAACATTGAGAAGTGGTCTAACTTTCCCGAAAACTTTTCTTTTTTTTGTTAACAGTTGTTTTTGCTTTTGTTGCAGGAAACTGATGTGTCATTTTTTGTGATGTAAGTTTTATTATTCTCTTAATACATAAATCCTACCCTTCGTAAAATAAAGTCACACGTGATAATGCGTATAAAGTGCTTTTATCACATAAAAGACATAAAAATAGCACGAATTATGTGAAACAAATTATGAATATTTGAAATTTTTTAACTCTCTTGTTTAAGTTTAAAAAAAATCATTTTTTTTATACTCATAATATAAATGACGGGACGAACAAGTCGTGCGCCTGGTGGTAAGCGACACGCTTATTCATAACTGTTGTAGTGCCACTCGGACCTTTATATCGCAAAGATCTGAAGGGCACTGCCACTGCGCCCGTCACTCTGAGACATAAGTTGACAAGTCCCATGTGCCTGTAATTTCACCATAACTGGAAAGTAGCAATGCTCACATTACTGCTTGGCGGCGGAAATAGGTAAGGTAGCAGTACTTCCCTGGACGAACTCTTTCACAAGGACCTCTACTGTTACTAATAACAAATTTCCTTCGTAGAATCTTTATACATCTCTCCCGAAAAGTTGTCACTTTGCAGATGTGACATTATTACACCAAGGGTGCAAAATATTTATTTTTTGCAGTCTTTTCATCCTTGCATTACTTAAAAAAATATATAGACAACATCACATAGGTACCTACGTAGATCTGATGCCGAAGTAAGTAGCTAAAGCACTTGTGTCACGGAAATTGGAAACAACGAGGGTACCACAAATACCCAGACCCGAAGACAATATAGAAAAGTTAGTTTTCTACACTAACCCGGCCGGGGATCGACCCCAGGACCTCGATAGATGGCGACACCATGAACACCAGTGTGCAAGCCACTCGACCACAGTTATATCGACGCTGGAATGGTAAAACCTCTAACGTACATTTGGAATTTATTTTTTAGGAGAGCCATTTAAAGTATTTTTTTAAGAAAAAAATCATTACTCTAATTTTATTTGTTATATGGAAAACTAGAGTTTTAGTTTTTCCATATAACAAATAAAGTTATGATTCTTTTTATTTACCGTACCATTGTTGCGTCGATGTATTTTAAGTTATATAAGATAAGTTGTTTATTTTGTTTACTTATTATCTTTGTATTTTAGTACTTCAATGAAATTGATCCTTTTCATTTCAATATTTAGTAGCAATAGCAAGTATGTATTCTTAAAATACAAGAAAAGAAAAAACTCAATTCAGTAAGTGTAGCGTCTGTGGGCGTCGTCTCTAGAAGATTTATTTTAGGTATCTACCCAAAAGTATTCAAGTCAATTAAATACATGAACGAGGTGAATCCACACGTCAATAGGTACAACTTTAGCTATTGAGAGTCTTTTAAAATTTGGAAAAAACCAACAGTTTCATATAAAATAACCTACTTTACCTATCAATACGATCATTTGTTCCATAAAGAAACGAGAGTCTTTGCCAAGATTAGAAGTAAACCTTTACTTAAACGACTAAACGATCAAGTAATTCGCTTGCATAGGAATGCGAATACAGACGGCCAACAAGTTTTTCCGGAAAACACACTAAATGCCAACCACATTGACATTTTATTCTCGCAAGACTTTCGCTTTTCGACGAAAGTTTTATGTCAGGTTTTACAAGTACTATACGAATGTTACGACAATAATGCAATGATTTATTACGGTACCAACAAATATCAAATTTTGTGCAAGTGTGCCTCCTTTCTTTCCCACTTATTCCATGACAAGGTCATCTATTTCAACACGATGTGCAATTAAATAATTCACTTGAAAACTTAATATCGAGCGCCAGAGCTCGTCGCTGCCAACTAACAAAATAATAAAGGAACCGAAATAAAAAAATTGGCGCTCCAGTGGATTCGTCAGGAATGTGGACACACAAAGTCTCCAAGTTAAACCTGATTCCTTTGTTATTGCTTGCAGAAGCCTAGAGTAAATGCGACCTCTTTTTCACAAATAAACAGTACGCGTTTATAAGACTATGGTATTTATTATCTATGCGACAGTCTTCGGTCATGGCGACCACTCTCAAAGATTACTAATGTAGCCAACTTCGAGGCGTACCCTTGTGCACATTGAGGACACGTGAATACACCGCCCACGTAATTATAATAACCTAAAAATGTCTGTGTTTTCCCCCCATCGTTTCAGTTCCTATTTGAAATTTTTTGATAGTGTATTTACTCAAGTTTTGTGTCAACGTAGGTACTTACACAGGCAAATAATCATAAATGTCTGCGTCTAACTCAATAGTAGCCTCGCTTGTGCAAATACATTCTGTCTTTATTTTATGTTCTGGCATTAAGTAATTTTCAACAAAGTAATTAAATGTTATGTAGAAACTGAAGCTTGGCAAGTTAGATTACTTACGTATTATTTATAAATACGATATAATTAAGTGTGCATTGCCCCTATTTTACAGTATTTAAACACACTGTAAGATAGCTTCATGGAATAAATGCTACTTGGATAGTAAACTCGGATTGTCAGTAATCAACTTATCACCCAAACTTACCAGTAGATCAAATAAAATTTTAACGTAATCATATCCATAAATGAGGTTTCTAAGTAGTAGTAGAACTCTACTACAACTTATCTCTATTACTACTAGACGAACTCTTTCTAGGGAAGTACTGTCACCTTACTTATTTCTGCCGCCAAGCAGTACTGTGAGCATTGCTGCCTTTCGATTTTAAAGAGCAAAGGTGCTGATGAAATTTTATTTTATTTTTAGTAGCAATGGAGCTCCTTGTGATAGAGTTAAACTATTTCTGCCGCCAAGCAATACATAATGTGGACATTACTGCTGCGTTTCGGTTTGGAAGCGTAAGGTGCTAGTAAAATTACGTGGGACTTGTCAACTTATATCTCAGGGTGACGTGAAGTGCCACTAAGATCTTTGCGATTTAAAGCTCTGTGTGGCACTGCAATTGTTATGGACAGACGTGTCGTTTACCACCAGGTACACGACTTGTTCGTCCCGTCAGTTGGTATCATAAAAAAAAGTTAGGTAAGGTGGCAGTACTTCCCTGGACGAGCTCTTTCACAAGGAGCTCTAGTGCTAGTAAAGATGATATATTTTTAACAGCACTTTTAGTTCCAAGTATGGAGAATGGTTATCAGAATCAATGCGAATCATTTTATACCTAACGTATTTATCCAACAAGGTGATGCATCAATATTGTTCAGATTGAAACAATATAGCTTCCTTGGTAACCTAACAGTAATAATAGTGGTACGTGAGAAGTACTTATGACGTGACTAAAACACGTCATGTCTTCATCAATTGTGTAGTTATCCTTTCTGACGTACTCGTGGTATTCTTTTGTTTTACATTTTACAAAAATGGAGATATTATATATTCTAAAAAAATATTATCTATATAGTTGGGAGAGCAATTGGCCCCGTTTGACGAAAAGTTGTTGGTTCGAGTCCAGCCAGCCAGTTATAAAATGTCACATACGTATGTGACATTTTATAACTCTCCTATTTAAGAATAAAAAAGTTATCAACGAATCGTATCGTAGAATCTTTAAACCAAACAAAACAATCGTAGAATCTTTAAATCTCTCTCCTGAAATTTTAATTTTGCTTATATGTCCTTATAACAATCAAGGGTGTAATTTCATAAGCCTACACAGCATGCAATCAAGTAGTCACGTGCCGCCAAAAACCGTATCTAGAAACCGACTCCGATGCACGCCAATGACACATTTCCTCTCACGACATTCCGATTTCGTGAATAGCAACCGTTACTCTTTCAGAACGGGGTAAAATTGAAGTGAACCAACCACAAAACTCATTAATTTTGGCAATAACTTGCTAGTGAAGACAAACTTTGTAAGCATCAAGTAACTTTGCTGTTGGATCCTATGCATGTAACATTTTATTTACTAAATCCTACGGATATTACAATTTATTAGGTTTTAACTCTAAGATGTATACCATACCTAAGATATGTACATACAGCATGATTAATAAACTCGTAAAAATATATTAACAAGTGACTTTACATACTTTTAAAATGAATCTAAGGATAAAATGAAAAAGGAAACTAAAAAATGGAAATAAACATTTAGGGTAGTGTGCGCTGGTATATTACGACGTTCATAAGTTTCCTATACTGGAAATAATCCACCAATGAACAGCTACCTATGCTATCCTTTTGCACCCTTACCATTCTAAACCGAAACGCAGCAATGGCTACATTACTGCTTGGAGCAGAAATAGGTAAGGTGGTAGTGATAGTGCTCAGAAGGGCTAACATGAAAGGGCGCGACAAGCGCGAGAGCGACAAAAAGCGCGAGATCTCTGTGCGAGAATAGCAGTATCTCGCGCTTTATGTCTACGCGCTAGTCGCGCCCTATCGTGCTAGCCCCACACATCTTTATGATTTGAAATTCTGAGTGGCACTGCAATTGCATGTCGCTAGCCACCAGGTCTACGACTTGTTTGCCTTGTTTGACTTGTTATCATAAAAAAAAAAGAAAAAGAAAACAATCTTATCACTTGGACCATAATATGAGTAACGCAGGTCTATGTCAGGGAATAGCATATATACATGCTACATATTAATGAAATGAATAATGCGTGAAAGTGAAAACGTACGTTAGTAATATGCGTAAAGAGTTCGTAATTTGTATTAATATATTCTACTGTAGTATCTGATATGGTGTTGGATATTCAACCGAGGATACGATTATGATTACGTGTTTAGAAAATATTGTTTGTGCATTAATAACAGAAGTGTTTATTTGTTTATAGTAAGTATTTATAGGCTCTTCAAGAAAAATATTATATTTATTATACTAGACAAAACTTACTATACAAATTTTAATAGCAGAAAGTTCATGTAAGTAGAAAATGTCCACGAGTGCCGCACCCTGGGGCATCGTGCTGAGAAGGCTGGCTACATTTCCCATTTCAATAGCTAAAGAAGGATGGCGACATCCCGTGTATTTTGTGACCCAATGTTTATGTCATTACTATTCAATTGATTATTTCATTAGGTGTTTTATAGCTTTAGTGTTTTACGTGTGTACTATAAAATAACCAATACTTCAGGCAAGTAAACATTCAACCTTGCTTAAAATGAAACATACGTACAAGAACGTTACCTAATCTATGGTCAAACTGAATCAATTGCGTTGTGTTCTATCACCTATTCTAAAATACAATGTTTTACATTTTTTTATTCCCGACTTCTTAAAATATACAAAAATATATTGATAACTAGGCATAAACTAAAACGCAAAATTATACTAGCAAAGTCCATGGATGGCTCTTCGTCGTTATTGGGGCAGCGTTCGCCATCCTTCTTTATTCTTTGGCGGAAATAACTGTCAGCTTTGTCACCGGAGGCTTCTATGAGGCGGTCTGTCAGACATATCTAACCTTAACCTAACCTGACTTCTATTCTTTTGCATATTATGACCAATGGTCAGAAAAAGTGTTCCACATATTATATAGATACCCTTACCTATTTCTTTCTTAATCTTAGCTATTTCTGCCGCTGCTGGTGAAATTACAGGCACATAGGACTTGCCAACTTATGACTCAGGATGACGGGCGCAGTGACACTATCACTGTCCCCTCTGATCTTTGCGATTTAAAGCTCGGTGTGGCATTGTAACTTATAATTATTAATACAAAGATCGAACATTTAGAAAAAATGCTTCGATCCGTTTGGATTTGAGCCAACGTTTTCTAACAAACCGTGGCAGACGCTATTAGTTGGCATAGCCATAGCCACGGAACGAACCAGCGGACCTTATGAATTTTTCTATATGCTTGTTGCCGGTCTTTGTTTTGGTTTTTTAACGACTGTTTTGCCGTAGTGCCATCTGTGAGAAATTTAAATATACAAAATTTATTACTTTCATTCTTAGAGGATGGTTTCCATAGTCTAAACTTTCATTGGCTTAAAATATTTGACGTATGATCACTCATGGCATTATTATACTAAGACTAAGACTTCATAAATTTTAATTAAATGCGGAGAAAATCGGAAATTTATTATTATGAGGTTTTCAATTTTGTTCCTTTGTTTGTTATTTTACCGTTATATTAAATACCACACAAGAACTAAAAAGTTGACAATCATTCAGAAAAAATACTTTAAAAACATATAATATGAAAAATAAATACGTAACTATTTAAATAGCAAAGTTACATCACGACAACAAACAGTAAAAACTATATTAGCATAACCATTCGATCATACAAATAGTTAATAAGTATGTCGACCTTGCTATGACTGATCGCTGCGTCCACGCAATACTTCTATGATTACTAAACGAAGAAATTAGTATATATAAATTGTATCTCAGGTCTCGTCCTTAGAAAAGAGTGAAGGCCATAGTTACCGGTCTGGTTCGGTACAGGATGGGAACCTCACGACATAGTAGAATTGGTTAATTCCGACAAATCCTTCACGTCGTTCAAATACAGCGTCAAAGCTAGTGATGTAATCAGTGATCGGCGCTGCATGTGAGAATATTGCAGGAGAAGTTGCAACAGACAGATGCTGGACAGACTTGCCTCAAGACGATGATTGGTCCTGGGCATGAACTTCGATAAAACCAAAGTCACGATCAATGATCACATTATTTTTTCATAATACCAAGTGGCGGGACGAACAAATCGTACATCATAGCAGTTGCAGTGCACTTCAGAATTTTAATTTGCAAACAATTTGAAGGCAGTACCAGTCCGCCCTGAGATATAAAGTTGAGAAGTCCCATGTACCTGTAGTTTCCCATGTACCCTTCAAAGTCAGACTGCAGTACCTAATGCTCACATTACTGTTTGGTAACAGAAACAGGTATGGTGGCAGTACTTCCTAGGACGAACTCTTTCTCAAGGTACTCTGCTGCCACTAAAACTATTACTACTGTTTCGATACCCATCGTAGTAAATGGCCACCTTCTTGAAGTTGTGTATGAATACACTTACCTAGCAGATTCTGTAGAAACAACTTCAAGAAGGAAGTCAAATGGATGGTTCAGCATGTTTGGGCAGCGTTTGGGAAACAATGTCGGGTTCTCGGAACCTATACCACAAAGTTTAGTAGCAATAGAGCTCCTTGTGAAAGAGTTTGTCCAGGGAAGTACCTTACTTATTTCTGCCGGCAAGCAGTAATGTCAGCATTACTGTATTCCGGTCTTGAAGGGTAAAGGTGCTGGTAAAATTACAGGCACATGAGACTTGTAAACTTACGTCTCAGTGCCCTTCAGATCTTTGCGATTTAAAGCTCTGAGTGGCACTGCAAGTGTTATGGACAGGCGTGTAACTTACCATCAGGCGCATGACTTGTTCGTCCCGTCACTTGATATTATAAAAAAATTTGAAAACAAGTTTTCAATTTGTGTGTTCTGCCCGTTATGACATACGGGGCATAACGTGGACACTCACGATACAGTTAGTTCACCAGTTAAAAGTAGCTCACCGAACAACAGAACGAGATGCTTGAGATAAAATTGGGAGAGGCCTCTGTCCAACAGTGGACTGCGATAGGCAGATGATGATGCTGCATGTGGATCGAAAAGAGTCCAGTACATATAATATTTAGGAGCAATGACAGCAGCAAACCTAAGAAACATCTAGGTTTTATTTTATCTTCGGCTTCTATAACAAACACGATGCAATACTAAATTGGTAAGGACGGATTCTTAGAATGAATACCATTTAGTGTTTTTTAGTTATCTAAGAAACACTAATTAATCTGAAATACCTACTCTTTGGCCATCATTCCTAAGCAAAAAGGAGGGTTTGTACCTACTTTAATACCCCTCATTTCGCGTCCAAGGCTTAACTTCAATGGATCTTTAATAATACTTTTAAAGTAACTTAAACTCAAGTGTGTAATAAGCAGAACTTCCTACTTTACGAATGACAATGGCGTCAAGTGCTGTCTTCCTCGCAATTTTGGTGGAAGTGAGGGTAGAATGACAGATTGTCGTCAATAGAATTACAGTGGTAAGGTGGTTATCATTTTCTCATTTACTACAAAAAAAATTAGCTTCATAATGCTGTTAATAATAATAAAATTGCGTTGATTGCACACACCGTTTTTCTATATACTCATACATATTTTCTTTTATATACACAGTTAGTTATATTATAAATGTGACAAAAAACGTGACTACACAAAAAATAAAGTCTAGAACGTCGAAAATCATATATGATTACGGTAACGCCTTGTGTTTTTTACACGTAACAGAACGAAGACCGGTCATCCAGAAACTGTTAAGTGCTGGCTAACTTCCTTATACTTTATGATGTCATGTAACCAATGGAAAATTGTATGAACATGCTTACAAATTAAATACAATCAGACACTGACTCGGAAGTGTAACGTTTTTGGAATGGCTTTGAAGCCAAAATACATCTGTACATTCTAGAGCCAAACTCAATTCAAAATAGATTCCAAAAATGTATAGTAATGAATATTCTAGTATGTAACTTCTATTCTTTTTTTTATTTTTATGTCTGTGAAGTGACAGGACCATAGAAATTTAAATATTTCTATTTCTGTGGACGGGACGAACAAGTCGTGCGCCAGATGGTAAGTGACACGCCTGTCCATAGCAGTTGCAGTCCCACTCAGAACTTTAAATCGCAAAGATCTGAGTGACGCTGGCACTGCGCCCGTCACCCTGAGATATGGACCCTGTAATTTCAAAACCGGAACGCAACAATGCTCACATTACTGGTTGGCGGCAGAAATAGGTAAGGTATTAGAGATACAATGGAAGTGTCGTAACGGAAACAGATGTCAAAAGTAAATCTTAGCAGAAATGGAAACGGAAGCGAATGCGGAAGCAGAAGTGTAAATACTATAAAGAACTCCACGAATCAGTTCCTAACAGGGCTTGTGTTTGGTTTCATAATTGCATTTAAAACAAAATTGCTAACACGCACGCGCCTAATCCATCGCAAATGTTATAAACTTCCGATAAAAGTTTCGGAAGCAGAAACGGAAACAAATGTGAAAAAGCGTGCGGAACTTCCGCAGTTGCGGAAGCAGAAGCAGAGGTCTGTTGTATCACTAGTTACCTATGGGACTGATTTTATAGGTTGCTCTGTATCAACAAATATTTACGCTACTTTGTTTGTTTAAAAATGATAAGTGATGACTGATGTATAGAACATCGATAAACGACTCTTATCAACCGCAGGAACAAAGCCCGCGGCTTTTCTAGAGCGATTCAATGAAAGCGTGTAACGGTTCTCACAACCTTTGCCTCGGTTACGTCTTAGATACGCTCCGTAGCACGTGGGGAAGTGTCGGAAGTAGACTAGACTTTAATATCATGTAACAATACATATAGTACATATCGTCGGTGTTCGAAAGCGGTATTTCGAAAAAAAATTCAAAACAGCATGTTTTAACAACGGTATTAAAATATTTACGTCTTGTTTTAAAATACAATTTTGGTTTTAATTAAGTTTAAGTTTTTAAATTGAATTTAAAAAAGAATGTAAACATTTTAACAGTCGTGAAAACTAAAATATGCTCCCCGGAAAAATTTTTCGAAATGGCGCTTTCTTCTTTTATTTACACTTTATTTATTTAGCTTTGTCCATTTAAACGCCGTAATACGACCCTTTAATTTCTATTAGAATATCACCTACTTATTAGGTACCTACTACTTATCCATACATTACGTAAATAGAACGCAAAATAAATTAGTTAGCCATTACATTTTGGGTCTAGTAAGTATTATAGTTTCATATTGTTTTATAGTTGATTTTTTTTACGATTTGAGATATAATAGTATAATAGATAAAAGCTATTATCACATTATGATAAATCGTGAAAAGAAAAAAATATCTTCAAAATTAATTAAGTAATTCTCCAGAACAGTGCCGTTACAGAATACTAACAAATGTATATATAAAAGTTACATCGATCTTCTGTCGTCGAAGCGTATCGACGAGTACCCATAACGTTTTAACATACGAATTCTCAGAACAATACAAAAAAGTTAATGAAATGGCAAAAAACTAATTGATTTCGTCTTCACAGACTTAAATAACTCAAAGATCGCGGAACAGTTATTCACATAAATCGTATGTAAGCATGAACAGTATATTTTCCGTTGCAATGCGCAGGCGGCGGCGGTGCAACGGCGGCGTGCGCGAGCTCATCGATTCCGAATCCAATCAGCGTGATCCGATTATGCAACTATCACGCAGTTACGTTGCTTACGGTAAACGCTTTCTTTTACTGTTACTGTAGTTATGTTTTTTTTAATAATTAACTACATTATACAACAATTAATTGTTTGCAATACTATTGATGTTGACCTTGACTGTAATGTGGGTAACCTTTTTCTAATTATTTTGAAATAAGCGTTTGCTACTTAGTGCTTGTAATTAATATATTTGGTCCTTTTGAATTGGGCAGACGTGATCTATATCAATCGCGAAAACTGTATACGGCATTTCTCGAGCAATTCATATAAGAGGCTTATAACCATGGATGGATTATCGGAAAAAAATTACGATAGATCTTTATGTAAAAATTACGTTATTTTTATCATAAATTACCTATTTATATATTTAAAAGCGGCATTTAATAAATTTATACGTTTAATAAATTTTGGTGCTTGCTTCCGTATGCTATTCTAGCATACGGAAATACTATTATGAGGGACAAAAATGTACTAGACGTAATGTAGAAAACATCGGTAAGTTAGTTTCTCTTATAGATGTTTAGTACTTTCGGAAGTATATTTTTTTTTTCGTACAATTATGATTCGAACATGTAGTAGATGATTTACTAAATACAATTAAATTTTCGTCGGTATATTGTGTTTATTTTTCAATTACCTACTCATTTTAACGCAGCTCTAACTGAGCTGCTATTACTAATTGTAATTTATGTGCCTTAATTCGCTTCATTTGTTTTTCGGAAACTTTATTATCTCCCAATGAAAAAGGGACGGAAACGTAAGAACAATAGTATCTAATTATGAAGTTAAGTGAGTTATT
Source organism: Hyposmocoma kahamanoa (assembly GCF_003589595.1). Lineage (NCBI taxonomy): Eukaryota > Metazoa > Arthropoda > Insecta > Lepidoptera > Cosmopterigidae > Hyposmocoma > Hyposmocoma kahamanoa. The sequence goes on from NW_020654748.1 coordinate 3,705,637, forward strand.
GGCTGGTAGGAATTACTTTAATAAAACCCGTATTGCCCGTAAATATTCACCTAACTACCTTCTTGCGAACTCCCGGGAGTCTTATAGAGGCTATTTATAATCCCCGGGTCAGCGACCGCCGACCGGACGATGCCCACCCGCCTATTGTAAGGAGCTTGCAGGAATGTGCCCAGTGCTAGCATTGCTTACTGTACAACCAATCGCTTTAGGCAGGCACGGAGAGAATTGCATTATGCCTTTCTGCCATATTATTGAATTGATATTAGAATCAGCATGTCGTAGAGGTTTTATATGATATTTATATGATTTACTTGATATTGCTATACCAACTATGTCAGGAACGTAAATGCCTTAACACCATTGGAAAAGTAATCGTAAGTACCACATATCGTATTAGAACCATAAATAATCGTATGGCAGTAATTATTTAATATGTTACCATATACATATATTCTGGTGTAACTACAGACAACAAATAACTACTGATTTACGTATGACGTCAGCAAGATTTTTCGGACCTTTCAATATTTCATTCGGTTGTTTCCGTATTTTTATTTACACTTAAGTTTTCGGTAGCTTAGTAAGTAACGCAGTAATATTCATATTTTCAGTAAATTCATTTGTTATTTACATTACGGAGCTTTTATTACTAACCAATTATAATTGTATGCAACTTGTGTTAGGTAATTAACAGAACGAATAATATAAAAGAAAATATTGACGTTATTTTTTAAAAAAGTTGCCAACAAATATAATATTTATTCGAGGTAAATTGAACCTACTAATTTTTACTTGTTTATTGCATAGGGATATGAAAGCTAAAGTTTAAAATAGGTAGGTACATGTTGAAACTTTCTTGAAGTATATGAATGAAAGTTGTTCACCAAGCGGCGGTGGTGATACGTAAGAAAGTAACACACACAGAATAAGTTTAACAATTTACATAAGTCTAAACAAAACGTTCGGCATGACTGTGGCGCACCCAGTTTATGCAATGCTTACTTAACATGTCCTCTACATTCCTGTGTTTAGCGACTACTTAGCGTATGACCGCAGACATTATTACATATACAACATGCTAGTACACGTACAACAAACTTGTACTAATATGTCTTATCCCAACAAACATACTAGTGAAAAATGCAGAATTCCTTATTTGTTTAAGTTGTATAATAGTGATTATTTCATAGATTTCTCACAGATGGCGCTAAGGCTTAAAAGTCGTTGAAAAAACAAATACAAAGATCCGACAACAAGCACACAGGAAAATTCGTGAGGTCCGTTGGTTCGTTCCGTGGCGAAGTTGGCATAGCGTGTGGCACGGTTTGCTAGGAAACGTCGGTTCGCATCCGGCCGGATCGGAGGATTTTTTTAAGTGTTCGATCTTTGTACTTTGTAGTTTGATTAATAATTATAACAAGCTAGTGGAGTAATTTCACAAATAATAATTGAATATAAATTCAATACAATTTAATTCTATAACTGAGCCTTAAAAGTACGGAGAACAGTTGCATAGTAACTTCTATATACGTCTGTATCTTGCAAATGTAACCAAAAGTGGCATTAATGAATCCAAATATCTGTAACCTATAACTTAGTAACCATTTAATACAGCATTTTATCACTAAAAGGTCACATACAAGTTTGTCTTGCAACAATGTAATACAGCAGCTGTATAAAAGATGCAGTAATAACTATTATGCCTATAAAAGATTTATAATAGAGGTAAATTAATAGCGCAAACATGCAAAACACTACACTACCAATTATACCAGCAGAACGAAGAAATTGCAGCCATTTTGCACATTTGAACTGCATTAATAAAATATTTTTTATTGGAGCTTTAAAAGAGTATAAATTACCGTTTATTGCAAGGTGAATATTGCATAGCACTCACTACTTCACGATAAATAAATTATTAATTTTTAAACGAAACTATTTTTCGGATCTATATCGCATATTTTTGTCTTTTCAAACAAACCAACGTTTCGCGTTCTTTACATGTCTCGTGGTCACGAAACGACTGACTCTGAAAGCCTAGGAACTCGATATTATTTTTAATTTACAAATTGTCTTTGACAATATTGTATTTAAAGTTTCTTTAATTGCTATTATAGTAACGTAAATTTAAAATAACTATTATTTCTGACCTTTATCTAACATGAAAGATAGGAAACCCTTATTCTTTTTCTGTATTTTTTTCTCCTTTGTAATTATAAAGAACTAATTTTTTAACGAATGCCTATCGCCATTCAAACGAGTCTGTAGAGATATTAGATTTTATGGAATTTAATTATAATAGTATACTATTAAAATGTTTTCCCAAATATTCAATTTATTTATAATTGTTAAATTATTATGAAGGCCAGTGAAAGCTTCGTCGAAAGTGATTTTGGGAGACATGACTATTCGAAACTACGGATTTCTAATCACATGTTAATTACCATCAATAACGCAGAGTGAACGTCGTAAATGGCATCATGATGATCGTCAACATAGTTTTTGCAAGACTGTTTATCATGCACACAGTTTGGTCTATGAACGTGCATCATCATCACCATCAACAGCCTATCGCAGTCCACTGCTGGCCTCTTCCAATGCGCGCCATTTCGCCCGGTCCTCGGCTCATCGCATCCGTCTGTTGCTAAGGCTGCTGAGCCTTACGCAAATCGTCGCCAAACGGCGTCCTTCATACAAAAACAGTTTATTCACCTTCAATTTAAAGGCACTTCTAATAAAAAAAAGCATACTATTCTGTCTCAGAGTTATGCAAGATAATGAGCTATAACAAAAGATCTCATTGTATTTAACCTTCGCACATATTAAATACCCTGTTCGTAACCAAGTAGTTTTTAACTGACTTCAAAAAAAGGTGGAGGTTCTCAATTCGACTGTGTGTTTTTTTTTGTATGTTGCGCGATAACTCCGGTATTTGTGAACCGATTTTCATGATTCTTTTTTTTTTGTTGGAAAGAGAGTACCTCCTTAGTGGTCCATTTCATTTTGAAGAAAATCATCCACCTCTATGGGTGGCTGTTCACGCATGAAGTTTCATTTCTATAAATAGCGCCTAAATTTTATTATAAGGAGCCATTGTAAGGAGCAATTATATTAATGGTTGATTTTGCTATTCTCTAATTCAAGGCGTTTTTCTCTCAATATACTTTGAGTAGTGAGAACCGATTTTTATTATCTCCTGTGTCAAGTCCTGTGTAGTGGCGAACTAGGGGACATTTCAATAAAACTTAGCAAATAGACGTAACTCCACGTACTTTTGAGGTCGGTTGTTTTAGTACTCTGTACTGAGATTATTGAACACACATCAACTCAATTACTGGAAACAGATTTTTACGAGTAAATAATATTATATAAGGCCAACTAGATTTAAGTATATTTTGCTGTGCCCTGACAGGGTCCATGTGAATCTAAAATTTCATGTAACAATTAGCTTTGTACCACGGTTGCAATAAATGTCATTTCACTTCACATTACGTTTGCCGAGCCGTGGTCTCCACTCAAGAACTCGCTTCCTGCATCGGTTGTCGATTCTTCGATAGATATGGCCAGCTCACTGCCACTTCACTATGAACATGCAGATACCTCTTAAAATACGTTACGAAATACGTTAGTTTCCGTTACTAAATTCAAATTTGAAGCCAGAAATATACAGGATAATTTGTAAAAAAATTACTAACAACCTAACCGGACTATATTATTAACATCATAAACAACAACTTTTGTTCCATGGGTTTTTACAAAACATAATCATCATCATATACAGCTCACCCACAGCTGGGCATAGGCCTCCAAGGTTCTGTGCCACTACTCACGGTCCCGTGCTAATCGCATCCAGGTTCGCCCCGCAATGTCGTCCGCCAATCTCACGTTCACAGGAACGTCAGGCGTCCAGGGGCGGATACAGGTCCAGTCCTTGGACGCCACTCAGTTATCACCTTGCTCCATCTGTCAACTTGTCTCCGTCCCCAGCACAGCTTTAGAAAGCCGTGACGGTAAAGGACGTGGTGGTGACTTTTCGAATCTGGACATTGGGAACACGGTCCATAAGCTTGGTACTGAGCATGGCACTTTCCATGGCTCTCTGTGCAACACTCATCCTATACAAAAACAAAAACGTAATAAGATAACCATATATTTACAACCTCAAAAGTTCGTGGAGCGACATCTATTTGCCAAGCTTTAAATTCAAATTTAAATGAGACCAACACTGAGGTACAGTCAAGAGCACATTAAGCTTGACACTTTGTACTTTGGATCGTTCTTATCGTAAGCGGCATAGAGTTGGATTTATGTGTTAAGTGTAAAGCTTGACGTACTCTTGACCCTGTACCATCTTTCCAACAGCCGGAGTAATCGCGTAGCATACACACAAAAAAACACAGTCGAATTGAGAACCTCCGCCTTTTTTGAAATCGGTTATAAATAAACTTTTCAGTTTTTGTTGTAATAAATGATACACAATGTAGATCTGTATTTGGTAGTAAGTTCAAACGATCAAGTGTTCTCCCAGGTTACTCCCACCCCAGCTCCTGCGTTTTGCATCGCACTATTACATAACAAAGGTAAACGATTATTTTATGGGGAACTGTATACGTTTTTACGATAAGATTCCGGAGTATATATTAATATTATCATTTCCTAAGTTTAAAACTTACATTAAAAGTATTTTAATTGAAAAATCATATTACAAAATTGAAGAGTATTTGTTAGATAAACATGTACGGAAAGACAACATGAGTCTTGATTCCACACAATTATGATTCAAAGTGTATTCCATAGCATATAAGTTGATTTGAAAATAGCAATCCCTAAAGTTTATTGCTCGTTCTTCTCAGGGAGGTGAGGGTAGTGAACGAGCAGTAGCTTAACAAATGGCATTTCCAAGAGTAAACATTTACCTATGGAATAAATTATTATTTGACTTTGACTTTGACTAGTATTTACGCTAGCACTTTCTTTTGTTACTGCACAGCGTTATCACCGTTTAGAGCGATCTATCTAAATTTTGTATGAAAGTAAAATCTGAAAGTTGTTGTTTAAGATGTCAGTAATATAGTCCTGCGAGGTTGTTACCTAGTATTTTATAAATAATAACCCCTGTAGTATGCTTTACGAGATCCTGTTTGCAATCCCAAATTAGAGACATTTACATACAATTGGCGTTGATCGCCCACTACGAAGGCTTTGTAGGGATTGAAGTCGTCTGATATAGTTTGATGTAGGAGTTACAAAGATCTTCAGTTTTCCGGTTTCTAAAGTACTAAACAAATTGAAATCGTTTAAAATACGACATTTAAAGACTAATTTACATTGATCGGGCCAGGGATCGATCTAGGAACCTCAGAGATAGCGACACCAAGAAAACCGGTGTACAAGCCACTCGATCACCGAGGTCGTCGTAATATATATTATTGTCACAGATAATACAATACTAGTACAGAACACCGCGCCACTAGTAACCGCCGTTCTTAAGCGTGCAGATGTGGTGGACCAGTTATTTGAATTGCGCCGCATAAACAATCCAGGTTAGGACCATCCGAAAATCCGCACCTGAACAAACTGTCATTGTTCCTGCCAATTTGAGTTCGAAGCTTATTTAAAGACTCCCAGATCGACCATGGCAATTCATGTCCAGGAGGAAAACTCTCGGAAGCCGGGACAAAGACAAAAAAAAATCAAGGCAGATTGCTCTCTTTGCGTCAAAGGTTCAGTAGATCCACACACATTTTAATACCTGTTTCCGCCGCCTAGCAGTAATGTGTTCCGGTTTTGAAGAGTAAAGGTACTGGTGAAATTACAGGCACATGGGACTTGTCAACCCAGGTGACGGGCGTAGTGGCAGTGTCTCTCAGATCTTTGTGATTTAAAGCTTTGAGTGGCATTGCAACTGCTATGAACAGGCGTGTCGCTTAACACCAGGGCAGGTACCCACGACTTGTTCGTCCTGTCAGTTTGGTATCATAAAAAAACATTTTACGAAACATTTCCGACGTTGACATGTGGAATGATAAAGCTTCTTTTATTTTTTTTCCATCCTCTAAGGATAAAGCATAGGGCGCCGAACGTCGAAAGCCATTGACAAACAGTTTTTTTTTCTTTATGTGAGTTTAGTAGCAGTAGAGCTCCTTGTGAAAGAGTTCTTCCAGAGAAGTACTGGGACCTTACCTATTTCTCTATTTCTACCGCCAAACAGTGATCATGGGACTTATCAACTTATGTCTCAGGGTGACGGGCACAGTGGCAGTGCCCATAAGATATTTGCGATTTAAGCTCTGAATGGCATTGCAACTTTCACTTGGTATTATTAAAAAAAACAGTTTCTCCTTGTTTCCTATTTCTATGTGAAAATGTTATACATATTTTTTATATTAAGAGGAGTCTCACGTATCTAAATATATTTTATTTCAACAATATATGCTTTTAAACTTGCCGATCGTGTCTGAAGGCCCTATAAACTCGTAGGTGTGAATTCCTTCTTGTCAATTTGCTAATTGACTCGTGGTATGCTATTCTCTAATTTTTTATGTACCCACTCCTTTTCGTTTCCAATGGCGAACCCATGCGTCAGCACACCTACCATCTGCCTACGAGGTGCCAATTACCTATAATTTATAAATTTTTATAAGAATAACAAAGACGCAATTATTTCATTGTATTGATCTGCGAAAATTATATGAAGGATCTTGCAGATTTTTAAAAGGTCAAAGATATTTAGAAAGAAATGCAGAGATCCAGTAGCAGTAGAGCTCAATATGGTACACGTCTTAAAATTAAAGTAATGCTACACATCTGTGCCATTTATTAGGGATAACAATAAGAGCAGAGGTAGGCCGAGGTTTCAATTATTAATTAGAATTGTTATTTATCAAATAATAATACAAAATAAAAAATATGTCATGTAATAAGAAATACGTCATATAGCTGAATTATGTCACTGAACCGTAATGAAACTAATTATGAATCATAATCAAGCTTGACTATTTTTTATGATACTAACTAATGGGTCGTGCGCTTGATAGTAAATTGCAGTGCCACTCAGAGCTTTAAATCGCAAAGATCTGAGGTGCACTGCATCTGCGCCCATCACACTTAAGTTGAAAAGTTCCATGTACTTCCCTGGATAAAGTCCTTCACAAGTAGCTCTACTGCTACTACTAAATCTGATATCGGGTTCTGTTTCGATCATTTTCATAATACTTATGACATAATAATCGTTTAGCAATTCAGTCGACATTCGATTTATTGGCCACAGTGGTTGACCTATTCACAATAAGTAGACACCTAATGTAAGGAACTGGAATCCACTTATGAAGCAACAAAGATAAAGCCATCGCTCAAAACAATAACCTACTTGTTGCGCAATTATGATAATTTCGACATGCAACCTCTCAAACGACGACTGCAGGCGACAATTATCCTATCGATTTGGGTGAGGGCCTACCGGTCGCATCTGAACAAAGACTAATTAACGTAACAGGTTTTCCAGGGCTATTGTAAAAGCCACATTTGGATCCTGTTTATCCAGAATTTCAGGATTCGTTAGACGGATAGAGAAGTCAAGGACTGTTCCTTACATTGTTATAGGGAATAAGTTGGTTCAGCTCAGCCACATCAGAGCTGTATAGTTTTATATATTTTTTTGTGAAATAGACAACCTCGCAGGACTATATTACTCCCATCATAAACCACAGCTTTTGTGCCACGATTTTTTATGAAACATAATAATTTTGCCAAAAATATACTTGTAAATTTTTGTTGTAACTATCTGACTTTTTTAGATTTTGTATTTATGATATATTATATTTTATATTTATGTTTGCTGTGCTGTCATTCATAAAAATAATTTTGGTAGGAAGTGCTTTCTTTTGCTATCGCACAGAGCTATGACCGTTTAGAAGTTTGGAGTCGGTTAGAAAAGATTTATGATAATTGCAACATTTATTCCAGTACATAGTACCAACACATAGATACTAATGTACAACCCACTTAAGCTGATTTGATTCAGTACATGTTGTTAATTATAGCTAATAATTGATTAGTTCATAGGTTCCCAAACTTTTTTACTTATATACAAGGAAATATTATATATATATTTGTATATATATACAAATATTCGTATATTTGTAGCGTAGTTTGTATTGATAATTCAGGTTTTTTTTTCATGCGGTAGCACCCCCTAGACAGCATCAACGCCCCCCAATTGCTTCCGAGGCCCCTACGAGCCTGCTTAGGACTCTTCAGCGTCTATTGGGAGCTGTAGGGACCACTTTGGGAAACTATGGTTTAGAGCGATCTATTTAAATATTCTTATTTTTGTACGAAAGTAAAATGTAATGAATTGTTAAAATTTATGGAACAAAAATTGTTATTTATAATATTAGTAATATAATCCTGCAAGGTTATTAATATTTTACAAATAAGCCTATATAGCGATAATTACCATCACGTAGCATCAATGTTGCGACAAGGTTAGGTACTTTAAGTACCCGAAATCTCGTAACATAAAATTCTTAGCAACAAATATTTATTTTATTTGACTCGCCTAATCAATTACTTATTTACTTATTACTTATTACTGCATAATGCATGAAGAATTGAATACTGCCCAAGTTAATTGGTTAATAGTTCACTGTCCGAGTATTTTTCCCTATACCTATTTTTTTTTTAATAATAAATAACGCACACACTCAACATAGCCCCGCACTAGGGAAACCCTGTGTCGCGGGTGCCATGGACACACACATAGACAACCACAAATTACACCCAAACTCACGAGAGAAATAATTGTAGGCCATACAACTATTTCTCTCGGCCCGGGAATCGAACCTGGGACCTCTGCGTGGCAGTCCGGCATGGTAACCGTTCGGCCACGGAGGCAGTTAAATTAAAAAGTTAAAAAGTTAATTTAGTGAAACAACCATCAGAGCGATGCCACATGGGCGTTGCGACGATGTTGCGTTGTGACTCTGCGTAGTACTACATATAAATAAGAACGACATGCCACACGATGTTATAAAATGGCATGCCACTTTAAGTAACATAGTACGTTGAAATATGTATAGAGTCGTTGCGACGACGCAACGCCCGTGTGGCTACGCTCTTAAATTAGCACGTTGATAGCGACTATGTATTGTTATCGGCACGGTGCTTAAAATGTTAGAGTTGGTTAATTGTTGCAAAACTTGCATTTTCCATTCAATATATTTTTGGTTTATCTTTCACGTCTTAGTTACAAAAACATTGTTCCAGAACTAAGTCTAAGAAAAAAAGAATGAATTCACGTAAATCAATCTAAAATTCTATCTCAAATCAAACACAACATACCTAAATAGAGGAAAAATCTCACTCTCCAAGATCATTCTTCGGACCTACCCATTTTGTCATACCATTTATTGGAACCCATATCACCGTTCTTAGAAAAACGCCAATTAATATATCAGGTTGCATGAAAAATGTATCACGATAATTAACTTATAATACTGTGTGAAAGATCTAATTGCGTGTCAAAAGACTCACAAGAAGTGCCACTTCCAGCTTAAGAACAATAGGCCGAGATCCCACAGCTCATTATTTGTATAACTTGGGTCTAGTTCAAGGTGTTACTACTAGACAGAGGAAGGATAGTGATTTAAGACTGGTTACACACGGCGACTTTTGACAGCGATGCAAACGCGCGTTCGTGAAACGCGCGATTGCATCACTACACTTGTGATTTATAGGGGATTGCATCGACGCAAACGCGCGACTGCATCGATACAAACGCGCGATTGCATCGCTTATAAACCACAAGTGCAGCATCGCTGCTTAAGTCGCCATGTGTAACCGCTCCAAAGAGATTGTTATGTCTAGTTGCTGGAGGAATCTTGCCTATACAATAATCAATGAGGTTATAATATTTCACGGTTCTGTTTGATACTAGCGTCTTTGCTTGAACATGTTGTGTGTAACTTTAACTTTTTTTTTAATACTAATTTGTTATGATCCAAAGAGCAAAATCATTTTTGCATGAAGAACTTAAAATCCTACTGTAAATAGCTGAGTTATTGCATGCTTATATTTGCAAAAAAGTAAAATTATGCAAATTCATACCTATGAATACCTTCTTATAACGTTTGAGCAAATTCATGCAAAATCTTTTGTATGAAAAGTCATGACTTTCATTATTTACCTATTGATCACTATCTTCTACTGTTGTACTAGCAGATTGATGTATATCTCCTACTCGCTTGTTTCGTATTAGGTACTAATATAAATACTATGAATACTAATATCAATTAAATTAGGCTACCCATGAACCTCATCCATTCATAATTCATTTTGTCAATATACACAATCACGATTTGCATAATCCGTGGTAATGTGGACAATGAGATCTCCATGCGTCGATATGACGTCAGAGCGTCGGGGGCGCGTCCGGTGTCGCAATGCAATGCGTTTGCGCCGACCTCTACTAACTGGAATCTAAATCCGATCGAATAAGATACAGCAATAGCGATGGAATCTGGCTGATTTATTGCACTAAATAACCCAATCTTGTCTTATTTATACCTAGAACCACCACAATTTTTGAGCAGTTTGTTCCTAGCCAGCGTGCAGTCGTCGAAACAAGCAATCGGATAAATAAACTGTACAGAAACTTCATTCAGTTTAATAGTCATTTTCAAGCAGTCCAGACGGAGTTAAACGTATACACCTTAACGTGCTATTCATATATTTTAGTACTTAAATAAAAATTTAATCTTATCTAGTTTTAGTATTTGGCTTCGCAAATTGTTTTTAAGTTGAAAAATCATTCTCCATATTTACAGTGTATTATGCGGTGTCCTCATTAACATGAAGGACAAAGACATTTTTTTTTTCATTGTTTATAATATCGCTTTGTATTGTTTTAGATGATGAGAAGAGATAGCTGAATGATCATGTGCAAGTTAAAGCAAACTCATCCGCAATTATTTTTGGGATGACACAGGTTGGTATTTATGTAGGCACTAAAATAAGTTGGTACTTAGGTACAAGTCACACCTGCTACGATTAAGTACATAACGATATTGTGTTCCGATAGCAAGATTTTTGCACACACACAATCGTAGTAATCTCATTAGGCGCTCAATACTAAAAATGCTACCATGATATGTCCAAGTATTTTATTGTTATGGTGGTGGTTCAGTGGCGAGTATGTAAACTCCACGGTAACATCGATCGTTTTAGGCTGCCGTGAACTGACGCAGCAATGTCTCAATCGGCACTTGGGCTGGGAGGAGAGCGACGATACTCTGTGCCCTCCAACCCGCTCACGCATGACCCGAGAGGCATGCACTCTGAGGATCTGCATGCGTGGTCTATATACAGGTAACACGACGTTCGTTATATCTTCCATTGCACAGAAAAGTTTCTAGAGAGATAATCGTGATTGATACAGTCAGTGTCGTACGAAAAATTTCCATGAAACAATTCAAATCTAAAGTGTGTGATGGTAATTATAAAATGGAATTACTTTTTTTCACACTGAACACTGGCATTCCCAAGGAACATACAAGTGTCTTGAGTCTTTGCACGCCTGGAAGGCTGCTTTTATCGTGTCTAACTGTAGTCATATTTATTGCAGACAAAATCTGAATTCGGACTTTACGGACAGTGCACTGGGCAGTACCGACAAAAGTCCATTGCCTTATGGGAACTTCCAGCTAAGAGATACCACCGTGCAATCGATACTGTCGCACCCTCGATATGGACCTAAGTAAGCTGAAATACCTTTTTTTATTGGTTTTGCTTTTTGCTATTTTAGCTATTTGTTTTGTAGCAAATCACTATTATCTTTTTGTTTTCTTAGTTTTACAAATAAATTACACTATCAGTACCTCCTTATGTAGGTAGTTCTTAGTAGCAGTAGAGCTTTTTATGAAATAGTTTGTCCGAAGAAGTACCGCTACCTTACCTATTTCTGCCGCCAAGCAGTTATGTGGTACATGGGACTTGTAAATTTATGTCTCTGGGTGAAGGAGGCAGTGGCAGTACCCCTCCGATCTTTGCGATCAAAAGCTCTGAGCGGAGCTATGGACAGGCGTGCCGCTTACCACCAGGCGCACGACTTGTTCGTCCCGTCACTTGGTACTATAAACTTGGTTCGAGTGTTGTCGGACGACTATTCCTTTTTCTTCATTTAATAAATGATCTGATATCGAAATTTTGTTACTAGGTCAGCGTTAGGCTCTAACATGTACACCTACCTAAAATTCGGATTGCCAAGAGTATTCCCACCGAATCACAACGGCTCACAGAGATCCGGCACGCCAAAACCTAAGACTTCCATTGGAAGCGGCATGAAACCAGTATCAAGGTAAGGAAAGCAAAACAAAAAGTTTATACACCTGTTTCTAAAAGGATTTCGTCTATTATAGTTAATTACTTACATAATGACTTGTCGGTTTTCACTAAATCTATTGTTTTCAGGATCCAGAGACAAAGTCGAGGCATACGAGAGACGTCTTCGGGGTACGATAGTTCAGACAACGAAACTTCCACCAATTATAAATATAGCCGAAAGTATCGATCCGATCCTGATTTTCGGATGCAGAACTTACATCCCTCCTATCAGGTAAATTATGTCACTTGTTACATAGAGTAATCAAAGGTTTTCTTTTTAATATAATAGATATACTTTTTCATGGCCAAATAGATGTAATTTCAATAAAATTCCAAAACAAGTTTGGAGCACTTGTGACTAACAAGGAATCACTGCAATAGCATATCTTACATGTGGTATCATCTATAGACACAAGTAGACACTATACTCGCGTCTATGCAGGACGTCATGAGTTCGACGTCCAAAAGCAGGAACTGTATCATTCGTCTTTACGAGCAGTTTAGTTTACTCTGCTTTACGGTGAAGGAAACCATCGTGAGGTAACCTGCACGTTAAAGAATGTTCACATACCTACATTTTCGAAGATGTAAAATCTCAATGAGTCAACAAAAGAAGAAAGGAAACATTATATGGGTTGATGATGATGGTGGATGGCATAATAATGTTTAATTCCAGCACAGCACAGGCGTGCCTCTAGTGGCGATGCAGCAAGCAGGCATTCGCGGTGAACCCCATTGGACCAACTCCAGGAACAAATCCGTCAGCGAGGCAAACTTGCTGGGCATAGATGCGCGTCCGCAACGAACATCACAGTCGCATCAGTACAACCGGCGAAATAGCGTAGCGGACTTTGTACCAGACCACGACCACCATAGGTAGACACACTGCGCAGGGTTTATCCCTTTTTTTATTATTTATCTCTTTATCCTGTTTACTTTACCTAATACCTATCATTTTAATTTGACTGTTACACAAAATTGTACCTAAGCATGAAAACAATAAAACGTAACGAAGACTAAAATACAATCTTATTATCGTATCGATGACATACACTACAAAGCTTGCCATCGTGGTGAAAGGATTTGCCAATCGGCTAACAGGTGCCTACAGATTTTTTGGAACTGCCTCCGTGGCCGAACGGTTACCATGCTGGACTACCACGCAGAGGTCCCAGGTTCGATTCCCGGGCCGGGAGAAATATTTGTATAGCCTACATTTATTTCTCTCCTGAGTTTGGGTGTAATTTATGGTTGTCTATAGGTGTGTCTATGGCACCCGCGACCCAGGGTTTCCTAATGCTATGTTGAGTGTGTGCGTTATAATATATATATAAAAAAAAAGATTTGCTCGATTTTATCGATCGCTACTGTCGATCGACAATGTCGATTGATAGATACGATCGAGCAAATCTCTAGGTACATTGTGTTGATCGCACGTAACAATCGACAATGTCCATCGTATTTTGCTACAAAACTACGATGTCTATCGTCAGCTTAGGTCGTTTTGTCTGATCGCAAGTGTCGATCGACAATGACCACCAACAGACATGGGTCTGTTGCTACTACATTTGCTCGTTTAGTTCGTTGAATGGTACCATAGATATTATATCTATGAATGGTACCTACGTGTTGTGCGGGGAGGCTCCTTTAGTGCGCCCCGTTTAGTTTTCAAAGCATTGCCTTCTATTTCTCAGTCAATTAAAATTTCGTACCGTTTTCATGATCTTTCAGTTACCTGATGCCGTCATCGCACCTAGGTGGCCGTATGTCAAAAACTGGAAGCCACATGTCTTTAGCGCAGTCCCGAAAACACTCCACGCTGCGACCCGGCGATCATCTAGACGGATACACGCATTCTGCTTACATCTATCCAAATTACTATGTAGGTTCTAGTTTTTGTTACTTCAATTATTACGACTTAATTTACATTGCAGCGGAACGAAATGGAAGCGAATTTTTGTAACCATAGCATGAATAATTTTTGTCAATTGTGTAACGTAGAAACAGATACTTGCTTACTTACTCTACTGGCTCAGGAACCCAAAATGTGATTTAATGGTTCCTAAGACAGTTTCCTTGTATTTTCTATGGTTTCGGACTTCCCTATACTGTCCCATTTAAAAAAAAAGAAATTCTGTAATCTTAGGATTGTTGTATACTAATTCCAGGTGAACAGTTTAGAGATCACGTCACCGGAAAACAAGTCGACGTTGCTGGTGTCAGGGTTGAGTTTCGAAGTGAAATCAGGGGAGATATTAGCAGTATTAGCCACTTCGCAGTACGAGGCAACTGGTTTACTGGATGTTTTAGCCGGAGTACGCAAGGTAAGAAACACGTACACTTATTAATAATATCCATTACAAGCGGTAAGCATATTGATTACAATTAAGTGTCAGACGCTTTTGCCCTAAAATATGTATGTAAATGTGAGAAACGGATAAATTACTCTTCGTTCAGGGTTCATTACGGTACTGAAAACCCAAATTTTTGCAAGCGATTGTGAGCTTAGTTGCAGCAAATATACGGTTCGCTTCTGTAATCTAAGTAAATATTCTATGAAATTACAGAAACTGAACGGCGATATAGTTCTGAACGGCCAGCCTGTCGCCTCTTCTACCCTCCGTAAAGTAGCTGCCTACGTCCGCAACGACACCTTCCTATGTCCTTCCATGACGGTGGAACATACTTTGCGGTTTCATGCAGCGTTGCGACGGCCTAGGCACAACCACTCGCAAGTCAAAATGGATGATAGGGACAGAGTGAGTATATATCTTTTTTTATGGTATATATATATGCCCTTCAATAAAAACAAAATGTAGAATACGTCATATATATCAGGGAGCCTACTTCCATTCTCCGTCCGACATCTGTTCGAAACAATCATAATCATATCATTTATTGCTTTATGTGGTACAAAAGGTCTAAAGCTATTATTACTTTCCAACATAAACCCTGTAAGGGCACTTTAATTAACTTACTTCACTATACTAATAGGTACACATAAATTCATGTCAACTTAACTTACTATACTATACACGTAATATTATGTACCTTTATTATCGAAATACTCCTTTAGGTCACAAAAACAGTTCGAGAGCAAGTAACTTTTCAGAGTATTTGCGAACACGTAATTATTTTCAATGTTTCTTATTCTAAGAAGTCTTTGGTTATGGACTCTTATTGCCATATTGTGTAAGACTCTAATTGCCGAAATAATTACTGTCAGTTAAGTAATACTCGACCAAATCAAGAAACAATGTCAAGTATGAAGCTTCATTTTCATCATGCGTCTTTCAATTTGATCGGGTATTATTTATTTGACAGTAATTATTTCGGACGAATGTCGGACGAAGAACGGGAGTAGGCCCCCTGTTGCCTTTTCAAAATGTGACGTGTTCTGCTCGTTGTCGGTACATATTTCGATATTCAAATATCGCACTCTCAGGGTCGTATTCCAGAACTCTACTCAATGCTCAAGTCGGGACTTGAGTATGATATCAAGCACTGGAAATCATACTCGAGAGCATTGAGTAGAGTTCGGGAATACGAACCTCAATGTATTAAAGCCACATCTGCAAAATGGCAACTTTTCAGAAGATAGGTTTAAAGCTTCCACGAGCGAAATTAGTCGATAACTTTTTTTATGCTTATAGGCGAGCTATAATTACACATATTTTATACATAATTTGTTTCATGTAGTTCATGCGATAAAAGCACTTTTGAAAACACGCTCCAATAGATGATGGCTTTAATGTACCAAGGGTATTTTATTGATCACGTTTATCTAAATAGAATAAAATAATTTATTATTCAGTCATTACTGTAAATAAAAAATATTACAATTTAAAATGCAATAATAAAGGATAACATCGCACTCTCAATAATGAAGCGAATAAACAGCAAAATAAAGTATGTTTTAGGACACTGACATAGATTTTAATTAAACAAATAACATACGTTGTACCAACCATACGTAAATATATTACATTCGTCGCCGTACTTTCACAAACTCGTATCTTAAAGCACAATGTTACTGAAATACAGAAAATGGATTGTACCTATATACAAATTTTGCAGGTTGATTTCACATCACATTTCCTTCATATTCACACACTGGCTTCTCGCTATTTTTAAAGTAACGCATCCAAATTAAAACACTTGGCAAATTAAAAATAAATAGAAAGTTTTGCCATCTCCTGAATAACCACACTTTATAAGATACGAGTTTGAGAAAGTAAGGCATACCGGTTGTGATACACCGAACACATCAAAATTTATTAGAAAAACGATGCATAGATTTAAATTCGTACTTCGTTTTAAAATTTATTTTGTCATCTTCCCAAAAATGTTACTTTTCAAATTCCGTCATTTCATTTTCGAAGGATATGCATTGACTTACAAATAAATGGACGACGGGTCTAATACAAAAACCACGAAAAAAATGTCCCAAGTCAACCTATTTAAACGTAGTGACATGTAAAGGAATATGAAAAAGCTAAAACGTTGAATTTAAATTGTAATGTCACCGCAGTACTGTCTAATTTTGCTTGCTTCGCTGTCAGTCAAACAAACGAAGACTAAAGCGTGAATGACGCTCTGTATACGATTTTAACGCCCTATAAGTTCGGACACTTTTTAGCGCGGACCCGACGTCCATATAATTGTAAGTCAATGAGGATATGATAACCTTAAATGATTAATAATTACCGCGAATATTAGATATTCTATTGAGAAATGTTCTTTAATTGTTCAAAATTTGCTTCTAGATTTTATGTTGCATTACATCCTAACTTTCCAGATTAACCTCCTGATTGAAGAATTAGGCCTTGAACAAGTCCGAGATACGAACGTAGGGCGATTAACAAGATCCGAAATCCGCAGACTCAATGTCGCATGTCAACTTTTGCTCGACATGGCTGTTTTAATACTGGACCAGCCTACGAAGGAGATGGACATTTTCGACACGTTTTTCCTTGTGGAGTATCTAAGAAACTGGGCCAGTACTGGTCGTGTTGTAATCATGTCATTGCATCCGCCTACGTATGAGATTTTTGCAATGCTTACTAAGGTAAGTTAATACAAATATCAATTTTAACTTTAAATGTTAAACTGCTAACAGATTGACGGCATGTTTGCAGTTAATACGTGAAGTCGTAATCACCTTGGCCGAGACCGCGACTGACATGAAGTTGATAAGTCGATCTCGGCTACATTTAGTAGGTTTCGACGGCATACAGTTAACAAGTCACAAAGGCTTCAAACTCCACTCTTTTTGCGTTGGGGGTTAAAAACATACCAATAACTTGAGGCAAAGATATTTTTTATATAGAGTTACACGCAAGTGACACTGACAAATTTATAATAGAAGCTGCAAGAAAATTCAAATACAGTGTTATAAGAATTCGAACTGACACTGGCAATGATTTTCCTTAAATGGAAAAAAAAATATTTTCTAATATTCTTATAAAACTGACACTGGCACAAGCCTAGTGACCGCCATAAACAAAATAATAACATACGAGTATATTTAAGAATTCTAATAACACTGTAACTTCATACTTACGGATTCCTTAAGCTGACACTGGCGAAAGCTTGAAGAAGAATATTGTATTTTTAACCATGCAATACAATGAAACAAAGGGTAAGTAATCACAAACAAATGTTAATATTGTAGGTGGTGCTAATATCTGCAGGCCGGACGATGTTTAGCGGGTACCGAAGAGACATGTTGCCATATTTTGCCTCCATCGACTACCCTTGTCCTGCCTTCAAGAACCCTTCGGATTACTACCGTAAGTGTCCCTCACGATTCTGCCATCGGCTAAAGTAGATGGACTCTAATGTGGATTTGATAAACTCGATGTTTCAGCGGTTAACGCTGTAGGGAGCGGGAACACGACCAGGATGTCCAATTTGTAAAAGGAACCTTTCTAAATTGGTTCTAGTTCTCGTTGTTTTAATTAGTGCCCCGGACCTAAATTTCGTTACTCTGGTAGGTACTTACAGTAACAACCATTTTCTAGTTTGAGACCAGGTCATGTGTGTCATTTTCTGGCACATTATTGTTTTAGGTATCTATTATTTTATATTCTCACCTCTCCCATCACTTTGATACATTTTGAGTTTTTAAATGGGAGCCGGCATTCCCCAGCAATAGCAAAGTCCGCTAGCGTCGGGGATTCAGTTTCAAGAACCGGCGAACGGTAGGTACGTGCCGTCTGAAGCAGCCCCGCTTTCTGCACTTGTGACATTATTAATATTATTATTGTCATTATAAGATAAACTTGTAATAGAAAAAATTGCTCTTAGAATAATATAAGTCACCACAAAAATGTTTGAAGACTTCTAATAGCAGCTTTAAGAGCAAACTTACGCAAATACAGTTTAAAAAATAACATTTTAGTTAGATATAGAAAGACTTGGACCTTTTCAGTCAGCACTAAGAACTTACTTATGTAGAAACGAAAAAATTGCATTATTTAACATTGTTAATACGGTTTTGACAGTGGACCTGGTAACACTGGACGACCTATCGGCAGCAGCGATGCTCGAGTCGTCAGGACGCATTGAAGCCCTAGCAGGCGTGTTCGCGGGAGCGCAGTCCCCGCCGGAGCCTCCACCACCTGTACCTTTGCCTGCACCGGTTACCAGACCGAATGCCTTCGTTCAAGCATTTGCACTTATTGAGTAAGTTTCTACGATTTGATAGAGTTGAAACGATCACGCACACATCAGCTTTTATGTACTTTTTCTTAAACCGATAGTCTTGAGACGGGTCGTATGCGACTTTTACACACTTATTTAAAGCGCTTTTACGATCCATCCGCCATTCATATAAAATATTTTTGAAATCGTTCAGCAAATTCTACGATAATCGTTGTGCACATAAATAGTGTACACAAACTATTCTGTGTACAAATGCAATACAACAACTAAATACAAGTTACAATATCTTAAATAAATTATTTAACTTAGAAATTAAGTAAGGTAGAATTTAAATCACGACTATGCCCATGTTTTCCCTATTGTTTTATGATTATATTGTTCATCCGAATGCGAATATATTGTACTGTAACTTTTAATAATAAAAAACATTTGAAAATAAAGTTTTACGTAAATATTTGGTAGGGCAACTTAATTAAATCTTTATTACTCTTTATTATTGTTGATAAATAATTGTTATAATAATCACAATTGCTTTTTTTCCAATTTGTAATAACCCTTGCATATCTTGCGTAAGTACCTAAACGGGTGGCGGTATCGTCGAACATCAAATACCATTGCGCTACTATAGATATTACAATACTGTGCTAGTGGATATGAAACCGGAGCTAAAAGTCTAGTATTTTTTCTAGCACCATTTTAAGAATAAGAATAAGGATATTTTATCGCGTAAGCACCGAAACACACATGATCATAAAATTAAAATACAATAGTATAAACTTTAAACTAAAATACAGTACTTATAACAAAAGTTAAAACATAATTATAATGATTAAAACAAAATAAAAAATTTAATAATAAATGCGTGTCGCGGCGCACGCAAACGGGATTTGCTCAGCTATTAGCTACAGGCCGATAGATTTTCAGCCTGCAGCGCTGGTTTTCAGCAAGCCCGATATGAGTGAAGCACGGACTCGAGCGCAAACAAAAACAAATACATGCATAACATGTGTGACGGCGGCTGCCCACCATCGTCAGGATCAGTCATGATGATTTATG
>NW_020654748.1:3725749-3732393 GCF_003589595.1 Hyposmocoma kahamanoa
TGACGGCGGCTGCCCACCATCGTCAGGATCAGTCATGATGATTTATGTGCGTATGTGGGTACTTTATATTAAATGAATCACACGAATCACAATCAAAAGTAATTTATTGTCACAAGGTACTTAATTTACGAGTAATGTAAGAAATCAACGCACTAGTAATTAAAGGATCACATATATAGTCCGTTTCAATTGTTTTCTACACAAAAAGACACACGATTACGCGGAACAAAAGCGATTCGTCGAACACGTGGTGCGCGCCCGTCAAACGTCCCGAACTACACTGAGTCCACGTTCAACATGGCCGCGCCGACCATCGACTCGACGCTTCGCCAGATTGAGTGTTGCCAATCTAGTTCCAAACGTAATTCAGAGATGGCGCTAGCAATGCGCCGTCATGTGCGTGAAACTTGGTATATACAAAAATATTTACACTAAATATATAAAACGAATACATAGATAAATGAAACAGCGTAAGTGTAAACTAATTTAATTACTTATTGATAGGTATACATATGTTATATGAAGATGTAATTAATATTGTGTGCAGTAAGTAATAAATAATGTGTGAGAAATAAATAAACATTTCGAACCTGTCATGTTACCTGAAGACGTCGATCGTTCGTCGTCTTTCATCTATTTACCGCTAGATAGCAGCACATTGAATATATTCTCAATATAATGTCGATAAGAAAACAAAAATAAATAAACAAAATGTCGTAACTAGCAATAAAAGACATTCAACTTTCAACAGTATGCCAACATGGTACTTTAATTTAAATAAATAGTTTTATAATTTTAGTTTGCAATAGACGATCAACACATTACAGCAGCGTTTCTTATTTCCAGGAAAAGTCTAGTTTTCACTCAAATGATGACGCTATCAAACGTGGTGACACGCGTGCTCATTGCTGCCATCTTGTCTCTTGTCACTGGCACCATCTTCTGGGACCTGCCGGTCACTGATGCCAAGGTATTTAATATAGTATACTTTGGTTCATTTAATTGCTTGTAAACTGAACTGATTTAGTTAATTCAGCCACTAATACCAGTACGGCTAGAGTCCTCAATGTCGAATTAAATCGCTTTTAATATAGCTAAAAATTTGCTCCAATTCATACGAAAATTGCAACGGACTTTGTTAAAATTTGTAAAATCGTTACCCTAAATTTAAAAATATGTTAAGCCTTTACTATAAAAGTTATAGTCTTTTAACTAGATACTCATACTGTTCAAATTAAGAAAATGCCATATCCTACTCACTCAATCCGACACTGCGCGGTATGTCTCTGTGAATACAGTATTGAAAAAAATTGTGACAAAATTGTAAATTCATGGAGTTAATTATCTCTTCAAACATGATTGCCCAATCTGATAATGTAACATCTCACGTTTTTCAGCTCACACAAAACGACAGAATTGGGTACCATTACACAGTGATGTGCCTCACAATTTGGCCAATCCTGATATGGCTGACAGCTAGAGAAGCAAGTTCTATGAGACACCATGTCGAAAGAGATATTGCTGTTGGCCTGTATTCCAGAAGCGTTTTTATTCTTTATGATGTAAGTTATATAAGGTGCATTGTAACACATTTAGGTATTTATTTATTTATTTAAAGTTTATTGCACACAAAACCCGCCAGCACATCGGGCTAGACGCAGCCTGAGTGTCTAATCCAGTTTTCCGTATGAAACTGTGCTGTGAAATAAGTAATATTCGACCAAATTTAAGTAAAAAGTACGAAGCTTCATTCGCATCATATGCCTCTTAATTTTTAACCGACTTCAAAAAAGGAGAAGGTTCTCAATTAGACTATGATTTTGTATGTATGTATGTATGTTACGCGATAACTCCGGTATTTGTAAATCGATTTTCATGATTCTTTTTTTGTTGGAAAGGGGGTACCTCCATAGTGACCTCCATTTAATTTTAAAGAAAATCATCCACCTCTGAGGGTGGCTGTTCACGCATGAAGATTCATTTTTATAAATAGCGCCTAAATTTTATTATACGCAGCAATTATTTTAATGGTTAATTTTGCTATTCTCCAATTCAAGGCGTTTTTCTCTCTCTCAATATACTTTGAGTAGTGAGAACCGATTTTTATTATCTCCTGTGTCAAGTCCCGTATAGTGACGTAGTGACGAACTAGGGGATGAATCCGGGTTTGCGCACTTTCCGGTAACCGATTTCAATAAAACTTGGTAATTAATAATGTAAGTACTTTTGAGGTCGGTTTTTTTAGTACTCTGTACTGAGATTATGTTGAGTACTACTTATTTGACAGTAAGACAGTGTTTCGTACAGATGTCAGACGGAGAACGAAAGTACAGGGCCTGATTCAACTATGATTAACCAAATTGGCGCCTCCAAAACTAACCTGTATTTTTTTATTGGTGTGACTAATGGTGCTGAATAAAGTTCATAATGATTACCACTTTCAACTACGTCACCTATAACTTCTTGTTCTATATTCCAGCAATTCCTAGAGGTTTGGTCCGCTGTGATAACGTGGCTGGCGTATTTGGTGCCGAGTTATGCCATGACAGGTCTATACGCGCAGTCGGCAGGATCTTTCGATGGATTTTATATTTATTTAGGTAATATATACTTTACACCATAGTTTCCCAAAGTCCCTACCGCCTCCCCAGTGAGCGCTGAAGAGTCCTAGGGGGCGGCAGGGGCCTCGGAAGCAATTTGAAAAAAAAAAACCTGAATCTATATCAACTTATACAGGGTGACAGGAATTGAAGGAGATAGATATTTAAACAGGCAAATGAGTAGCTGATATCCATACCGAATATGTGAAAAAAAAAACACTACCATATTTTTAAATACTATTCTCTATGGAAAATACTGCCTCTTAACAATATGTAATACTCTGCGCAAGATCGAACATGCAGCGAGTGCCCGCTACCCTTACCGGCCTTTGCACGCGTTTTCCCAAGGGTTTCGCACCGAATAGTACTCTTTAAGTAGGAAGGCTTCACACGCGGGAGTTCAATTTCCAGCCGCTCAGCTGTTCTGTTTCATAGAGTAGCCCAAATGATTCTCTTATGTTTAGGGGCGATACTTTTTACATATTCAGATTGGATATCAACCTACTCATTTGCCTCTTTAAATATTGATTTCGTTCAACCTCTCACCTTGTATATATATTTTTTATCTTGTGATTTTTTTTGTTTCAAGTTAAAATAAAAATATGTGTTTTTAATTATTATTTTAAGTGGGCGGACAGCCAAAAAGTTTGGTAACCTATGATTAACACCTCTCGGCATCAAAAACCAAATAAAAGTCGTTTATTTGACAACTTCCGCTTTGTATTAAGTTTAAACTGTTTCAGTCTCAAAGATATAATTCATGTTTTCTCAAATTAATGGTAAATATCTATCTTTTAAACATATTCCCGCGTTAACATCGTTCCTTTATTGCAGGATACATGCTCCTCTATCTAATAAGCATACAAATGCTCTGTCGGGCGGCTATATTCGTCATTCCCTTCGAAAAAACAGCGTCAGCCATATCTGGCTTATGTCTACTCCTAAGTACGCTAGTCAACGGCGTCATGATACATCAGGGAGATCTGCCCGAATACGTCAGATGGTTGGAGTACGTCTCACCGAGTAGATGGACGCTGCCAGAATTGCTGCAGAGGGAACTTAGCGAAATCGCACTCAAGAGCAGTATTAGTAAGGATATTAGATGCACTAATAAGCAGGTGAGATTCTTTACGTACTGTATTCATACATAGTTACGAAAATTGCCTTGAAAACAAAAGTTACTGTAAACACGAGAAAATGAAAATATGAAAAATGTTTGAATTATAACCATCTGGTAACACTGTACACAATATTAATTCGCTATCATTGTCATGTTGTATGCAAAACTAGATAACAACGGAATAACAAGTAATCGGACAACAGTTTACAATAACAGTTATTGAAAAATAACATAGTATAATGCATTATTGACAAATAACCGTTATTCCTTTATTCCTATTCGTTATAAATGTGTGACTTCTAAAAATCAACTCAACAAGCTTTAACTGCTTTTCCCATCTCCTTGTAAAGTTGATTTTCTTTACTTGTCCCCTTTTCACTAGAGCCACAGACATAACCTCCAATAAAGAGTTATTACGGCGGAAAATTACAACAAACAAATAAAGATAAACAAATTGCACTAACGACATATTTTAAGTACTAATTACACATACAATCTCACTTGCGACTGTGTTTGATTAGCACGATATCATTTCATTGAATCATCATGGTTACGTTTAAAGCTCTATTTCATCTTACAAAGGTATATTATTACACATTTATTGAATTAAAAATATTCGTTTCTATTTCCACAGAGACCATACCAGGACATAATAGTACAATCACCCTGCCCACCACCCAACGGCACTCAGGTCCTATCCAACTTCGACTATCTCCGGACTAAAGATATATGGCAGTGGAATTCTGAAGGTTTCCTCATAGCGTTAGCTGTGTTCTATGCAGTGTTTGCTCTAGTCGCCATGCTAGCTTTTGTTGCTGACTGTACAAGGTACAGAAAGAGAAAGGAACGAACGTTTCTCAAAGGGCATAAGGTGACAATCAATGTACCCTGATGTAGTAAGAGTAAAAAAAAAATATAAGACAGAATAAGGATCATTTCTAGGAGTCATTACATTAATTTTCTTGGTAAATCCAACTTCTTATCTTGCAGATGCTTTGTCTTATTTTAAAAGGAAACGAAGTAGATTGAACGGTTGCATTTGTTTAAACGCGAATTCATGTATCATTGCAAAATTTACTTTTCAAATGTACTGGTTTTCATTATATAAAAAGAACACTCAACATCGCTCTTGAGACGGCTCCGTTATTTCAGAGTGTTTTCGTATGTGATTTCGTTGCTCACATCCTTCGTTATGAATGTGGTGGTTTCTTTATGGTTCAATTTAGAGTAATTGTGTCGATTCTGTTATTTGCACATTTTTATAAACTACAATATGCTTGTTACATCAGTCAATTATGTGCTAAAGCAGAATCGAAAAGATATTAACGTTGGGGATTAGTTTAAGAATCAATGTACAAAAATATAATTATAGTCATAATTGAATTACTAATAATGTGAAAGGCTGACTATGTAATGTCTTCCGTCCATATTATAATAAATTTAATCCAGTATGAAAGCAGGTACTTATAAAATATAGTACACGAGATACATCGCTTGATGGTTTTGTAAAACTAGGTTTTTTTACATCAAGGAACAATAGACCCTTATCTAGTAAAAGGGTTTAATTAATTGCAAAGGGGTTGTTTCATTATTGGTGAAGTGTACAAGTGTACATCATTAAAAAAAATGATGTAGATAATGACTTTTTTTTATTAATAACCTCAGTACAGAGTACTGACAAAACCGACCTCAAAAGTCATCCGTACCCTACTTTGCCACCCTGAGAGGTGGAATATTTTCTTCAAATGTAAATGGGACCACTTCTGAGGTACCATCTTTCCATCAAAAAAAGAATCGTCGGAGTTATCGCGTATCATATATACAAAAAAACTGTCGAATTGAGAACTTCCTCCTTTTTTCGAATTCGGGTAAAAACCGACCTAAAACCTTTGTGGAGTAACATATATTTGCCAAGTTTTATTGAAATCGGTTTACGGAAAGTCGGTGAAATCCAATAAACCGGATTCATCCCCTAATTTTCCGCCCTTAAAAATGGAATATTTCCTTCAAATTTGAATGGGACCACGACTCTAAGGTATCCATTTCCAATAAAAAAAAAGAATCGTCGAAAACTTACACACCATCAAAAAAAAATTATCTGAGGTAGAAAATGAAAAATCAAACCAGTAAAAGGTGGCACCATTCGATGCAAACTATTTTTTTAACTAAGAATTAAATCATAATAATTGTGGTGGTTAGATGGGATATGTATACTTTGTTTCAATTCATTTTGAACAAAAAGTAAACAAACAAGTCACTGACCCGACCATAGACGGTTTAGTGATGGCCAATTGTAACGCCAACTACAAATCGATTAATTAATTGAATGAATCGATTTCAAATCGTTACACTTAGATACTCGTTCGATTGTGATTGAAATGTTCGATTCAATAATCGATTACTAAACTTTAATTGATTGAACCGAATGTTTTTTTCGAACAGCACTATGCAACCATAGGCAAGTCATAGAAGTATAGATGAATAATAACCTCACTTCTAGACCACCATTTTTCAAATACGATTTTACGATGCTATTCAAATGAACATTGTTGGAAAAAGTGATGATATATCAAGTCGAAATCTTCGAAATGTACGTGAAAGTATTACTTATTCGATTTATTGAGTGACTGCTTTAGAATTTTAACCAAACAAGTTTGTTTACTTTTTGTACAAAATGGATTGGAACAGACTATAGCACAAATCTTTCCGTAGTAGGTTTCTGTGTAAAGAAATCATTGTCTGTGATTCATCAATGCTCTTGTGGTCTATTTAGCTTTATTTTCAGTGCGCTAGAGTCTTCTTATCGTATCGATGGTAGGTAAACACTAATAGGGTCGTATTCCAGAATCTACTCTATGCTCAAGTCAGGATTTGAGCAGACTTGAGTATGATTTCAAGCACTGGAAATACAACTCTAATGGCAA
>NW_020654748.1:3732403-3738848 GCF_003589595.1 Hyposmocoma kahamanoa
ACTCTGGGTCGTATTCTAGAACTCTATTCAATGCTCAAGTCAGGATTGCACTGGCAACACAAGCACTGGAAATACGACCCTAATGACAGGGATTTGAGTATGATTTCGAGTGTTTTAAACCATACTCAAATCCTGACTTGAGCATTGAGTAGAGTTCTAGAATACGACCCATAATGCTTACCATCGTGATGAACGTATATATTTGCCAATCGGCGTTAGGTACTCTCGGGTTCCTTTCGTGCACCCAACTCATGCACTTGTGTAATTGATTAATGTTGAATATTTCTAACAACTGCGGCTTTCCTTTGGACTTCCCGAGCTGTGGTTACCCGTTAACTTGTATTTTAGAAAACGATTATTCAGATTCCGTTTTAGGTTTTACGGTGGCTCTAATTTTATGGCCAATGTCAAGACCAGTGTAGTATACAAACGCAACCTCAATGTAAACTAGACAAAGGTTTATGTTGCCCTTGTATTATAACAAATAGATGTTCAACTTAAATGCGAATGATTACTGTAAATTGAAGTTTATTTACAAGTTTACGAATTTGAAATGGATGTATAAAGAGTCTTGTCTAGGGTCCATTCAATAACGAAACAACCTCTTTGTGTCTATGTGAAAATCGTTAATGAAAAAGTGAAGTTGTATCGTAGCCCTTTTTGTATTAGAATTCTTCTAATGAACTTAAGTATTTTCTAGTACACATGGCATAACAGATAGGTTTACATACAATTACATACACACGTGATGAATAACAACAAGATCAGCATACAAACTGGGTTTGGGGCTTCTTTCGTCCTACAAAATTTTACTAAATGTCTGCAAAAGGAGATTTTTTGCATAGTAGAAGCGGCTGTCACACATTGCGTAGAGTCGTCACATTATTATTGTATTTGTACCTACAGGTTGTAAACATAATTTGAAAAAACAAAAAGGTATTCATGTG
This sequence comes from Hyposmocoma kahamanoa, assembly GCF_003589595.1. Lineage (NCBI taxonomy): Eukaryota > Metazoa > Arthropoda > Insecta > Lepidoptera > Cosmopterigidae > Hyposmocoma > Hyposmocoma kahamanoa. Next base: position 3,733,351 of record NW_020654748.1, read on the forward strand.
TATCAACAGAATCACTTGTTGTATTGAAATAACCTTAGTCAAATGAAGTACTAACATTTGATATTTTTATACCGGGATAATGATTATGGGATGTGATCATAAAATATATGATATACACATTTAAATTTAAAAAAATATATGGACAAAACAACATTTTAAACACCGGGCGTACGTTTAATTTCTTTAATGAATGTCGGTGCGACGAGTGCACCGCAAAATTGTGCGAATGTGTTCGTCTTGCAACAATTGGTAATCTAATTGTCTTATTATACTATGTTTTTTGTCTGTTTGCGCCTTTGCATTTTAATACATAAAAAAAACTTGGGACCAGTTTGTGTTTTTAGTCATGTTATTGTACCTATCTCATTTGCCAACTTTTATAAACATTTAAGGAATAGATGTGTGTACCGAATGGTGTCTATTAATTATTAACATATAATTTAGTCAATTTTAATTGTTAATCACAATTTTCAATGCATTGTTTTATATAATTTTCTTTCAACTTTCTTGCTTTCTCTTCTCTACTATTTCCAGTAGAAAAGTAATTTAAGCTTGCTTGTAAATAAAAGCACCCATTCTCTATAATTTTTTTCTTACACTGCCTTTGCATAATGCTCATTGCTTTTGACTTAGAAATTGACTTCAAAATATTTCAGTATAATTTTGTTTTGCGTTTTATCAATAATATATTAATACATATAATGTAAAAGTTAGTGTGAAGTTAAAATTAAATGGAGCCATATCATTTAGATTTTTAATTATAGCAAAATATGTAATTATTAAGTTACCTTAGTGAATTATAAATAAAAATTAATAATTCCGATTATGTTTCTTTATTTCACGATCATATCATTTTAATAACATTATACTCAAATGAACAATAGTTTAAAATAAGGTAAATTCATTAAATTATTTAAATAGAATAAATAAGGTAAATTATTGAACACAATTCGTTACAACAGATAAATTTGTATTAATAAATAATTGCATTTAAATACTCCTTCTACATTTTCAAAATATAAAATTTGGTTAAACTTAATTTTCTACAATTTAAGAATTCAGCTAAGTAGCTTGTTTTAACAAGTTTGACATTTAGGGCGTCTTCAACTTAGACGCTTATAGAAGCGCTACAGTCGCGCGATTGTGGCGCGGCAGCGGCACGTCTCAACCTTCAGTAAATTTTTGTTCAGTTATCGTGACTGCAAAATTGGCGCGCGCATGTCACGACAGTGGCGCTGCAACTGCGCTTCTAAATATTGTATGAAAATTGATAGTGGCGCGGCTGTAGCCTCATTGCAACGCTTCTATAAGCGTCTAATTTAAAGTCGCAAGTTGTCTCGACGATCACGTCCCACTAACAGGGCAGAGAAATAAATCCCGGAATTCCTGGAAATGGGTAGCTTCAACGTGGAATAGTTAGACCAAGCGCAGTTACAATTAAGTACAGTTATTTTTTTTACAATTTTCATGCGCATGCGCAACTTTTATACAAGCATTGTAAATGACTACACAATTTTGAAATACATCAAAAATATATAGTTTCGAAACGTAGTAATGGATTAACGCTTCAAACAACTATCGGACGGGGCTTCGATCTGTCAGATAACAAAAAGATGTAAATTGTCTACAGCCATACAAACAAACACCTCGAATTGTTCGTAATTCCTCCACGACTTCTTCAAGCATTAAGCTACGAACACATTACCCAACAGGACTAATAAGAGTGAGGACAGACAAGCGTAATCTTTTGAATTGTGAGTCGCGTTTTCTGAGTCGCTTAGTTTACGCTGCATTCGGTTTCATATTAAAGTCCGGTTTGTGCCACACGACAACGCAAAGTGCGTTGTTTACCGACTCACGCGTGCAATTATGACTGAAGGTTACGGAAACGTTTATTGGCATGTGGTAGTACTTTACAAATTGTTCTGGATGTTTACATAATCTTTCCATATTCAGTAGATGTACTCAGTACTTCTTGTTCTAACATCATCTAACGCTTCATGGAACGATTACACTATTCGAATTTCCGTCGAACGTAACCTACTAGACTCAAAAACCGCGACTCACAGCTCAAAAAATTACGCTACCCTTACAGTTGATAAAGTTTTTTTTTTATATTTTAAGTAAGCTGGGGTCTTAATTTTTCTGTGCCGTCAAAATTATTTACGGCTATTGTAAAAAGTATTATCAGATCAATCTAGGCCGGTTCCGATAGTTTGTAACTTAATACTTAAAAGTTATAGGTACACAATTCTACCGAATACATAGGGTGTTACAAAACAAAGTCCAATAATATATAGATGAAACGAAACATTATAAAAAAAAAACTTAAAAATGTTTCTACTTTTCTTACATTCTTATAGCAGCGACTACAAATTTGCATGGACAGTCGTTCCGTCTTAAGACGTTTGAAAGTGTGAATGAAACGGAAATTTTCGTATTCCACAGTATTAATCACAGAACACTATTACTCTAGCGAGATATTAACGGAATTACGGTGAGAAAGAGGCATTTGCCTTGGCTAATAGCCGTTAAAAACCCTACATTATAAGACAGACCAATTACGACTAGATAATGGTAATTCCTTGTAGGAATGTGGTATTCCCTCCAAGTTAATATGTTTAAAAGTTAAATGGATAAACATTAATTATTATTATTATTATTGGGGCACAACTCTGAGGTACATGATTATCATATAATTTTCTACAAATCGCGATATTTCTTTAGCATTTACAGATTTCTAAACTAGCATTAGACAGAGCTGTTCTGCCGCCGCGCCGTTAGTTGGAAGGGCGGTTATGACAAAAACTCAAAACCGAGAAAATAATGTTTAAAGAAATGTGATTAAAAAAATCTACATTTCTCTTGCGGTAACTTCATATATTATCCACTTTGAAAAAAAAAGTGTCAGATCGGCCTTTTTTAACAGGTCACGGCAGTACATGTAGCAATATGTTTTTTTTAATGTATGCGCGCGCCTCTTAGGGTCGTATTCTAGAACTCTACTCAATGCTCAAGTCAGGACTTGAGTATGATTCAAAGCACTAGAAATCATACTCAAGTCTGTTCAAATCCTGACTTGAGCATTGAGTAAAGTCCTGGAATACGACCCTTAGGGTCGTCAGAATCATACTCGAGTTCCTGCCATTAGTGTCGTATTTCCAGTGCTTGAAATCATACTCAAATCCTGACTTGAGCATTGAGTAGAGTTTTGGAATACGACCCTTAACTATGTCAACTAATGACGCGACGGTAGTATTGGTAATTTTATTTTTTGTGAAACTAGCTAAAAATAACGGTATGTGGTATAAAACGGTATTCTTACCTGTACACACTGCCGGAACTACGACCATGTTACTGTGTTACTATTAAATTTTAAACATTCAATATTTTTTTCTCTATTTTCACATAAGTTCGTAATATTTATACAGTTGGCTAGCTGAAGCAACTTTACACATACTTGCGACTATGGAACAATTCATAGTAACGTTTACAAATTTCACAAACGCACGTGTTGATTTTCACCTTACCTTTTTTCTTACAACCAAAGGGATGTAAATCGGCATTATACTTGTCTACATCTATGAACCGACTTTCCAAAATAAGTTTTTGTTTTAAGTCGTTTAGCCTTTCGTGTGCTTGGTCAATTCTCTCGCTGCTACTTTGTCTGTAATAGGACAACACATCTATTAATACTAATTACCAACAGATTACGGTCATCATCATTAGCCCACTACTGAACTCCACTATTAGGCGTAAGCAACTCCCGAAACTTTGCAAAGTAACACAATGTTATGTTAAATGAATGTAGTGGACGTACAGTGCGCCTTAATTATTAAATAGTTTATCTAACTGGCAAAGTCCAATGCTGAAAATTGAACCTTATATCAATCACATATCGTTGATAATTGTAATTTTAAAAACCGTTTGTATAGCTTCAAGTGTTGCTGAATGGCAATGGAGGACCAGTGAATGGACAACGGCGCTGTCAATCCTGCGAGTAATTATAATAATAATACTAGAATTCACCCTCTCGCTCGCACTCTACTGCGAGCGCTCGCTCGGAACTCGTTTAAAGGAGTCACCATACTTACGACACAGAATACCATTAAGCCGGTCAGGTCAGGTCGATCAGATTTTATGTTCATGAAATAAGAGTGAAAATTATGGTGTGCGTTTCGCGCCGACGGCGACGACGGTACGAGCGGAAGCGTAAACATCTTTTTCTGTTATTGCATGGGGATAAAGCTTTTTCTGACCGGCTCAAATCGATAATAAGTGTATGGTAACTCCCTAAAGTTGCAACGAGTACCGAATGACATTAGCGTGTTGTATATAACACAACATGGAGATCACAACCATTTTCTTTTAAACACAAAGTCATGCCATGATAAAACATTTTGTAACTATAAATAAAGTAAATAGTCATGAAAACTTTAAAATTTATAATCGAGTACAAGTGAATGTTACTCAACAATATTGACTACGCAACACTCTACAGCCTTCAATATTTTTATTTACAAAAAAGAATAAGTTACAAAGAAATTAATTAAAATGAAAATTAAACTTACGGACATATTATGAGTTAAACTGTAATTAAAAACAATGTATATTAAAGTTTTAAAGTACAGTGTTTGATTAAACCATTCCATGTCGTTCATTAGGAGAAACATTTTATTTTGGCTGTACAACTTTTGGTACTTTAAATTTTTTTGATGAATTCTCACGGAATACAAATGCGGAAGCAGTTTAACATGGATAATGCAAAGGTCGTGGAATAAAGGTTGTTTGTTTTACGGAAAACAACAGCATCTGTACGATTTTTTTAAATTAACTGTATTTTTTGCTTTTTGTACAGATCGAAGGAACTGCCCATGAAGATAAAAAATTTAACGATTTTTATAAGTCACAGAATTGTTGTTTTAAATGATAAGAAAAACACGTTTATAAATATAGGTTAATTAAAAATAGCCTCGTATGTTTCAAACTACACTCCAACTATATTATAATATTATTAATTTCAATTTAAAATTTTAGTTTAGATAGTAAAGTAGGGCTCCTTGTGAAGAGTTCGCCCAGGGTACTGCCACCTTACCTATTTCTGCCGCCATACAGTAATGCGACCACTACTGCGTTCCAGTTTTGAAGGGTAAGGGTGCTAGCGAAATTATAGGCACATGGGACTTTTCAACTTATGTCTCAGGGTGACGGGCGCAGTGGCAGTGCCCTTTGAGTGACACTGCAACTGTTATGGATAGGAGTGACGTTTACCACCAGGCGCACGACTTTTTCGTCCCGCCACTTAGTGTCATAAAAAATATTAATTAAGACTGATTTATCGTTTATCAATCGCGTGTGGTGATGAGTGTACAAAAAGTCAAAAGCTACTTAAAAAAGTTTCCAGGAAAATACAAAAACACTCGTGTTTCTGGAAGTAAATACAGATATCGCTGCGAAAGTAATCTGGGTTAGTAATACCAGTACTGTAACAGTTTATA
>NW_020654748.1:3738858-3787940 GCF_003589595.1 Hyposmocoma kahamanoa
TGCGAAAGTAATCTGGGTTAGTAATACCAGTACTGTAACAGTTTATAATAGTTGCAATTTCGTATATTGTAGAGTTTAAAATAAAAATTCACAGAAGGTATATGAAATTACCTACATAAAGCAGCAATTCATCGCGCATATGTTTTTCGCAAAATGTAGATCAAGGCTGTCCAGTGGCTACTTTTAACCAAAGCGTAATGTGCGTTTTAGTTTTCTTTGACTGCATTCACAATTATTATTATTGTCATAAAAAGAACATAAGTTACATTATTATATGTATAACATTGATCATGAAACAACAACACTAAGAAAATACTGCCAAAATCATAGATCGTGACGATGATGGGACTGAACTGGAACGGGATGGATGACGTCACTTTGTCTAGATAGCATTATCGGGGGTTTAACCACAACATTGTTGCTAGCATGGAAACCTTTACAGGAAAAATAGTACAGTAATATAATTTACTGTACATTTAGCAAACACTTAGTAAGATTTCTTTTTGAACCCGGACTAGTCGTGTGGGAAAAATGATCACGATCGCTATTATAGTGGTTTGTCTGATTGCATTGTACTTCTATGGCACGCGAACCTTCAAATATTGGGAAACAAGGGGAGTGAAACATGACAAACCCATACCTTTACTCGGGAACAATGCAAGAAATTATCTCATTCAGAAGAGTATGACAGAAATGGCAGTGGAAATGTACTGGAAGTACCCAAACGAAAAGGTAGTGGGTTTCTACAGAGCAACAAGCCCAGAGTTGGTAATAAGAGACCCTGAAATTGTTAAGCGTATCCTGACTACTGATTTCATGTACTTTTATCCGCGTGGTCTTAACCCTCACAAAACTGTGATCGAACCACTAATGCGTAATTTGTTCTTTGCCGATGGAGACCTATGGCGATTGTTAAGACAACGTATGACACCAGTTTTCAGCACTGCTAAATTGAGAGCTATGTTTCCTCTTATAAGTGCGCGAGCTGAACGTCTACGAGCAACCTTAACAGCCGCTGTCGACAGTGAAGTACAATCCCTGGACGCACGCGATATTATGGCACGGTATACCACAGATTTCATTGGTTCTGTAGGGTTTGGGCTTGATTCTGATTCTCTTTCAGATGAAAAGTCTGCATTTAGAAAACTCGGTGTCGATATCTTTAACATAACATTGCCTGGCGTTATAATAATTATGTTAAAGGATATTTTCCCAGAAACATTCAAACATCTGCGTTACATGTACAGAGTTGAGGATCAAGTGATCAGTCTAGTGAACGAAATTCAAAAGCAGAGAAATTATGAGCCATCAGGGAGAAATGACTTCATAGATTTGCTTTTGGAGTTGAAAAAAAAGGGAACAATGGTGGGCGAATCAATTGAAAGGATAAAATCAGATGGTACCCCAGAAATCACATCAATAGACATGGATGCAGAGTTGATCGCTGCTCAAGTCTTCGTATTTTTTGCCGCTGGATTTGAGACCTCTTCATCAGCTACAAGCTTCACTTTGCACCAACTTGCTTACCATCCAGAAGTTCAAAAGAAAGTACAAGATGAGGTCGATAAAGTTCTTCTCAAACACAACAACCAACTTACCTACGATGCTGTGAAGGAGATGACCTATTTAGAGTGGGCTTTCCAAGAAGGAATGCGAATGTTTCCTTCTCTCGGATTCCTTGTGAGACAGTGCGCAAGAAAATACACATTTCCTGAAATCAATGTATCTATAGACCCCGGAGTAGCGGTGTTAATTCCACTACAGGCCTTGCATATGGACCCGCAATACTTTGACAGACCTGAAGAATTCAGACCGGAGCGATTCCATCCTGATGAATTCGATAGTAAGGAGAAGAAGTTTATCTATTTGCCGTTCGGTGAAGGACCTCGTGCTTGTATTGGTAAGTTCAGCTTTTTTTTTTAATTTCACTTTTTTATTCATATCGCCCCTTTCCCAACTAATAGTCGTTACTTGGAATTTTTATAGAAAAAAGTTATTTAGTAAATTCGACTCACAATTTCGTATTTTATGTTCATAATTCATTGATTTGTGAAAACACAGGTGGTATGGAAGTTGACATTGATATAAATAATTATAGTTTAACAGTGTCCGGCCAAGCCAAGCATAAAGCGTACAAACATACTGAAGGTATATTATACATTTATCCACAAGCACTTCAACAGACTAAACCAGGTGTAATACGTTTTTTTAATATCACATGGACGTGCACACATGGATTTAATAAGTCAGTCAATAATTTAAACGCGGTGACAGTTTTATGGGTCAATTTTAATTATAATAATTGTAAAATGTAACCAGATGTGAAAACAATAATTATTTGAACAACGTCAAAATAAATATTATGTACAAAAGTCAAAAATTAGAAAATGAAGTTAAAGATTAGTAATTTAAAATTATTTGCGATAAAAAATTATTATTATCGCCAAAACTGTATAATGAGTAATGACTGTATGTTATAAGTTAATAATATTTTGGTGTTTTCATTTTTAGGTGCTCGTCTTGGCTTAATGCAGTCCATAGCTGGTTTAGCTGCGATATTATCAAGATTCTCAGTGGAGCCTGGGCCTAATACCTTGAGACATCCCTTAGTTGAACCCAAGTCCTCAATTGTGCAAAGTGTTAAAGGCGGATTGCCTCTTATATTCAGGAAAAGGAAATTGGATAATCCTTTAAAATGATAAGTCTTATTAAAAAAGTTCAAGTATATTTTTTAATAAAAACCTACAAGCGTAAGTTGTTAACCATTTACAAATTTAAATACGGCGCAATAAGTTTTGAGAGATATTAAGAAGGAAAATGCACGAATGAACAATGTTCCTGTCGCGGTTAAAATTATTTTCCTTGTCTGTTTGTTTTCCTGGATCAATAGACAAGTTAAAGGAAATATATAAATCACAATATGTACAAAAACAAGCCTTTGGCTCTGATATAACAGTAATTTTGTGGACTTTTACATTTAAAATGGTCACATATAACATAAATGTGTTCAAAAACTTTCGAGTAGTTTTCCGCCTTAGAAACAAAGACCAACGACGTAGAGTCACGGTTAAGACCTGAACAAACTATATTTAATTTTTCACCCAGCCAATTGTCACAACAAAAGGAATTGGACTTTAACACTCAAGATAATAAACGCTTATCATTAAATCCAAAGTATACATGAAATCCCTGTAAATATTCTGTACCCACAGACTACCACATACCAGCGACTCATTTCCTTTATCAACCTACTCAAGTTTTAGTTGGTGGATTATTTCCATAAAATCTATTGAATCTATTTTAGCGCACAACTTTTGTACGTGTAAAGATTGTTTATTTCATTTATTTATTCAGAAAGTAGGCTAACTTCTCTAAGAACTTATGTCTATGTTAGTATACATTTGAATAAATTAGTGTATTCTACTACTAAAAATGTACTTATAAACGTTTTGAGTGACGTATCTCTTTTATCCCCCGATTTTAGGGATTCACCACGCTTGTTAACACAGAATCCACTTAAGGGCGCCTTCAAATTAGACGCTTATATAAGCACTACAGTGGCACCGCGCCGTTACTAATTTTCGTACAATATTAAGATGCGCCTTTGCGATGCGATCTTTGCAGTCACACTAAGTGAACTAAAAATTACAAAAGCGCTACAAACGCGCGGGCGTCACAGTTGCGGCACTGCAGTGCTTCCACATCTTCCACATCTAATTTGAAAACGCCCTAAGCCGGTCAGTAAAATGTTATAGTGTATTACAAATTATTGCATGAAAATGGCTGATCACATTGATTCAAAATCATTCTTGTAACTAAAAGAAATAAACCTGTGTACCTATCACAAAGAAATAAATGGATTGATTGAAATGAATGATTGAATGATTTGAAAAGCTATACTTCCTTGCAATAAGAGCGAAAAGACGTTACGGTTTTCGCTTCCGCTAGTACCGCCATTGCGACTCAACGTTTATTGCCCTTATCACATGGACACAACTTCACACGCAACCCTTTCCTGACCGGGTTAATCCGACTCCATGTAGATAGTCACCCTTACCCATCGGCGTTTCACACTGTTTCTTAACATAATGAACAACATATATACCATTCCAGTCCCAATACCAACATATAAATTATAAGTGGTATTAAATACAACACGTAGAATCATAATATTTTATTTCCATATATAATAACGCACACACTCAACATAGCCCCGCACTAGGAAAACCCTGTGTCGCGGGTGCCATGGACACACACATAGACAACCACAAATTACACCCAAACTCGCGAGAGAAATAAATGTAGGGCATACAAATATTTCTCCCGGCCCGGGAATCTAACCTGGGACCTCTGCGTGGCAGTCCGCCATGGAAACCGTTGGGCCACGGAGGCAGTTATATGTCACTGTTACGTAAAGTTAACTCGGCCGAACAATAGCTTAGATTGATAAATCTGTTTTCAACCAAACTGAAGATAAAACAAATACGAGTAAGTATAAACAAAATAACAATAACATTTCTGCTTAAGATAGTAAAAACTGACTCAGTTAACAACTATAACCAACATACCTATCCTAAAGTGTTGACATTTCTTTAAATAATGCTCCATACATTTTTTATTTCTTTTTCAAAATATTTTGGAAAGAATTATTTTTATGAAGTTTCAAAAATCTAAATTTAAGAATCTTTACCGGATTTTTTATTGAAAATATCAGTACGAACTTCACTCGTATAGGTATTGTACCTACTTAGTTCTAAAGATAATAATTTCGTTATCAAAAGTCCACGATCAATCAAATTCAATCAAAAGACTTTACACTGAATATTATGTATTGTAGTCGAAGCTAGACTATTTAGACCTTATCTATTTTTGCCGCCAAGCAGCGATGTAAGCCTTCGGTTTTCAAGGGTTAGGGTGCTGGTGAAATTACAGACACGTGGAACTTATGTCTCAGGGTGACGCGCGCAGTGGCAGTGCCCCTCCTGTATTCCTTACGTGCTCTTCTCGTAAACAAGTAATACGGATCGTCCGTATTATTTTATTAAATAATAATAATAACGCAGACACTCAACATAGTCCTGCACTAGGGAAACCCTACGTCGCGGGTGGCATGGACACACACATAGAAAACCACAAACTCACGAGAGAAATAAATGTAGACCATAAAAATATTTCTCCCAACCCGGGAATCGAACCTGGGACCTCTGCGTGGCAGTCCGGCATGGTAACCGTTCGACTACGGAGGTAGCTAATGACTAATTGTAGTATGTAGCATGTGTATTTTTGTGTGTACGACTTATAGATAGTTTAAATTGAATGGTGATCTCGGCAACCCAACAGTTTGCACCATGGGCACTGGATAAGGAGTTCGATACCGGGTTCGATTCTCAGTAGCACCAATTTGGGAAAAAAAATCTAAATTTGTTCTGGTTCGGATATCTGGGCAGTGCCCCGGAGTGTATTCCGTTGTTTTGGTACTCATACTACAAGGAATTCCCTAGCACATATAGCACAATTTCCTGTGGCACATTATTATTATTATATTTAAAATTTAAATTCAATTTTAAATATAATAAAATTATCAATAAATATGAAAGTTATTATGACAAATATTGTTATTCACTTTCAAAATGAGTAAAATAGTATAGGATAACTTGAAAATGTTGTATTGAGTTTTAACATATAATTAAATATAGCATGAATGAAACTATTTTTCCGGATTTAAATCGCGTGAAAAATAGTTCCATTTCCTATGTGTAATAATCGCGAAAACCTAAGAACTCGATATATACTTAAATATCCAAACAATTTTTTTCGACTAGTTTTTTGTACCATGAAATGGAATAGAGTATGCCAATATTCCATTAATATAATAGGTTAGTACATATTTAAATTAAATCATCAAAGATAATAAGAACATACAATAGTGAAACCCATTAAAATGATCATATGGGATCTATTATGCACATATACCATAACGAGAACCTATGGTACTAAATATAACAGCATCCTGGCTAATTGATATAGTTGATTATCTACAAAAAAGACGCCTTATTTACTAAAATGTTATCTAAGTCACGAGTGACAAAAGACATTTTAGTATTATCTGTATGTGTGTCTACAAAATATCAACAACAAAACCAGTATTACAACGATATAGTCGACGAGACGCTTGATATACTAGTCAGTCAGAAATAATCTCGTATCAAGACCGGTTGCGTACAATAATGATTGCATTTACGTTGGTTGTAATCGTTCTCGTCGCGTTATATTACTATAGTACCAGAACTTTCAAATACTGGCAAGAAAGAGGTATTAAACATGACAAACCTATCCCTATGTTTGGAAATAACTTGAAGAATTACCTGATGCAACGGAGCATGACTCAAATTGCCGTGGACATGTACTGGAAATACCCAAACGAAAAAGTTGTTGGATTCTTTCGAACTACCAGACCCGAACTGGTAATAAGAGATCCTGAAATTGTGAAACGGATCCTCACAAATGATTTTGCTTACTTTTATCCGCGAGGTCTGAACCCACACAAGACTGTGATAGAACCATTAATGCGTAATCTCTTCTTCGCGGATGGAGACTTATGGAAACTGTTACGACAACGAATGACCCCAGCTTTTAGCACTGGCAAACTGAAGGCTATGTTCCCGTTAATCAGTGATCGAGCTGAACGACTTCGGGCTACTCTTACAGCTGCTGCCGAAGGTAATGATAATCGAGCACTAGATGCACGTGACATCATGGCGCGTTATACCACAGACTTCATTGGTTCAGTGGGCTTTGGTCTCGACTCAGACTCTCTTTCAATGGAAAACTCTGCATTTAGAAAATTGGGATATGATATTTTTAACATAACATTTCCAGAATTTTTAGTAGCGATATTAAAGGACCTTTTTCCTGAAGCGGCAAAACATTTGCATTACATGTTTAAAACTGAGAAAGAACTAATGAATCTTGTCGATGAAATTCAGAAACAGCGGAACTATGAACCTTCGGGTCGAAATGATTTTATAGATTTACTTTTAGAGTTAAAGAAAAAAGGAACAATTGTAGGTGAGTCGATAGAAAAGATAAAGCCCGACGGTACATCGGAGGAAGCCTTATTAGACATGGATGCGGAACTCATTGCAGCTCAAGTGTTTGTGTTCTTCGCCGCGGGCTTTGAAACTTCGTCGTCAGCCACTAGTTTTACTTTACATCAACTTGCTTTCCATCCGGAAGTCCAAAAGAAAGTTCAGAACGAAATAGACAAAGTGCTCGCACAACATAATAACGAACTAAGCTACGATGCTATAAAAGAGATGAAATATTTGGAGTGGACATTCAAAGAGGGAATGAGAATGTTTCCGTCGCTTGGATTTCTCATTCGAGAATGCGCTAAAAAATATACGATCCCCGAAATCAATGTAACAATTGACGAAAGGACAGGGATAATAATACCACTACAAGCACTGCACAATGACCCACAATATTTTGAGAAACCAGAAGAATTTCGACCAGAGCGTTTCCATCCTGATGAATTTGATTCTAAGGACAAGAAATTTGTATATTTACCTTTTGGTGAGGGACCACGAGCTTGCATTGGTAAGTAAACAGTTATATTAAAGAATCCGCTATCCGCTGCTGCCGCTATGTTTCATATTTTTGCCTCGCATAAAAAGTCGTCAATACATCTACTATCTACGTAACTGCTATTAACTTATGACTAACAAATTAATTAACTATTAGAATGAATATTCTAGGACAGAATTCGAGATCAAAAATGTAAACAACAGATCACTACCAAAGCAGAGAACAAATAAAGTAATCTCCGCCCCTCCCTAGCTTTAGATACCGCACCACGCCCCGCACATTGACGGTCACATTGACTGAAAGAGAATAAGGCTGTCGGCGAGCCGTTTTCGCGCTAAGACGGCTTTGATTTTTGAATACAGTTTTCATTTATTCATTACGAAATTTGTCGTTAATATATAACATCATTTTACGTTACTATTTATAATGGTCGTGAATTGTGCTGTGTACGGCTGTTTCTAATCATCTAAACGGAATAAGGAGAGGAGTTTCTTTCGTTTCTTAAAAGATGAAGCGTAGTAAGTAAATAAACTGTCTGAGACTCATTCAGTTATTGTTTTCTTTAGTGCAGAGTATATAATACAGATTTATTATATCAATATAATAATAAGACCACAAGACGCCATAACTTCGTGAGATAGACAAGGGTTCTCGAATTTTCAATTTTTATATATACGTAATGAATATACCTAATTATTAACTAGGTAATGATAAAGTTGGACATGCAATTTCAAATACTTTGGTTACCTTTTTTAAAGGTACCTGTCGAAAGGGCTTTTAATATATTTTTTAAATAAATCTTCAATATTATTCTAGTTATTGAATTAATGAAAAATACAATATTATATCGATATAAACACGTAATGAACATGTGTAATTATTAGGATTCTATAATATAATTATATATAAGAGATTCGCGTTAGAGTTTTCGCTATGTTGCCGCTCTGGCCACGTAACGTGATGGGTAACCCTGCCACTTCACGCACACATTTGTGCATGTGCAGATAGCACCTTGCTGTATGTAGGTAAATAATTTTCGACCGTTGTATGGAGTGTCCGGGGTGTGACCAAAGTGACATTTCATAGATTTTTTTTTTAAATCAAATTCGTTTATTACAAGTTCTTAGTCTTGATATTACGAGTAGTACAAAATTATTGTAGGTTAAATATCCTTATTTATTTTGTACCCTTGTGAGTAAAACAACTGAAAAAAAATCGCTGCTTGACCTTACGTACTTTTGCTTCGCATACAAAAGAGATATCATTCCACAGAAAAAAATATTTGTCTACTTTCAGGTGCCCGCCTAGGTCTGATGCAGTCCATAGCAGGTCTCGCTGCAATACTATCAAGGTTCACAGTGGAGCCAGGCCCTACAACCTTAAGGCATCCAATGATAGAGCCAAAGTCTTCGATAGTACAGAGCATACGTGGTGGATTGCCGCTTATATTTAGAAAAAGACAATTAACTTAAAATTTATTGATGTGTTTGAAGCGACGAAGTTCTTTTCGAGAGAGTACACTAATTTTGTTATTTGTTTCACCAACTGAAAATACTTGGCTTATACTTGGTCATTCCACTAACAAAAGGATATTCATAACGTATGTCAATGTAAATGTTATATAAGTTATAAATAAAGCAGTTCTAATTATTATCGTATTTTTTATATTGACAAATGACTTTTTGTAATGTATAGGTACTTTTTATTGTGTGCAACAAATTGTCTAATTGTTGCAAAAAATTGCAAACGCGCTGCTAAAAGTCGCCCGTGTTACCGTGATTGCGTCATATTTAGTCAAATTACTAAGAAAAAACCCTATTGCAAATTACGTTATGAACTTCTCCTGTATAAGTTTTAGCTTCTTGCATGTAATGTAGCCAAGATTCACATTAATTTTATTAATGATAACATTAAAATAACATTATTTTTATTTATATATATAAATTCAGTTAAATTTTGGCCTATTGGAACTAGAAAATAAATTACCCACACATTTTTCTCGTTGAGTTTTTGTTGCCATAAATATTAAATTCGTCCCATATTATAAAAAATAATAATAAAATAAAATAAAATGTTTCTTTATTTAGGTATACACCCATTAATAAATTTAACATTATTAATTACATTACGTTACATTACATTACATAACCAATTAAATTGAATTTTATTTACCGAATATTATAAATATTAATGAAGTAAAATAATTAAGAATTACATTAAATTAAATACTTTGTTAAATAATTTAAAAAAGTACTTTGGTGTTTTTGTACCAGGCTCTAGACATCAGTGCATTTACTTATCTATGATACAACAAAAATGTTCTGGTGACCATTCAGAAATTTTCTGATACCAACGTCAACACATCTACTATCTACGTAACTGCTATTAACTTTATGACTAACAAATTAACTAACTATTAGAAAGTATACTCTAAGACAGAATTCGAGATCAAAAATGTAAACAACAAATTGTCACTGCCAAAGTGACATCTCATGGAGTATAAAAAAAATCTAATTCGTTTATTACAAGTAAAGTACAGTAAATGATTAGGGCCAGAAGACGGGGCGGTGCCGCGGTGCCACTAAGGTTACGGTTGGTGTACTTCTTTTTCCTTTCCACCTTTTTGAATTAGCCCCAGATTTTTTTACTTGATTTGACTAGGGAATTACTAAGTTCTCAACAATATCGGAGGCGTGCGCGTCATGTCACAAGACTAAATGACTAAATAAGGCGTGAGCTTCCAAGGATGATTGCTTGACATTTGAGAGGGTTGACATTGATGCCAAATCTTTGGAACCAAACCGAGATTCGATTAAGGTCGTCATTAATTAAAGCAATTGCGTAACAGATGCCACCGATATTAACCTCGGTGTAAAGTGTAACGGCTTATTTAAATGTGAGTTAGCTCGTTCAATCACTAACATGAATGTTGTTATACAAAATTAACAGATACCACATAGCATGAAAAACTAGAAGCGATATGCAAGTAGTTTAATTATGACGAGGAATTTGGTAATAGTACATTACGATATTAGTGCGTAAAGATGCTCGGCTCAATTAAGCCCTCGCCTTCGGCTCGGGCTAAAACTCCGCCTCGCATGTTATAACCAATACGCACGTATATCGTACGACGTTTTTTAACACATTTGCGAGGAAACAGAAAAAAAACATTTTATATTTTGTTCATTTTTAATTATTGAAACAGTTAGTGAAATTACAATTATTAAAATGATACGTCGCTGCCTACTGACTGGCGCCGCGCGGCGATTTGTTCGAAATTTGAATAGCAACAGCGCGCTGCTCACTAGCTGGAGTCGTGCGGCGGCGATCAGTTCCATATTTGAAATGGCAAATAATACTGTTATGGAATTTGTATGGACTATAACTTAACTATTTGCTTTGGTAACACACGCGTTTTTTATGACCCGCTTTACATATTTAAAACCGGTGGAATTACATCAGCTTTACGAGCAAGGGTGTTGAAAAATTATTATTCTATTATGTTCATATTTTTTTCTTATTTTTTTATTATAATTATTTTATTATAATTTATTTTATTAGAGTTTTGTTAAATTGTGTTTTTTAATAAATATAATTTAAGAAGTTTTCATTTTGTCTGTTTCAAGCAATAGTTCGAACATCGTTAATGTTTTTAATTGTTTAATGTATTTTGGTAATTTGTTATAGATAGTGACACCCTCATTTTACAAATATTTTTTTTCGTAATTTGTGCGTACAAATTATATTATATTGCACGTGGAAGGCGTGTCTTTTAGGCGTTCTTTGTGAAGTCTTGCGTCTCAATTTTAATATCTGCTTAGTTTTACTATAGAAATATGTATATTTTATTTAATATTTTACGAATTATTATGCAAGTTTGTATGTTTGTCTAATTTTCAATAAATTAGTATCGTTGCATATTTTATTTGTTGGTGTTAAATCAGTTTCTTGTGTGCAGCTTGAATAGAATCAAGATTAGTTTTCGCTGCCGTACCTCAAATCTCAATGAGGTAGACTATGTGTGGTTTCACAGGGGAGTTCTACAAATATTTTACATCTATTTTTATGTGGGAGACATTTGATGATACTTCGAAGTGTGCCCGTAAGGGATGGTAATTAAGATTTTATTTTATTAATATTTTATTTGAACTTCATATAACTATCTAGTACTGGTATTTTTTGAGATTGGTTGATTATTAACGTTTAGAAGATCATAATTAGTTATTGTTTTATTTTTGGTTATAAAAATCATGTAATTTGTTTTTAAAGTATTTATAGTCAAAATATTGTATTGCTAAGGTTGAACCAACAGTAAGGAAAAAGCGTTTTGACGCTTTATGCCAGAAATGCAAAATGCCAAACGGACAGAATGTCAAATTAACTAAACGCCAGATTCTCAAAATACCAAATGTCACTTCTGACTAAATGACTTCCTCCTCCTGACGCACGAACTAATGTCCAGTAGTGGACGTCATTCAGCTGAAATAATTATGATAATGAAGTGAGGTTCTGATGTTTTATTAATTTATTAAAAACTAAATTAGTTTTAACAGTAAATTTATATGGCGAACGGCTACGGAGTGGAAGTCCCCGCCTGTAGATTTGTTCCCTGAACGTTATAACTTGGACCTTTTCAAGGCGAGAGTGAATATTATTTAGGTACGCATGCTCCATCGTCGACCTCATCGTCAGTTTCCGTCAGGTGAGATGAAGGTCAAATGCACACTTACATTTGAATTTTTTATATTAAAATTTAAGTTTCCTCTAACTAATAAAAAACTGGTCTTTCATAAAGAAACTGATCTATCATAAAGAAGCTTGCTATTAAACACAACAAACTTGCTATCAAACGAACCATTGTTCGTTTGATAGCAAGTTTGAAATATCATTATATTAAACACCACCATAGATAATATTACAAGCGCGACTATCATTTTTGCACTCCACACTGCACTCCATAGTAGCAAAAAAAAAAAGCAAAGTTAGCGATGCAAACAAAGCACTTCTACTGTATTTATTATTCTGTGTCATGAATTTATTTATACTTTTTCGCATTTGCACGATTCATAAAATATGTTTCTTGTCGAATTCCATCGCAGAGTATAGTTCTGATTTTACGATTATTACATAATATTGTAACAAAAATCTAAAGCCATGTGATATTTTATATTTGCATTTAATTAATATACGTCAACCATAGTAAAATAGGACCAAGTAAGGCAACTCCCGCCTGTTCAACTCATCAATTCAATGCCCATACGTCACTCGGAGCATAGATTCCTTTTCTCAATTATGTTTACAACCTGTAAGGTCAATCAGTAAACATAATTTGAAATAAAATAATGTTCATCACATTGTTTCGTGCCACCTTTGTCAAATGCAATACTTACATATTGATATTTTTATACCAGCAACGGGTATATTTATCAAACAGAAATTAAATACTGAACCATTTTGAATTTGAGGCACTTTGTTCAAACAACCACAAACAGAACAATAAACACGTCCACTAAATAGTAATTTTTTTAAACACCGAGCGAACGCTTTAATTCTATAATTAATGGTGCGTGTGACGAACTGCAATATGCAACGCAGGGGCAATGCGAGATTATGCGAATGTGTGTGTACGCACACGGCGCACAGGCGTGCACACACATAACCCGCGCTGTTACGTTTATATGGAGTTACCATACTTATATATACCATACATATACTTAGTCGTATTTTATTATGCATCAATACTACGTGGAAATCACTAAATTCTCAAGTTTGTTTAAATAAAAAAGTCTGTTGTCAACATTGTACGCATTTTTTTAAATTACCTGCAATCAAAATCGTTATCACTGTAATCGACACTGCTGTTGTCAGTAGTTGAAGTGTGTGCTTTCCACATATTGTCGACAGCGGGCGTTTTCGTGCGGTACTGAACTTGGAATTGATAGTCTGCAATATTGTTACGCCGGCGAAGAGGGCATGAGCTCAGCCCGATTTTGCTACGACACAATTAACTTCATAAGAACAAAATATTTTTATGCTAGCTATTTCCAACGACCTTGGCGTCCCAACAGCTTGCAATGTGGACGCTAGACAAGGAGGCCCAGGGATCGATTCACGGTGTGACCAATTTGGGGAATTAGCTTTTCTAAATTGGTTCTGGTCTGGGTGTTACGGGTAGTACCCAGGAGTGAATTCCGTTGTTGTTGTTGTTTTTGTTAGTTGCACTGGTAGTACAGCAAATTCCCTAGTTTATGACCCGGTAATTTGTCTGGCTTGGCTTGAAGCCCAAAAAAAAGCAAGAAAAGCAAACTACTGGAACAATCTGATTCGATTGCATTCTTTGTCGTAATCGTTTATTTTCATTTAGACTTTTATTTTAGTATAACAATAAAAATTTATTTAGCATTTATTTTAAAATATGCAATTATGTAACTTTTGTGTGGTTTACTTGAAAAATATTGGTACAATTGACAAAACACGTTTGACCACCACGATATTCAATTATTTTTATGAAATTATTCCACTAGTTTGTTATAATTATGAATACAAAGATTTAGAAAAAAATCCTTCTATCCGGCTGGATTCGGATCAATGTCTTCCAGCAAACGTGTCAAACACTACGCCAACTAAGACACGGAACGAACTAGAGGATCTCAGGAATTTTTCTGTGTGCTTGTTGCAGATGTTTGTTTTAGGTTTTTATGGTTTTTAACGACTTTTTGCCGTAGCGCCATCAGCGAGAAACCAGTTAAATACTTGAATGGCTCTTGTTGCGAATTTTGTGATTATTTTTATTTATACGTAATATTTAGTTATCCATTTATAAACGAGAATATAAATTTATTGGTTTCCTTCAGTAATTTTTTGAACTTTCAAATCGTGTCCTCTCAATTCCGCAATTTTAATGAACCTGTATACGGCTGTCCCAGCAGCAACATCATTGCTTCACGTGACTGACAATCACTTTCAGTCTCGCTTGCACAATTTAGTTAAATTTAGGGCGCCATTGAAATAGACGCTAGAAGCGATGCGGTGGCATCGTCTGTGGCGCTGCAGAATATTTAAAAGTGCAGCTGTAGCGCCACACTTTTGCAGACTACATATTGCACGAAATATAGTATACATTGTATGAAAATAGTAGAGCAACTATCACGTCCTTAAATCGACTTCGCACTCAGGGAGGACGCTGCAGAGAAAATATGTGTAAATAGGGTTTCGGGGATGCTAGTCTAACCCAATGTGATTGCAGTGCCCACACAGTCCATGCAGCACTTACTGTTGTGACCCTTACACCCTAACGTGTACGAGGGAAGATCTACGCGACCACGGACTGCAGTCAAGGTAGCAACGTACTATTCAGGGTCATAGTTCTATTTTTTTTTTTTTTTTTTTGGGTATTTATTTGACTAGCTACTTTGGATGAAAAGCGTAAACACATGCTGTGCACATAGTAAAAGTTATAACCGTATGTTATTTTGTTCAATATATTTAAATAGAGTAAATAGAAGAGGAGGTTTTAGGGGAGAAAGGCTACTATAAAAATTTGTGGGACGAGGGATACAATCCGGAAGAAGATCGTATAAAGAGACGGGATATAATGCACAGTTAAAAAATATATGGTCAAGAGTTCCTTCTTCAAGACCGCACTCGCAAAGGGAGTGATCCCTTATCCTGAGATTAGCAAGAAAAGTGGGTCTGCAGTTATGTCCTAGGCGCAATCGGATGATAGTTGAAGTTGTTCTTTTACTGGCCTCGCGGAACTCGAAAAACCAAGGTTTCTTGGGTATTACTGGTTGAAGACCAGCATAATATTTGCCTTTTTGTCTGCTAGAAGACGACCAGTAAGTCTTCCAGTTATTGTGTAAATCAATCTTAGCCTGGGAGCGTAAGTCTTGAGAAAAACATTTATCATATATAATGGTACCAGAATGAATCGCCCATTTAGCCCATCTATCCGCTTGTTCGTTCCCAGGAATGCCAGAGTGTCCAGGAACCCAAACAAGAACAATTTGTATGCCAAGGTTAGAGCAATTGTAAAGAAGCTCTTTTGTTTTAAGATTGATTGGGTGCACATCTTTGCTACGAAAGGGGAATTTTAACAGATCGTCCAGGCAGCTACGAGAGTCTGTAAAAATTACAGATTTGTCTAATTTGTGGGATTCAACATATGAAACTGCCTCAAAAACAGCGATCACCTCACCCGAATATACGGACGCTTTAGAGGGAGATTTAAAAGTTAAGGAGATATTAAATGTGGGGATCCAGACGGCAGAGCCAACAAAATCATCTGTGGTGGATTTGGAAGCATCTGTAAAGATATTGAGCCAACCGTTCCATTTCTCATTAACGATTTTATTAAAAAGTATTCCAGCGTTAGGGTCATCTTTGACAATTCCTAAATTGGTAACAATGTTGGGTTTAAAAATTAGTGCATCAAAATCAATCAAAAACAATGGATTACCAGAGTATTGATTGATAGGGGGGCCGATGAGAGATTTGTTAAAGCTTTTTAAAAGGCATGGAGGGCTCTTATGTTCCCAGTATTTAGAAGTTGTAACAAGGTTCGCTAGTTGAGTCAAGTAAGGGGTGGGCAGAATTTTGTAAGATTTTGCAAAAGAAACGGTCGCATAAGTACTGACGACGGAAACATAACGGGGGATCTAAGCTCTCAACCTGCATGGCATTGATTGGAGATGATTTCATAGCTCCTAATATAACACGAAGACATCTAGCCTGTATATTATCCCAATAGTTAACAGCGGATTTGTTACAGGGTTCTAATAAAAATGAAGCGTAATCAAAATGACTCCTTATTACAGCATTGTAGATCAATTTTTGGGTATAAGGGTGAGCACCCCACCATACTCCACACAGAGCTCTAATAATATTTATACCCTTTTCACATTTATTTTTAATATAATTCAGGTGAGGGATTCCAGTCATGTGGGAATCAAAAAAGAAGCCTAGAAACTTAACCTTGTTGTTGTTGATCAGTTCATCATTTAGGAAAATTTGTATATGTGGGACACGTCTTTTTCTTGTGAATACTACTATTGAGCTTTTACTGGGAGATAGGAGAAGGCAGTGCTTAGTGAGCCAACCTTGCAAGTATCTAATGGCAGTATTTAGTTGGATAGTACATTCATCAAGAGACTCTGAGGAATAATAGAGTGCTAAATCGTCTGCATACTGTAGAATATCACAGAAGCAGTCAACAGATTTATCAAGGTCAGCAGTGTATAGACTATAAAGGATGGGGCTCAAGACAGAACCTTGCGGGAGTCCCTTCCATATCATTCTGGGGGGGAGAAGAGAACCATTGATACGTACTGAGATGGAGCGAGACATTAGCATGTTATAAATGATGTTAATCATCCTCACTGGTAGACTCAGCTGATGTATTTTTTGCCTGAGTAGCGGGAGATGAACATTGTCATAAGCGGCTGTCACGTCCAGGAAGACACCAACAAAGTACAATCCTCTGGTGAGTGCGAGTCTGATCTCAGTAGAAAAGGTACTGAGGCTGTCAAGAGTGCCCATACCCTTACGGAATCCGAACTGCGACCTGGATAAAAGTCCTTTGCTCTCCAATATCCACTCTAATCTATTTTTGATGAGGTGTTCCAATATTTTGCATAATACTGATGACAGCGCAATGGGTCTATATGAGCCAGGATCCCTTGGATCCTTACCTGGTTTAAGAATAGGGATAACAACTTGAAGTTTCCAGGAGTGTGGAATATCACCATTTTCAAAGACTTTATTGATAATATTAAGTAGAACAATTTTTGAAGAATTTGAGATGTTCTTAATAAAAGAGTAAGGGATACCATCGATTCCAGGTGTAGAGTCTCTTAGGTGGTTCAAAACTGAAGAAAGTTCTACAGAGGAAAATGGTTGATCCATTCTATCATTAGAGTTGGGGGAAAAGGAGGGAGGGAAACAGTCCATAGATGGGACTGAAGGAGGGGCCAATCTATTAATAAAGTCATCGATCCAAGTTGAGGGCTCATTACAGGAGAAAGTATCGGATACACGAGAGCCTGAAAACTTTTTAAAATTTTTCCAAACTAGAGAAGATTTTACACGAGGAGAGAGATTCTCGCAAAACTGAGATCAGCCAAGGCGCTTTTTTTTGAGAACAGCTTTTTCGATTTAGCATTGAGCTTCTGGAAGGACAAAAAGTTTTCAATAGTAGGATTATCCAAAAAGTTCTTCAGCTCCATTGCGTTCTAGAATAGTTTCTGTACAGTCGGAGTCCCACCATGGGGGGGAGGAGATGGTGTCTTTCTTAGATTTTTTAAGAGGGATAGAGAGATCAGCAGCAGAAAGCAGAATATTAATGAAGTCCTCATAGATTACAAGGAAATTCTCATTTGTAATTAGTGGGAGTAACCTAGTTTTAACTTCCACTAATGAAGAGAATTCATCCCATTTAGCCTTATTCAGTTTAAATTTAAGGAGGGGGGTTGAAGGCGGTGCCAACTGGACAGACTGAGCGAAAGTTATTATAATAGGAAGATGGTCACTGCCATAAGAATTGAAAAGTACTCTCCAAGAGAATTTGGAAATTAATTCAGAAGAAATTAGGGAAAGATCAACACAACTGGGATTTTGGGCGGGAGAAGTTCTTCTTGTAGGGGAACAATCGTTTACAACACAGAGATTGTTATTATCAAGCATGCCAATAAGAAAGGTGGCAGGAGATGAACAATGGTTAGAGCCCCACATTGTGTGATGACAATTAAAATCACCAAGCACAACAAGAGGGGATGGGAGAGAAGCAAGGATGGAGTCTAGTTCAGTGAAGATAGATTGATCAGGATGGGGGATGTATACTGAAACAAATGTTATGTTTAAAGCTCTAGCTGCTACGACATTAAAATTCGGGGAGTGAGAAGGAAGTTGTAATAGAGAATAAACAGTGGGTCTTTTAATAATTAGAGCACAGCCATCATATCCATTGTTGTTATCATCCCTGAGACATGAGAAACCAGGAATCCTAAAACGCGAAGATGGCTTTAGCCATGTTTCCGAGATAGCCAGAATGGTGGGCTTATAGTTATTTATTAAATCAATTATTTCATGTTTTTTATGACGTATTGACTTACAGTTCCATTGTAGGATTGGGGTCATTATTAATATGTATTAAAGAGTTTAATTTATTCAGTGATTGAATGACATTGTTCGGTAGGGAATCATCAAATTTAGAAATAATATTGATAAGTGTGTTGATAAGTAATTCAATAAGATTTTCGTTTCTGGAGGTATTGTTTGCTAAGTCTGAATTAATAGCACAGCCATTAGGTTGTGTGGACTGCGGAGTCATAATAAGGTCATTGTGGCTTGCTTTATCGAAACCAGATTTTGGGGAAACCCAGAGTCGGCGTTCAAAATAAACAGTTTTTCTTTGGGAGGAGCTTGGGGAAAGAGGGGGGAAATTATGAGGTTGAGAGGTTGTAGGAGAACATTGGGTTGCTGCAGGAGGTTGAGCTGTCATAGGGCGAGCGCTGTCAGCAAAAGATTTACGTACAGTCCGGAATCTAAGGGAAGCCTCCGAGTATGGGATGTTTTCTGTAGACATAACAACCTTAATAGATTTCTGTCTGGCTTGTTCAGGGCAAGAGGGATCCGTGGCCATATGGGGGCCACAACAATATAAGCACGTTGGTTGGGAGGTACCACAAGAATCTCCAGCATGTGGTTGGCTACATCTGAAACACCTGGGCTTTGAACGGCATTGGGCTTTCACATGACCAAAGCGGCAGCAATTGTTGCACTGTATGGTTGGTAGAGTATAGATCTCTACCGGAAGGGATGTATGATAACACAGGACTCTTTCAGGTAGCTCTTTGCCAAGGAAAGAGACCATTACTGTTTGGGAGGGGATCCAATGTGGTTTGTTATCAATATATTCTTTCCTGTTTAGACGTCTGGCCTTAATGGCTTGGGAGCCATTAGTGCAATCAATTGACTTGACCAGTTCTTCCATAGTCCACTCTATCGGAATATTTCTCACAATACCATTTCTTATCAAGTGAAATGTGGGGATAATTGCTTTGTAAGAATTCGTGGTGAGGAGAGAATTTTCAATAAATTTGTTTGCGGATATTGCACTAACAAAAGTAACTACAACCCGATTGCGCCCTGTAGCTTTGATACCGTCTTTTGCAATCCCATGTATACCATTCTTACTTAGAAACTGGGCAAACGTCAATAATTTGATTGTAAGACCAGATGAGGGGATGGACTCTTCTCTCGATACGTGAACTATAAATGGGCCCTTATCAGATTCACTATATTTTAATTTCATACCGTCAGCAAATTCGGGTAAGCTGTAGGTTTGTTGGGCAGATGCATTTGGAGGAACGTTTGAAGAACGTTTCGGAGGTTGCTCCGATGTAGTTTGGGAGGAAGATGCTTCACCACTGGCACGTTTTTTAGGCCTGGAATTAACATTTTGGGTGGGATAATGGTCGAAATCCATTTGAGAATCCGGGTTCAAGAAACCGCCAGTAGAGAAGCCGCCTCCCCCATCAGGGGGATTATCGTCGTCCATCACCAGTTAGTAACTAAATTTACCTTCACAAACACAACAACAGCACCACAAAGTATACAAAAAAGGCAACCAATTTCACTCGGAAAGTAACAATTTAAATTTCGACACGTGTATACTGACAGGAGCCAGACACTCGACCCCTTACGATTCCGTCATAGTTCTAAAATAAAAATGAAGATGAAAATAGCAGTGGCGCGGCTGCAGCGCCACTGAAGCGCTTCTACAAGCGTCTAATTTGGAGGCGCCCTAAGGAAAAAAACAGCTATTGTTTTATTAATGTAGTAGTAATTATCCCGCACTTCTCGTACTGAAACTTTTGAAATATATTGTAACAACATCTAGTGGCACAATATGGAACTATTTGAGAGGTCTCAAATAGTGACAATGAATAGGTGACAGGTGTCACTGAATTGTCAAAATAAAAGCGTGCAATCCAAACATCCCATCAAGTTTTAAGAATTTGACACATTTTTGGGCGAGAGGACAGACAAAAGGCATTTAAAGGACTCTGAGTCACTGAACAAATTTCCTATATACACTCCACTTCATGATGTTTATGACACTAAAACACACGTAACGGACAATGGTAGAATTGAGACAATAAATTTAGTCTCACAAGCCATTTATTAGAAAATAAACTTTTGAGAATTCATACGACGCAACATTTAGGCGCCGGCGGAAAGACCATTTCTTGTAAAATCCTTTATACTGTGTAAATGAATTTATGGACCTAAAAATGTAACGCTATTGAATATTTATTATTTTAAGTTTTTATCAAATTGGCATACTTTTGTATATTTGTTACCAACTTATGACGATCCTTGATGGAGAATGATATTTGATATGTAATTTAATGACAACACCACTATTATTAATGAATTGTTAATTTTCTACTTATTGCCTATTTTTCATCTTATAATTTTTGTTTGACGATCTCAATACAATTTCTCACACTTTGACGTGTACTGCAATTTGTACTATTATTATATTTGAAAAATAAATGAATCTGAATCATATAATGTATAAGTATACAATAAAATTACTGTTTAACAATACCTCGAATATATATATAATAAATACATTACAATAAAGCCTTTTGTAGAAAAGGCTTTCAACTGTCACAACAACGAATGGACAGTATGAAACTCGCAAAAAGACTTACGTTGCCTTACAAGGAAACACAGGATCCTGCCCTTTGGTGAATAAAGTGCTGCACGACCTCGAACCATCCGAATGTGACCGAGATCGTGATCGCGGTCTTGTATTGCATTTGACTCTGAAACAATTCAAAAGAAGTAATTTAGCTTTTATGAATTATTCACCTGAGTAACGAAGGATAAAAAAACTTTGCACATATTTTTATTAATGCCGGGTTCATGAGTACTTTCACTTGCGCTTTTCGCTTGCTTGCGTGACTCGCTTCGCGTATATGCAAAGATCCGTTGCGTACGCGCCGGCCGCACTGTTCCCGAGTCGCTCGCTTGCGCCGGCCGCGTCGGATTCCTTTGCGTTGCGTGAGTTTGATATTTCCACGCAAGCAACAGGGGACGTTTGCAGAGGACAGCACCACCAATCACAGAACAGCACCGTCCACGCGTCCAATACAACCAAAACAAAGGCAAGGCGCCGCGCATGCGTGCAAGTCTCTCCGCAACGCCTTTGCGCGGATGGAAGATTTTTACGCCGTGCACCCAGCCAACGGAAGCGAAAGACTCGTAAACCCGGCATAACATTATAAATGCCATCAATTTTACAAAATGATACACACTACTCCTTAAACCGAAAATAATACCTGTAGGCGAGTTTTTTTTTGTTTTACCAAGTGACGGTACGAACAAAAGGGACACGCCTATCCAAAGCTGTGCCACTCACGAGCTTTAAATCGCAAAGACCTGTGGGGCACTGCCACTGCGCCCGTCACCCTGAGATATAATTTGTTAAGTTCCACGTGCCTGTAATTTCACCCTACCCTCACCCTTCAAAATCGGAACAGCCCGCATTATGCTCACATTATTGCTGTACTTCCCTGGACGATCGCTTTGACAAGGAGCTCTACTGCTACTAGAAAGTTATTTAAAGTGTGGAGCAAAAAGGGGCAATCACATTCTAACTCATCATACGATCATACAAAAACAATTTAACATTTACGTCACAAAAAATTTTAGTTCCCGATACAAAAATAAGCGTGATCCAAATTTCATTTCTGTTGCACCTTGTATTCCTCCTTGCTTTTTGAACATGAACACGATTACCGATAACTACAAAGAAAGTCGTGGGAAAAAGCTAGTAAAGTATTTCTGAACAGAACTGCCTCCGTGGCCGAACGATTCCCACGCCGGACTGCCACACAGAGTTTCCAGGTCCAATTCCCGAGGCGGGAGAAATTTTTGTATGACCTACATTTATTTCTCTCGTGAGTTTGGGTGTAATGTGTGATTGTCTATGTGTGTCTCCATAGCACCCGCGACACAGGGTTTCCCTCCAACATAGCCCCATGTTGAGTGTGTGCGTTATTATTATTACCTTAAAGTTGGTGCACTGGTGCTAGTTTCAATAGCTTTAGCTACAAAATGTGGACTAGCTATCGCAACGTGGTAGCGCTATATGAACATTACCATTCTTTGTGTAAAACATACTTACTAAATTGTAATAATAATTTATGATTATTAACTTCTTTGACCCGATGGACCTTGAACCCATGACTACGCTGTACCGTAGCGCTGCTCTATACCAACTAAGCTACAAGTCAAGTTATCGAGTTGTCGAAATTGTCCAACGTGTTTTTGTTGTACCTAGATCTTTGTACGGCATTCAGTGCCGCTAGACATCTAGTGAGAGATTTTAGAACCTTCTCGCCGCAGCCGGTACCTTTACAGGTGCCTCAAGCTATCGTAGATATCGTTTTTTGATCAAATGCATTATTGAGATTTTTTTGTGAAATGACTAGTTTTGTTATGATTATTAATACAAAGATTGAGTACATACGAAAAATTCTTAGACCCGAAGAGACTTGAACCCATGAGCATCCTGTACCGTGACGTTGCTCTAACTGAACTACAGATCGAATAAAAACAAGGAAAAACTCCTTGGATCTAGCTGCACCAGCGACTGTTTGCCAAACAGGGGCTATGGTCCAGCGGGATCGAAGGAGTTTTTCTTCGATCTTTGCATCAATAGTAACAACAAACTATTAAAAATTAATATCATGGTAGTAAAAACATCACAATTATTAGTATACCTATTACATAGTATAGTATAGATATATTCAAGTGACCTGTGATAAAGTGGTGTGTGGCAGACTTGCTTTTGTCTGGAAGTATCCAAATCAGGACGTGTGCAAGTACACGCTCTGATCTTGGCTGATTTGGGCTGGGCGCCGCCGACCGAGTCCCACACCTCGTCTATACGCATTTTGGTCGTTATCTCGATTTTCGGGGATAGTATGCCCTAAAACAATTGAAAACCATCAAGTAATCCCAACAAAAACTTAATTTTCAAATATAAAAATATAATTTAATTTAGTTGATAATCAAATGTAACAATGCAATATAGTTGAAATACGAATGAATATACATAATTATACCAAATATTTCATATGTAAGTAAATTACACTTGAAATCATCACATGAATAATCTCATTAAAAGGAAGATTCCACTCTTTGTAATTAAACATTATTTATATATTTATCAATCACAATAATTATTTTAAATATTATAATGCAGAAATGTGACAATCCTGAATAATGGCTGTTTGTTATCCAAGTATGCAGAAGTATAATTAAACCCATTAACAAGCTTATGTATAAAATTTTTGTATCACTATACTGTTGAACTTGTCAAACATTTTGAATACCAACCAGAATCTTATTATAGAAGTGTATATATTGTCCCTGAATCTATGACTTTGTCCAGACAACAGTCAGTTTATTTTTGTTCCCTGTTTCATTATTATGTCTATCACTACATTTCATGAAAAAAAATTACCGTTCGTCATAAATAACATTTTCATAAATAGGTACACTGTGATGCCAGTGTAAGCATGTAATTTTATAAAGCTTATCTATCAGTGAAATCTTTGGGCCCAGATTGTATATAATCAAAGCAACACGATTCTGCAAGACAAAGATTTCATTAACCAAAGCAAACTGCTGTATGTCATTAAACTGTTAAAATAGCTAAAGTAAAGCAATCTAGCGGTTTTTTCGTCTGAATATTTTCGTAATTTTTTAATAACACTACTGTAATAGATTTAGAGAAACCTTTTTTCTTAGATAATCTACATACAGTCAAGCAGACTATGGGCAGGTGCGTTCAGGTTGTATTAGAAACAGAGCCATCGCCACCCAACCCTCCAGTTTGGCAGAAGCAATTTGTTCTGAGTATAATGCAATTGTATGAGTTGCTAGTTAGATGATTCTACTTTGCTGACTAACGCTTCTTTGACAACAGTTGGGATTTCTAACAGGGAACCTATTTGTTGGATTAAAACGTCTAGTTTTTGCTTCTTTTTAGAAGGATGTCTTAGAACAAACTGTTAGTTTGAGGGTAGGATTAGCTTTTCTTTCCATCGGTTTACATTTGCATAGATAGATCCTTTGATGAGCAATGTTGCAAAATTTTTTATCAATTCCACCAAATTGAAGAATTCACTGGAGCAGCTTAGCTAAGTTTGGCTTGGTGTAGCAGCCAAAAATATTAAAATCTGGATTAAAATAAAAAGTGTTACCGGGAATTGCTTAGAACGGCGCATGAGTAAATCAATGCCATCATTAGAACACATATGAGGTGGGAACAGCACATCATTCAAAGCTCCAAGGTACTGTGCCAGTATTGTACTCTGCCAGCTTGTGCAGTCTTGACACCATTGCACCAGCTCACAGTAAATTGTTTCATCTTCTGAAATACATTGGTAAAACTTGAGTCAAAACACATTGATCTCTGAATTATATCAGTTGTAAGACAGGAAGAAGGGTTAATAAGGCGACAGAACATGATTGGTGCATCAAGCATCGCACTGTGAGATAAGTAGGAAGTGTAGATACACTCCCAATAATGAGAGATCTCCCAATACTGTTGGTGAGAGAAGTTTCACTTTCATACAAATCATCCAAACTTCCACATGATTAAATAAACAAATAACACACACACACATTCAATATAGCCCCGCACTCAGGAAATCCTGTGTCGCAGATGCCATGGACACACACATTTACTAATGGCAACTTTTTGCTATGTTTCCCAATAGCTCCGAGATTGGAAGAAATGCAGATTCCTATGTTGGTTGGAGAAGTTTCACTTTCAAGGAAATCCTGTGTCGCGGGTGACATGGTCACACATATAGACAACCACAAATTACACCCAAACTCATGAGAGAAATAAATGTAGGCCATACAAATATTTCTCCTGACCCAGGAATCGAACCTGGGACCTATGCGTGGCAGTCTGGCCAGCAGTATTAACCATTCGGCCACGAAGACAGTTATTGGGTCAATAAAGGGTGGATCATGGTTAAGGACCCTTTCTTTAGTAACAATCCGTGTTAGGAAATGAGCATAGGAGCAGTCAGATAGAATACTTACTAAGTAAACAAACAATATTGCTCAGACTACAAGTCTCTTCAAATGTCTTGCGGAAGTAAAAGACATCTCGGAACTCAATTGGGAAAAGTGGAGGCAGCATGCCGGTTTGATAGCTAGTGCCAAGCGCAAATATTGTCAGTGACACACGGCCATCTTGACATAGCCATACTCCGGGGCATGAGACCTGAAATAAATACTGAATTCTTAGGTGTCCACAACTACTGCACATTGGAAATGAAACTATTTGTTCAGATCCAAATTATGTCAAAATATTTGTTTGAACCTAAATATTTTTTTATCAAACAGTAAAGAGCTCGAAATGTTGATAACATTTTGGGCTCTTTACTTGTCCCATGGTAATGACTGAAATATTGAACATGATTTCCAAATAAATATTATATTATTATATGTAGGTGAGAGGTAAAGGAACCTAAGTGCTAATAAGGGATTTTTATTACAAAGCAATTCTTAAAGAGAATAGGGCATAACCTTAAAATCAATCAGAAGGTCAAATTATATAATCATTGATTAAATAAAAAACAAATGACAAAGGTCTTAAGGTCTTTTACCAAACATGATTTTTAGCATTCTAATGTTTGTAAGAGCATCTAAATTCTAAAATATGGACTTAGTCATTTTCATCACACTTACTCGTAAATAGTATGATTGCATGGTGGCTAACTTGACTATAATGCGCCAAATAAAAAACCCTTGGGCGTCTTTTCTTTCCAGTACAGCCATGTTTGGTAAGGAGTTTTTTTATTTGTAGCACTTCAATAAATAGGTCAGGTTCAAGCAAGGTTAATTACACTTAAAATTAAAACATTCGCTTAAAATGTTATCTAAACAGAAATTTAATTGCAATTCAGCCACATGCTACTTAAATACTTATTATTAAGAATTTCTTTTAATTGATTTCAATAATTTTCTGTATTAAAAGTTAACAATTTTTTTTCATCATGGGTATATCAGTCTTTGTTTTTTACAACGTTTTAGTTAGATCTGTTGATAAAAAAAAAACCTCCCCAATTGTAATATCCCTCATATTGTTGTGTTGTGAACCACATCTATTAAAACAAGAAATAAACATTGAATTTATTTCCTCACAAATGAGATGAAAATCATTGCACGTATCACGAACAGTAAAAATATACAAAACACAAGTTATTAATGCCCTCAGTCTTCGACTTCGGACTTCTAATAGATCCTTGTTAGTAATTTCTTATTTAGTATCCCTATTACACAATGTACCACCTCTTACCTACAGATATTTGTTCAGTGGGAATCCTACTGCCATCCTAATTACCAGAATAAGAGCAGAATACAAAAATGGTACAGTCATTTGGAGGTCTAATGACGTAATAATTAAAATATTATATAATTTATAAATAATTTCTTTCCGAGTACAACTTAATAATTATCTCACAAACGGTCAAAGTCTGCTTTAGAAGACACTTCTGAATTAAGGGTTTCATAAAAAAATGTCATAACTTATGCACACCTAAAATCATCCAAATCCTGTTACAAAATAATGTACCTAAACGAAATGGTTATCTATCTCTAGAAACAGTAAAAATACATTTGTTTGAAAGTAAATTTTATTGCCAAATTCAAACTAAAACCGAATCTGAAACTTTAAAACTAGCTTACCCTTTCCACGTTTATTTCTACTGTAAGCTCTATAACTTTCGGCATTTTCCTGCTTCATAATCATGGCACAATAGAAATTTTATAATCAGGATTATAAATTCTTACGTGCAACACTATTTCTTTCGGATAAACATTATTAAATAATAAGATTTCAAAGCAGAAACAAGGCAGAAACACTTATCAATTTGTTGTTGACATTTCATATTGTGATGTGTAGGTGTTGTGATTTGTGACGCGCGTAATTTTCGAATTATATGGATTTGGCTATGGACACTCTGACTCGTAGGAGGTTCTCCCTCTACGCTTTGACTATTTATTTCGTTACATATCACCCTATTCAGAAAGTAACGTGACTCTAACGTTTCATGCTATGTGCTATAATGATGATAGATGACGTCTTTTTTTTCTTAATTTATTGCTGGCCATGGAAACAAAGTCCTTCAGCCGAAAACATAAACGCTTAATTATATTTCTGTAAATATGGCCACCACAAAGAGGATAGGCAATTTGAGGCGGCGTGCTTGGATTGCCTCGGGATTCCTTAGAATGGGCCGATACGGGTATTTTAGTTCGAGATTCGTATAATTTCGCGTTTTAATCTTCGAATAAGGTACAATAGCACTATCCTATTCCACTTTAAACTAGTTTCACAAAATAATTGAAAGTCAAAATAAAAACGACACTTTTCCCTCCAAAAGGTCCAGAGCGAATCTTAATTCGTAAAGACAACAGAAATGATACCGGCACCAGGCAAGGTTGTGTTGCCATTTTATGTAGGAACGCAATTAAATGTTACGAAATTCCTTATAGTATTCAAACCGTAGCCATAAAAGTACAAACAACAGATAGCTCATTCACTTTGGGTGTGTATTGTCCAACACGTAAAGGTCGTTTTCCAATTTCTGTTTTAAGAAGCATTTTATGTTCACTGCCAGCTCCTATTTTAATTATGGGAGATTTTAACGCACGACTCACGGCTTTTGGTTCAGGTAATATTAATCCTAGGGGAACAAAAATTATTGACCTGTTAGATGATTTAAATATGTGTAACACTGGTGCATCAACCACAGTCAATCGTCCGAATGAATCAGTTTCAGCTATTGATTCTTTCAGCATTTAGTTCTTCAACTTTAGCCGCTTCAGCGAAATGGTCAGTATATTCTGATGATACTTTGGGCAGCCTGCACTTCCCTACTATAGTTGATTTAACCATTACAGCCGATCGATATGAATATTCACAATGTTTTCAAAAATTTTTATATAAAAAAGCTGATTGGGTAGAATACACTAATAAATCTCGTTGTCTTTTGGAAGAGTTATTAATCGAAGAAAATGCTCTTGAAGCTTATGAATTTTTTTGTAAAATCCTAATTGATTTACGAAAAGTATTTAGGTAATGGACCTAAAATAATTAATAGTGGGCAAAAAATTCTAAAACCTGTTCCTTAGTGGAACGATATCTGCGCTAATGCGGTAAACCAGAGCAAATTAGCATTTTATAATTATAGAAGATATCCAACAATAGAAAATTAAGTGATTTACAAAAAAATCGATGCACTCAAAAAACGATCTATTAGAGAACAGAAAATTTTATGTTGGAAACATTTTTGCACCAGTTTCAATAGAAATACCCCTATCAGTACAGTTTGGAAATTAGTTAAAGTTTTTAATAGAAAAAATTCAAGTCCAAAACTAACGGTTTCGTAAACGATTTTTTAGATAAAATTGCATCAAATAGATCATCAGGTAATAATGACATCGAACAACTTAATGATTTATTTGAAAGTAATGACTTAAATGTTTATTTAAATTTGCCTTTCTCTGAAGAAGAATTTCATTTATACCTAAATAATAAAAATGACACCACACCTGGTATAGATGACATTCCATATATTTTAATTAAACGTCTTCATCGCTCAGCTAAATTAGTATTGCTGAAAATTTTTTATAATCTATGGCAGGTATCTCATTACCTGATACGTGGAGAAATATTGCCGTTGTTCCTATTTTAAAATAGGATAAAGATCCAAGTTTAGCCGACTCCTATCGACCATTATCAATATCTTCATGCATGGGAAAAATATTCGAAAACATGTTAAAAAATAGATTAGAATTATATGTAGAATCAAGGTATATTATACCTCCTGATCAATTTGGATTCCGTAAAGGTCGTGGTACTTGGTACTTTAGATAGTTTGTTGAAATTTGGTGGTGACATACAAAATGCTTTCAATAATCACAGTTATTTGATTAGTGTGTTTTTAGATGTTAGTGGTGCATGTGATAATGTCGATTTATTCAAATTGGTCAAAATTCTACATAGCTATAACATTCCTGGAAAAAGATCTAAATGGATTTTAATTTTTTTTATTCTCGAACAGTTTATGTTAAATTTGATCATACTTTATATGGCTCAAAGAAGGCATTTAAAGGCGTAATGCAAGGAGCAACACTATCACCTCTGATTTATATATTATACACTCCACAATTACATCAATTCCTGAAGTTGAGTAATCTATATTTTTTACAGTACGCTGATGATATTGTGTTGTACACATCTAGTAGAAATTTATTACACGCACAACAAGCACAAAACACTATCAATGAAGGCTTAAATTGTATATATCAATATTATAAAACAAAGTTAAATTTGGATATCAATCCCCTTAAAAGTTCTGCAATGTTATTTAGTAAAAAGTTTGATTTTAACCCTGTACATATCAATATAAAATATTGTTCTGTAAAAATAAGTTTAGTTGAGGAAAAGAATTTTCTAGGAGTAGTATTCGATTCAAAAATGCTTTTTGGTTCCCATGTTAATAAAATAGTGAATAAAATGCAAAAAAGTGTACATATAATGCGCCATTTAGCGAGTGTAAGTTGGGGTATGGAACCCAAACTTTAAAATATCATTTATAAGGCAATTGTTAGAAGTCACTATGATTATGGATTAATAGTTTTTGGAAAATTTATGAGCCCATCCCTATTTCGCAAATTGGAAGTCATTAGAAACAAAGGTCTTCGAATCATAACTGATGCAATATGTTCTACACCCATTAATTCTTTAGAGATAGAGGGCAATTGATGTAAGACTTCAATATCTTACAGAAAAATTCACAATGAAAGTTTTAGCCAATAGGCAATATTTTTGTTTGTTTGAAGATAACAATTTATTACAAGGGGAACGTATTAATGAGTTAAAAACATTTTGTAAGTACATAGATCATAATGAGCAGTGGGTACTTAGTACTTTGGAAATCCAGCTTGTGAGTCCTGTGATCTGCAAAGAAAAGCTTCTAAATAATGATGAATTTCTGTTGTATATTAGTAACAAGAAGCAACAGTATCGGAATACTTACACAGATGGATCGAAAACCAAAGTTAACGCTAAAGCTGCCTATTATGATTCGACTGCTAAATTTGGCCGCTGCTTTAATCTGGACAAGAATACTTCGATATTTACAGCCGAAGCTTATGCTGTATATGCGGCACTTCAATATTTATCAAACATCAATCACTCCTTTTTCCTGATCGTAACTGATTCCTTAAGTGTACTGAATTGCCTGGAGAGTCATAAAATATCTTACAAAACTAATATCTATATCATTAAAATCAGACAATATTTATACAGTTACTTCTCTTAAATCTTTCTTAAAGAATGTATGCATACATTCTTTCCAGCATTGAAGAGATATAGATACCTTGAAATACTTTTAGAAGATTACATTGAAAGTAAAAAGTTTTATTTAAAAGATAGGAAAAAAAATATTTACGATTTGGCTTGATAGATTTATTCCGATGCCGTAAAACTAATATGTATATAAAAAAAAATAGATTCTACAATCTAGATAATTGACTTTTCATTTCATTGCAATTACGCGCCATTTCGCGCAGTTTTATCACATTTTTGCCGAAACTTGAAAAAAGTACACTGTTTAAAATTTAATTTAAAAATGAGTAAAGTTCCATCAGTGATCCACTGGTTTCGCTTGGATCTGAGGATTCATGACAACTTGGCTCTTCGCAACGCAATAAACGAAGTATTAGTCTTGTTTATGACTACTCTTTCTGTTAGTTAAATTAATATAAGTATAATTAATGGCTCATCTTCTTTATTTCCAGGCAGAAAATCGCAAACATTTACTGAGACCCATTTATGTCTTAGATCCCAATATAAAAAGCAAAATCGGCGTCAACAGATTGAGATTCCTAATTCAAAGCCTACAAGACTTGGACACCAACCTCAGGAAACTCAACTCTCGCCTATACATCCTTAAAGGCAACCCTGTAGAACTTTTACCAAAATTTTTTGACCAATGGCAAGTCAAGTTCTTAACAACACAAGTTGACATTGACCCTGAAATTGTAGATCAAGAAGAAGCTGTTGAAAAAATAGCGGAAGAAAAAGATGTGTTTATTATTAAAAGAGTCCAACACACAGTTTATGATGTGTACAGTGTTCTTAAAAAGAACAATGGGGCTGTACCACTGACATACCAAAAGTTTATGTCCTTGGTAAATGATATTCAGGTCAAAGAAGCAAAAGATATATCAAAGGTTGTATCTGATTACTGTAAACCAACTGATGAAGATTTAGATGCATATGATGTTCCCAAACTTGAAGAATTTGTTGATGAATCCACTCTTACACCTTGTAAATATCCTGGTGGAGAAACTGAAGCCATTAAAAGACTTAATAATTACATGGCAAAGAAACAGTGGGTTTGTAAATTTGAGAAACCAAATACATCACCAAACAGTATAGAACCAAGTACAACAGTATTGAGTCCGTACTTAAGTCATGGATGTTTGTCACCAAAGCTGTTTTACCACAAATTAAAAGAAGCTGAAAGTGGGATGAAGCATTCGGATCCACCTGTATCTTTGATGGGGCAGTTGATGTGGAGAGAGTTTTATTATACCGCTGGGGCTGGAACAAAAAACTTTGATAAAATGGTGGGCAATCCCATCTGTATGCAAATACCCTGGGTGAAGAAAGAAGAATACATAAAAGCTTGGGCTGAAGGAAAGACAGGCTATCCGTTTGTGGATGCTATTATGAGACAACTGAAACAAGAAGGCTGGATTCACCATCTTGCTCGGCACATGGTAGCTTGCTTTTTAACCAGAGGAGACCTGTGGGTATCTTGGGAAGAAGGAGCTAAAATCTTTGAAGACTATCTCCTCGATTATGATTGGTCACTGAACGCTGGCAATTGGATGTGGTTGTCAGCATCTGCTTTCTTTTATAAATACTTCAGAGTTTACAGTCCTGTGGCTTTTGGAAAGAAAACTGATAAAGAGGGCTTGTATATTAGAAAATATGTGCCTGAATTGAAAAAATATCCAACGGCGTTCATATATGAGCCATGGAAGGCACCAAAATCTATACAGAACACAGCAGGCTGTATTATAGGTGAAGGTTACCCACATAGAATAGTTGACCATGAAAAAATACACAAAGAAAACATGCAAAAAATGTCATCAGCTTACAGAATGAATAAAGAAAAGAAGGCTATGAAAAGATCAATTTCATGAAAAAAAAAATGAATTAATTTTTGCTTGTTCAAGTATAATTTATATGTAAATCAGTATAAATTAAATGTTCCATGACGTTTATTATTTGTTTACTCGAGTTCTTATCCACATAAAATAAAAATTATACAGACAAATAATATTAATTCATATGAATAATATTAATACATATGAATTAATATTATATTATTATCCTTCCCATCTCAGTAAGTTTTTGCCTGAAAGTTTGTTGTTAGGTCAATGCCTGTTTATGCTGTAATAGTGGCACTTAACTGTATGATGATGATGAATGCTACAAAGAATAGTATCTACCTATTTAATTTTTTAATTCATCTAGGACCTATTCTTGCTTTTGTAATAAAGAATTTTGTGTTAAGTAGCCGATATTCGCCCTAGCCATAAAATGCTTGCTGCCGGACATAGGGGAATATGAATTATCTTATTTCTCCATACGTAGAAATACTCAAACCCCCAAATGAGTTATTTTACAACTTCATTTCCCACAAAATCCCCAATAAAATTTGTAATTCCCCACACATTTTATTAAGTAGCCTAAAATCGCCTTTCCCCATTTCAAATATTGCCGAGTCGCCGATCACTTTTTTAGTCGCCGCGCGACCCCTCAAAGTAACCTAACTGGCGAAAAATCGCCTAATCTAGCGACAGTGCCGTGATACATACGTACTTAAATATGTTGACGATTTGTGACTTGTCTTTCAAGGAATTGAAACTCTTCACCGCGCGCCGCGGGTTCATATCCTTATTGAAAAATTAAATTGTTTATATAAATAAGCTAATAAAAATATTAACACATTTTAAATTATACATATTTTTTCCTTTAACTACCAAAAGTTTTAATTTTTATAATAATTTGTAACATAATTTTCACTTGACAAAATCGTGAGAATTACGTGAGTTTTCATGGTGACTTTTCTGCTTGCAAATGATTAGAAAATTACAAATGGCTTCCGTTTTCAACTTTTGGACGTTCTAATTCATTGGCATGGTTTTATAATCAAGGTTCGTGTAATATTTTAGTTTTTATTGCTGTATTAGGTCTGTATAAAAAAACTTTCAGATCATATGGGTATAATGTAAACGTACGGTTTGTCGGATTAGAATTAACCTTGCTAATGTATAACGTGCCGGTT
This sequence comes from Hyposmocoma kahamanoa, assembly GCF_003589595.1. NCBI lineage: Eukaryota > Metazoa > Arthropoda > Insecta > Lepidoptera > Cosmopterigidae > Hyposmocoma > Hyposmocoma kahamanoa. Next base: position 3,772,917 of record NW_020654748.1, read on the forward strand.
ATATTGTAATTTTCGGAAGTACTAAATGTGTTTGTTTTTATACAGTATGAGGTTTCACATAAAGTACACGAGTCCAATTCATTGATATCGCTAAATTGGTGATCCGCAGAGTCTACGAAACAGTAATTTTACATGTCAAGAATCCGGACATATTTTGCATGTAGATTTTATTGGTTTACAGAGGTTTGTGTTATCGAGGCGAACGTGTTCGATTGGATCACTAATTATAGCAGTATTCGGTAACCATGGGAATACAAGACTTACAAACGTTTTTGGAGACCGAGGGAGTCGGTGTGGATTTATTTAGAATCGCCCGGAATCACGCCGGCGGGTTCCGTCTGGTGCTCGATGCGGAAGGGTGCCTTGACCGCCTCTACGGCGGATATTTTTCAGGTAAATTGTTTTTATTATTAACTTTTCTATAACAACAACATACATCTTACAGGAGTGGGCACATGCATAAATTAATCAACAATATTACTAAATGCCTATTAGTGAAATAGAATTTTCAACATTTACTTTAAATACTGTAGAAAGTTTTTATGATAAACTGTATTATTTAATTTAGGCACTGTTTGCTCTTGAAAAAAATAATACCCTGTAGCAGAACTTTACAAATTTTTATTCAAAAGCAAATGCAACTGCCTCCGTGTCCGAATGGTTACCATACTGGACTGCCATGCAAAGGTCTTGGGTTCGATTCCTAGCCTGGGAAAAATATGTGTATGGCCAACATTTATATCTCTCGTGAGTTTGGGTGTAATTTTGTGGTTGTCTATGTGTTTGTCCAAGGCAGCACAGGGTTTTCTTAGTGTGGTGCTATGAGTGTGTTGCGTTAAAAAAATGGTATTTCTGTACAGACTGGGCCTGTGGTGGACAATGGGCACGCTGTGTCCAATTTTTGACCACATTGGCCCAGGCACTGGCTGAGCATCAAGTGGCCCTGTGTGTCTGCTTCAATGGGGCTCATCCCACTCCCCCAGCTCTTCCTCACCACTGGATCCAGACCCAAGCCACATATAGACAGAGGGTTAACTCTGTTAGTATAACATTTTAGTTATTTTGCTGTAGGTGGGAGTTAAGAGAAGTATTTTATTTACTAGTTATTTAAAATAGTGCTTATAAAGCTTAAAAAAACATGACAATGTCCACAAAAGGGACGGTCTAAGGCAATGACCACTACTCCTTGTAAGGTCTCATGCCTATGAAATGTCATTTGCCATTCATTATAATCCACTATCAAATATATATAGAATGCTGATAAAACTAGTTTCTTACTAACTGAAGGTTATAAATTTGTTTCATAAAGGTTGTAGGCATAATGATATGCTTTTTCGTTAAAAGTGGTGATTAATGACAAAATCAATTTATTAATTCCTAGTGTATAAATATATTATACATTTTTTACAAGCAAAAAACGAAAGGAAATTTCTAATAACATCAAAATGAAAATTCACTTACAGGCATGCATATGTTTTTTAAAAGTTAACACTGCAGGTTAGCTGATGAGGATACAGGTTCGAAACAGGATAGCATAAATTTAGAAAGTAAACTTTTTAGTACATTCCTTGTGTATATATCATATGTGGTCATTTTGACATGCAAACAATACATGCATGCATCCCAGGTAAGGCATAACCTTTTGTAAACTTAAAGGGTTTATAAAAATTTGCATGTGTAAGCAAGATCATCATTATTTGCTTGCATGTATGGACCAAAAAGATTGTGACTAAGCATATTGGAGGTAGTGCAAACCTGTGCATAAACTATTGGTAAAAGGCGCGTTTCTGTAGATCTTACTCTTGTTTGACACTCCATGCGAAACAACTAAATTCTAAAAAGTGGCATTACTTGGCCAAATCAAGAAACAATGTCAAGTATGAAGCTTCATTCGCATCATGCATCTTTTAAATTGGCAAGTATTACTTATTTATTTATTTATATATTTACAAGTATTACTTATTATTATATTGACAATTATTGTTTTGAACGGATGGTGGACAAGAATGGGAGTAGACCCCTACACTAAACCAAATTTTACAGATGAGGGATTTAACATTGTTACTTTGTTATTTCAATGTCGGACTCATTTTTGCACAGTAAGCATTAATTTATGGACTAATAACAATAGATTCCCGTAAATCGCGCTAATTTGTTTGCCACTACATTTACGCGGATTGGAAATGACTATGAAAACTGAAATGGAAACTCTTAAATTCAATGCTAGTTATGCGTAATTGCGCCATCCTCGACGATATCCTGGATGACTAGTCAATGTTGCCAGATTGTCATAAAAAATTGTATGTGGCGTCAAATTCCGATTTGTAGTTGCACAGGGAATGTATTAAATTAATTCAGGTGGGATGCTCTGGATACTGCCCTGTAGTCTCATAGTACAGTGAATTCTCTTGTTTGAGACAAGCTAATTTGTTAGTTATTAATTGGTGTGGTTGTTTGGCACATTTTATTATGTTATTAATCTAGTTTATAGTATAGAGTCTTAGTTGAAATGGACAGTTTTGTATGAACAAATGCATTATGAATTAATATGGACCTTGATCATATTATATTCAGGTTCTGCGGCACATTATTACCAAAGGCACTCCACCACCAAAAGTATGGTGGGTCCCACCAATGGGATTGCATTCCTGCCTTCGAACTGCAATGAGATATCTCAATATTCCTATGGTAAGTGATTTTAATTATTATCCATATCTAATTACTGAAAGAGATTTATCAATTGTGATTAAATAAATATAAATATTTAGTAACATCACATATCGACTGTGAACTGGCAACTGGTACTATCTCCATTTTAACAACTTTACATGATGAAGAAAAAAATTGTTTGCGTCAATTATATAGATAGCATTTGGTTTATTAAATAAAAATACGTAGTGTGTGTGTAATAAAAATATTTAAAAACTAGGTATTTTTATTTAATAAGTCAGATGCTATATAAATGACGCAAACAACTTTTTTCTTTATCCTGTAAAGATGTCAAATTTGAGATAGTACCGATTGCCAATTCACAGCCAATATGTTGCTCTGATGCCAAAGTAAGCAACTAACGCATTTGTGTTATGGAAATCGGAAACAACGGCTATCGACTATATTTACCGTGGCGATTTACCAGCCATTGATCTATTGTTATCACCACTAATTGTAAGTCGGAGCTAAGAAATATAGTGTTAAAGGACTGGAGGATTTTCTTGACTTCGATAATTTGGTTGGATATCCTTTGGTTGTGGCCTGTGCCTTCCCAGGCTTCATACCATAGTAAGATAAGTATACTAATACAAGTATCTCTAACTCCATACTGAGGCACGGTTATGATGCATGTGCACCCGCCGCGTGCCGTGTACGGGCGCACACGTTCGCACTCGCGTTGCTTAGACCTTGTCCAAAAGAAGCGAGTCCGCCGCGAATCGGGTCGCGCCAATTAATACGCGCGTCGGCAATGTACAGGGCGCTTATACATCACGGCCACAAGCATCGCGCGTGTTTAAAATTCGCACGTAAATCGCATGCAATACGCGCGAGTCGCGATACTAGAAACTCCTTAGACCTTGTCCAGAAGGAGCGAATTCGCCGCGAATATATACGCGTGTCGGCGAAGTACTGAGCGCTTACACATAAGATAAGATAAATTTATTTCAATATAAGTTAATCTAATATAAGTAAAACAAATGTAAATAAAGCTATCATAGTATTCAAATAATAATTAAAAAGGGAATCTAAATTATACATTCTTCATACATTTTACATTTTAATATTAGCATCTAATGTGTAATTGCGATGCCTAAACTAAGTAAAAGTATACCTGTATTTTACATATACTTCTGCATGACGTCCACAAGCATCGCGCGACTTTGAATTTCGCGCGTGCATTACGTCAGACTTCCAACTCGCGTGAGTCGAGATACTAGACACTCCTTAAACCTTGTCCAGAAGGAGCGAATTCGCCGCGAATTCATTCGCGCGTCGGCGAGGCAATGGACGTTTATACATCACGTTGCACGAGTTTAAAATTTGCGCGTAAATCGCGTGCAATACGCCAGACTCTCGACTCGTGCGCATGACGCGAGTGACTCGTGCGATTCGAGATACTAGAAACGCCTTGGTTACGTCCAGTTTAGGAAATATCTACAGATTAAATAGAAAAAAAAACATCAAACGATTTCATGGACATACGAAAGTAATTTTTAAAAAAATGTTCTTGTGCTTTCTTCAATTTTGATACAAAGTTACAAATGTACTACGTGCCATACTATAATATACAATTGATGTACTAAGTACAATCTGCTTTTCCTTCGTTTTCGTCTCTTCTAGTGACGGTAAGCTAGCCATAACTCGACCACTTCGTCGCAAGTCTAAATTTCATACTGACTAAATCCGTCTTCAAACCCTCCCGCGTCGAAAACTTCTGGACGCGCCGTAAATTTGCGGACGATTCGCGGCAAATTCGCTTCTCCTGGACAAGGCATTGGTCGTCACACGCGCCTTTCATTATTTTGCGAATGTGAGCGTCAAGTCGCGAGATACAAGCCGCGCTGATACGTTTGCAGGGAGTTAACATACTTGTCCTGTATGAACATAATATAATTATTACGCCCTTTGCTTTTGGTTACTTTGTAAATATTTATTTATGTACTCTTTGCAATACTGAAAGCCTTGATTGTTAATGGATCATCATCACATACACATCAAGATAATATAGTGATGAAGGTTACCTACTTTTTTTGTATTTATTACTTCTTAAACAAAAACTCGTATTTTTAGTGGTATAGACGGCTTTATATGTGCCTTATGTTACAGAAAAGCCAACGAAAATTATAGTCTATCTAGGCAAATTCCAGTTTTCCAGAATATCGACATTCTGTATTTTATATGTACTTATTAATAATAATATTAATTGCAGACATTATAGTCCATATAAATGATAAATTACAGTAATGAAAGAATACATTTACATAAATTACAATAATTAGCAGGTAAAACATTTTAAATTAAGTTTGTTTTGGTTGCTTGTACGAGTATTAAAAATAACATAATAAAATTATTACTTAAATATTAAAAACACGTCAAAATTTGGTTTTAAAGGGAAATATATTTGCATCAACAAATTACCACTCCTTGCACAGATGGTGTCTTCTGATGATCACTGCCAGGAAGTAGTTGGTCTCTGCCGTGAGAAGACTTATGCTGGCTTAGTTGGGTGCTCTGGAGAGTATTTAGTTTTCCAACCACCCAGATACTTCAGCTCTTCACAGCTCAAACTTACGTACAGGGTAAGTTCAAGTATGAAACCGTTTTGCAGTCAAATGAAGATTATTAAACGATCGATCGATGTGTATGTTGTGAGTAGTACTTGTGTGATGTTATGTGTAACGTAGATAATAATGTGGACATTCCTTCCTACAAATCCCGGAACTTCTCGAAACTGCTTACATTTGAACATACGTATTATTTAATGAAATTTGCTACAAATTATTGTCTCAAAAAATAAAACAAAAAATATTTTGTAGTATAGGTGCGTACCTGCTCTCAAAAGGTTACTAGAACGCTTTGCACGCATATTTCGGTGCAGAAAGAAATAACTGTTTTCTCTACCACACAGCATAGAAAGCAAAATACGACAAACAACAGAAACCATTGACGTTATCAAATATTGGCGGTTTCTGTTGTTTGACATCTTGATTTCTTCTTTACTAGAGAACAATTACTTTAGTAAGTCCATATGTTTAAACATTGTAATTACATGTTATAATGAATAACTATAAATTAAACTGAATGTACTTGTATTAATTTTATTCGCCGCCTTATTTTATATGCATTGATATGGTGAATTATGAATACCGGGATTTTTTTTTGGTCATATCACGAAATGGGTACGAAATGTCCACACTAAGAATACGTTCAAACTTTAGGTAACTTAACTCCCTCAGTTCCGATCACTGGTTACGATACATGACCAAATATGTTTTTATTTTATTTTCTATTTACTTTATGAAATATACCTATATTAATATCCAGCAATCAATCATTCAACTTATGAGCTTGGTAGAGTAGGTAAGTAAGGGCTCGGGCACAATAACGATCGTATCAACCTTTATTTGAGTTACATCCCGAGATCCACAGGCTTGATGCATTGTCTTAAAATGTGTCCTACGGCTTGGAAATATTATAACTCTTGTCCTTAGTTATTTTGCCATATTATTGTCAACTATGGCTATATTAAGTCGCTTATTTTAGTCGTCATTGGAGACAAAAGAGTACATGGTTCACGAGCTGCCAAAACTGCTGGACGTGCCACAAGACCGGCTTTGCTTGATGGCCGCGTTGCTCGGAGGCACTATTCTATCGGAACAGAGTCTTACTGACTTTTACAAGCGATTGGGGATCACACAGAAAAAGGTACGCATAAATTAAGCCTTTTCCTTTAAAAATTTACTATAACTATTAAATGTCACAGAGTTTTACACAGCTTTGTTGTAAATTGAAGTTTACGACTTTCACACAGGGTTTAAATAAACTGACAGCTTGTTAAGTGTGTGGTGTATTCGTGATAAAAATAATAATATATGAATGTTTTACAATAAAAAATTTATTAATGCTATTTTTTATTTGGGGTGCCTTCATTTCATGCCAAGAAGATACGCATAGATTGCGGAAATTATCTTGAAAATTATGTGCAGGAGGTAAGTGCGAATTGGTGTTGTGTACTTGGTGGCCATCTACCAGATAGTACAGTAGTGTAGTGTAATGTAATGTGTTCACACGAAATGTGCAGTATGTGTACATTCCAATTTGAAAAAGTTAGGTAGGTGTAAATTTACGCATAAAATTATAAAAGAACACGTCTTGCCGTGTCAACTCCTTTGTATTAAACGTGTAAATGACGTATTTTGTGTTTGAATTTTTCCGTGACAAAATATTATTTTCTTAATTTTGTTTATTACAACGATTGTATAAAAATATTGTTACGCTTAGTAATAACTTCAGCGTAATTTTGCTCAACCAGATTCAAAAGAAAAAAATCTGTCAATACTAAAATGTTCAGTATTTTTTAATTTGTAATTTAATTTTGAAATTAGATAGCATGCAATGTAAATAGGTATGAAGTGTTGGACTGCACTAAGCGGAACTGCGTTACTCTTACCTTTGTATCTCCAGTATGTCTCCAGTACTGCCGCGATATTATGCGGTAAATAAATAAAGAAATTTGGTAGCAGGTGTGCTTTATTAAGCATTATATATTTATATATACATCTAAGGATCTCTCCCGTGATATACTGTCAGTTTCTCCTTATGGTGCAGCTGGTGCACTGTTAGTTAGATATATTTTATATATTGCACTGGTCAGCTACAATGCATTTCAGCTTTGTGTGGTCCAATAGTAAAGGTTATTAATGTTGTAAATCATACCAGTGGGCGCTGGAGAGTCCTAGGGGGCGGTAGCGTCGGATGCAATATTGGGGGTTGATGCTGTCCAGGGGGTGCTACTGCATTTAAAAAAAAACCTAAATTATCTATATAAACCACATTACATGTCTAGGTTTTTTCCCTTGTGGATTTTTGTGTTAAGTTAATATAAAAAAATACGTGTTTTCAATTATTTTTTGTGGTGGTGGGCGTTGGAAATTTTTTATCTTCCCTAAGTCGGTGGTGAGCTAAAAAGTTTGGGAACCTATGTTGTAAATGATTGTAATAAACATTCAAACTCGCGGTTTAAGAGCTTACATTTTTTTGAATACGCTATTTTCTACCAGCAATGTCCCCCCGAGACTCTGATCAAGAGCGTGTGCCACTTCGTGCGCGAGTTGGCCTCGGCTGACATCGACGCGGCCTGTGTCGAGATCTTCGGAGACCTCAACGACCTGCGCGCCGCCAAGCTCAAGCAAGCCGTGCAGTACTACTTGAATGGAACCAAGGATGGCTTCCTCAAATACAGAACTGCTTCTGGCAAGTTTCACCTATACCCAGTATTATATCTCAACTATAATGAGAATTTACTTATTGTACTGTTCATAAAATAAATCTTATTATTTATTGTAATATGTAGTATATTAGAGCCAGCCAGATAAGTATGAATTGATAGTAGATCTCATAAGTTATGATCTTATTGATTGCACGTTTTTTTATGGTATACTACTCGCCTGTCCGTAACAGTTGCATTGCCACTCAGAGCTTTAAATCGCAAATATCTAAGGGGAGGAGGGACTGAGCCCGTCACCCTGGGACATAAGTTGACAAGTCCCATGTGCCTGTAATTTCACTAGCACTTACTGCTAGGCGGCAGAAATAGGTAAGGTAGCAGTACTTCCGTGGACGAACTCTCACAAGGAGCTGTACTGCTACTAAAATGTTTTCCACATTGCACCAATTTATTGAGAAACACAGGAATGTGTCTGTATGATGTTTATTTGCTCATAGGGTATGGATAACTCCAAGCTTATGTAATCGCTTCTTTCCAGGACGTCGTCCGAAAACCAATAAAAAGAACCAAAATCAAAAGCCAGACATGAGCCCGCCTTCCACATCGGCGGATATGGACACCACCAAGCTAGCGACCGAGTCGACCGAACATGAGGTTTTTGTCATGCATTTCGCACCTTACTTTCGCAGCAGTCATCCACGCCTTTTCCATCAACACCATTGGCATCCATTGGCATTACTTTTTTGCATGGTCATACTAAAATTAAAAAAAAAAAAACAAGTGCGGGAGTGTTCCTATTTTAAAATTTTGTTTTCCCTTATTTTCATATTACTTTTTATTTACTCATAGTTAATACTATTTATTATTATTAATACCATAATTTTTCAATCTGTTTATTTACCAATTTAATTAATTTTTATTTTATTTTTTATCATCACTTGAGCACTTGGAACAGCTGAAAATGGCAATGTATTACAGCAAAAAGGCTTGGAAGATTACAAATTGGCTACAGCGAACGCGTCAATGAACGCCGACTTTAGCGAGGAGCGCGTCGTGGATCTCAACCATGCGATCGCGAACATTTCGCTGGAAGGAGGTGACGTCACCGCCAAACCTCAAGCCGGCGCTACCGAGGACAATAAAAAGCAGCAGCCACCGGTTAAAGAGGTTTGATTATAGCAATTTAAAAGAACATTATGATCAATAAACTTTGTTATGTTACTGAAAATACGATGTACAGCTGAAGATGTAGGAAAGTTTCGTTGTTAGTGACTCAAAACAAAATAATTAATTTTTTGGCTTAATCGTCAAGAAAATAAAGAATATTTTACATTTTATTGTAAATAAAATATCGAGCTTTTCATATAGTCAATATAAATTTCGTCGGCTTCTCGCGCTACATACACTTCAGTTTTTTAAATATTTCTATTGACTTAGCGATATTTTTCGCCATTCTAGAAAGCCGTTGATATCGTTTGATAGATTTTTATTAGCTATAATTTAAATAGTCACATAAAGTGTGACTGTAAGTGTAAATTCCAATTTGTATATTTTTTAACCGACTTCAAAAAAGGAGGAGGTTCTCAATTCGACTGTATGTTCTTTTTCTTTTTTTCTTTTTTTTTGTATGTATGTTACGCGATAACTCCGGTATTTGTGAACCGATTTTAATGATTTTTTTTTGTTGGAAAAGGGGTATTTCCATAGTGGTCCCATTTCATTTTGAACAAAATCATCCACCTCAAAGGGTAGCTGTTCACGCATGAAGATTCATTTTTATAAATAGCGCCTAACTTTAATTTAGGAGCAATTACTTTTAGCAATTATTTAGTTGATTTTGCTATTTCTCCAATTCAAGGCGTTATTCTCTCGATATACTTTGAGTAGTGTCGTAGTGAGAACCTATTTTTATTATCTCCAGTATCAAGACCTGTATAGTGGCGAACTAGGGGATATTTCAATGTAACTTGGCAAATAGACGTAATTCCACGTACTTTTGAGGTCGGTTTTTTAGTACTCTGTACTGAGATTATCTAGTGTAATTTTTCTAATCAGTATTATTAGTTGTTTAAAATTGATGTACACACGCCAGCGCATCAAGCTACACATTGACGTATCTTGTTCTGTTGCACTGGAGCCGATTTTCAAACAAAAATGTGTAGTCTGATGTGCCGTTGTCCGTACATATTTTTTCTTTCAACTATATAACATAAAGAAGCATATAGTTCGTTCACAAAAGTGTATACAATTCATAGATTAACAAATCAATAAAATCCTAATTAATGTAGTTGAATTTCTCTCGTCTAGCTTTTTTCAAAAGCGCAGGCGAGCGAAGCTAAGCTAAGTTAGCTTAGCTTACATAGCTGCATGCAACAAACTATGCGATTTAACTTGGTTACCTTAGTTCGCGGTATGAACTTATGTGTGAAAACTACTAGCTTCGCTCGCGGTGTGGCCTGCGCTGAATTCAAACCAACTTTAATAATAAATATTAGTAAATTGCGGCCGCTTTCATTATTTTTGTAGTGCACATGTGGGAACCCACGGATATCTGATTGCAGAGTCGTCAAGCCGTGGCGAGCAAGGTCCCCCTTGGCGAGGACCTCTGTCCGCCGGCCCCCGCCGAGGTCTTGCGCACGTGTGCCGAGCGCCACGCGCGCGGCCTCATGCACCCGCACATGCTGTCCATCCTCACGCACCGCCAGATCGCCTTGCCGGTCCTCATGGAGGACGACAACCACCGCGAAATACCCTCAATCCACCACTTCTTCAGGCCGATAAGGCAGAATGTGTATGCGATTCTCTACAATATGCATCATCATCGCTTTATGGCGCAGAAGGCTAAAGGTAATTTTTAATTCATGTAAGTTATCAGATAGAAACAATTACTGCCACCGTGGCCGAACGGTTACCATGTTGGACTCCCACGCAGAGGTCCCGGGTTCGATTCCCGGGCCTGGGGAAATATTTCTATGGCCTATATTTATTTCTCTCGTGAGTTTGGGTGCAATTTGTGGTTGTCTAATGTGTGTGTTCATGGAACCCGCGACACAGGGTTTCCCTAGTGCGGGGCTATGAGTGTATACGCGTTATTATTATTATTATTACATCACCACTAGTTTATTTATTTATTTATTTATTTTATTTTATTTTATTGTGACTCGGCAAAATGACTGCACCGCGCCACTAGTTGATTCTTCAGTTCTCTACACATGCAGTCTTACTTAGTACGTCTTCGAATATAAAACATGCAATTTGCTCGCGCCAACCAAAAACTAACCATAAAAAATTTCGTTGGCCAGTACAGCGAAACTTACTGTTGAACTTGCAGTTTCTTTTCGTAACCCGTGCCTCTACCACGAGTTTACTCTGACTGTTTTAGCTAACGACCGCGTAACTTACTTCGCACTTTTGTATGCAAATTATACAGCGCCCCTAGCGCTCACAAAGAAACAACATTTTGTATACAAACATTTTACTTTTAGCGTTTAACTGTCATTGTAATCTCATGGTAGACTAGATATGATGCCAGTAAATGATGAAATGGTAACCTTAATGGTGTTTTCTTATAAAAAATATTTGCGAGATTGGCGGTTCGAATTTAAATTCTAACCCTTGAACTAGTTGGAAGCTACCAACCCGCTACCAAACCCTCTCTTTAGAGGAGACCCCTGCCCAGCAGTGAGGTATAAAATGGCTTTTTTTATAATACCAAGTGATGGGACATACTGGTGGCAAGTGACACGCCTATCCGTAACAGTTGCAGTGCTTTAAATCACAAAGATCTTAGGGGCACTGCCACTGCGCGCATCACATTGAGTCATCATCGTCATCATCGTCATCATCAGTTGACAAGTCTCATGTGCCTGTAATTTCACCAGTACCGGAACCAAGCCGGAACCCGATCGCAGTAATACTCGCATTACTGCTTCACGGCAGAAATAGGTAAGCTGACAGTACTTCACTGGATGAACTCTTTCACAAGGAGCTCTACTGCTACTAAATTTGGATTGATGATGATTCTTCCACATGATCCCAAGCCTGCTTACATTACAAAACTGCCTCTTCGAGCCCTTTACCACACATGTATCATAAAGAAATCTTTCACAGTTGCTTCTAAACAGTAATCATATTGAAATTCCAGAGGAAGGCATATCCAACCCATTAGGCGAGAGAGGCTGCTCAGTGCAGATCGCTGAGTGGATCTACTCCCGAGTGAATCCAGGCAAAAGCCCGGAGATGGTGCCCGGAGTGGTGCTCGACTGGCCTGTACCCACTGTGCAGAGGCTTTGGTTCGGGTGAGCTTTGTACCTTGCTAACATGTCGCAATTGCACCCACGTTGTTTACTTATGTTGATTACATTTTTTTCAAATATCTAAGTAGTTCTAGTTCTTTCAAAAACTGGATGCAATTCAGAAACTAAAATTAATCAATAAAATCTTAATAATAATTATGGGTGTAGGGCACTTGAAATAGTATCTTAAAGAAGCGATGATTAATATGCATTGCTACAGGGATACACTTATAATAAGTGCATTATTATTGTTGTCCATCTTTGAATACATATTCGTCCTGCAATTGCTTATTACCTATTCTATGCAACACAGAACGGCTCAAGACGATAAATGCCGTCGAATGCGCGCGTTTCTCTCGTGTATGCGCTCCGACACCCCTCTCATGCTCAATACCTCGTACGTGCCGCAGCATCTGCTCATCCTCGCTACTGTTTTGAGGTCAGTTTTTAAATTATCCCAGTAACATGGTCTCACATTAGGAAATTCCATTGCAAAATACACAATAAATAAGTGTACAGTTTGCTTTCTTTATGTGATTAGCAGTGATCGGAATAGGTAGTGTATTTATTTATTTATAAGTGCTTTACATGTGTTGTCGTTACAAAAATATACTTGTGAATATACTTATGCACCTTCACAGGCATCGCAACGTGGAAAGGGAGAGAGGCAGACATTAATGCAAATTTTTCTTGAAAATACTCGGCCACATCGTAACAACGTATAGAAATTAATATTTTTTTAATACATTTCTGATTCTAATTTTAAATATTCTGGTAGTTTATTATAGATTTTTATTGACATAGGATGATGTCAGGAACTATGTGTCTTCAATTTAGACTTCGCTTGTGTGAGGTTATTTTTGTTTCGCGGGATGTAGTGCCGTTGCGTCTCACTGTATTATTAAACAATTTACCACAGACATATATCTAAATAGACACCGCAAGTACTGCGATTTGTATGAAAACGATCTTGTCAAATTTTTAGTACCTCCCATGACGTCACAAGCGCTATTTAGTGATGTGTACCCTCTTTCGGCACTAAAGCGATTGATTGACGATTTTTAAGTATAATGTTATTTTAAGAAGCCGTGAAATATTAAAATAGCAAAATAGTACCAGAATAAGGTAATAAATTCCTTTATTAATACGTGTTTTGAAAAAGAAAGTTGCTCCGGAAAACTAAAAAAATAACAACAACAAACTTTACTATGAACCGGATTTCTTCGGGATTCGGGAAATCACTTAAGTACTTTTAAAACTTGCCGTTGTTTGGGATAGGTTTCTTTTTTTTATAATATCAAGTGACAGGACGAACAAGTCGTGTGCCTGGTGGTAAGCTACACGCCTGTCCATAACTTTTGCAGTGCCAGTCATACCTTTTAATCGCATAGACCTGAGGGGCACTGCCACTGCACCTGTCAACTTGAGACGTAAGTTGACAAGTCTCATGTGCCAGTAATTTCACCAGTACCCTTATCCTTCAAAACCGGAACGCAGTAATGCTGACATTACTGCTGGGCGGCAAAAATAGGTAAGGTGGCAGTACTACCCTGGACGAACTCTTTCACAAGGAGCTGCTACTGAAGGTAGGTAGACTATATTTATCTAAACTTGACGACAAGTTTTCCACCAATATTTCGGAATATTAAGGATAATTCCGACAAAAAAAAATTTTAATCGTAAGATAGTCTCCACTTTCTGTCTCTGCTTCTTAGGTTTAGGTAAATACTCGTATACTTTGTCTATTCCGATCTCTGGTAATTAGTAATATAACAAAAAGAGTTGAACATTGACTGTATAGATATATTTTTTGTATGAATAAATGTTTACGTCTTAGTGAATATAACGGAATAATGGTAATTATATTGTCACATATTCGTATTCAGGTTTATCATGACGTCCCAAATCCAAATCCTGAGGCGGCCGGAGTTGGATGCCTTCCTGGCTACAGCTTTCTCCAGCGATCTCATGAACGCCTTGCATTTGCAAGAGATGACTGTGAGTATCATACTTTATCTTTTATGACCTGCAACTTTGGTCTCGCGAAAATGTGGTCAGTGTGCTAGTAATAATATTATTTCGACGAAACGTTTCTAGAGTAACTATTGTGCAATGCGTCAAAAAGTTTTTAACAAAATACTGGATCGATTTAAATCCCTTCCTTTGGCTACTTTTTTTTTACTTTTACAACATTTGTTCTACTCGTTTGACGAAATATAAAGGTGATTAATTTCAAATAGATGCGTACAACGATATTGTCTTGTTTTAGTCCAATCTATTTCTTAATGTATTGTATATTTGCATGCTCCTAATTAAGGCTAAATAGGATTAAGTTATCCAACCTAATTTTACCACCATCATTTATAACGTACCCACATTTATAACCAACATTTATAGTGTATATATATTTAATTAAAGAAAAAATATTCCTACTATAAAATAGATACAGTCTTATAAAGTCATAAGGCTTACAATAATTACAGCAGTCCAAAATATCTAGCTTTATAGTCCTTTGACTGTATACCAAATTAAGTTTAGTATAAGGTTTTTTTTATTTTTGACAGATTTGCTCGGTTTTTTGCCGATCGACACGTGATTAAACAAAACGATAAAATTTTAAGCAACGGACAATCGCCATCGTATTTTTTGTTGATTAACACTTGTGTGATCAGACATAAAATCGATCAAGTCCATGTGCCTGTACTGTAAGTTGGCACCTTAAGGGCGCATTTATTTGACACGAAATTCGTCGCGCGCACGACGCGCGTCACGTTAACTGCCTCCGTGGCC
>NW_020654748.1:3797940-3831466 GCF_003589595.1 Hyposmocoma kahamanoa
ACATCGTTTTACACGTAGATTACTGTTTGTATATAGGAATTAGTTACCCTTTCTCACGTATATATATGATTCACAGGAGCACAACCTCAGAAATCCAAGACTGCAAAGAATGTCAAGAAGAACTTGGGGAAAGGCAGGAAGAAAAGTTCCAACCAGAAGACTGACGTAGCCCAAACTCTGGAGGCCAACGGGCCCCACGATAAGAATAAGGTGAACGCCGAGTAAATTATAACGATCGAACAGTACGACACACACAGGACATACACACGAGCTTTCCTCTCTTAGATTCGTCAACATCAGCTGGAAGACGTCAACTGTTGAACTAAGCCTCCGCAAAAGCCTTTTGCTTCCTGCGGCTAACTCATCATACCATGGACCGATCTTTTAAACTTTAAAGACGGCCTGAGGTTGAAGTGATTGTATACCATTTAGAATGTTTCCATTTCTGAAGATCAGGAATGGATTTCGCAAAAGTGTAATATTTGTCGTTTTTCGCTAAACATTCTCTTAATGGCAGATATATATACGTCTTCCAGTTCATGAGCGACAACCAAGAACCTTTCTTCCCTTGCATTAAATCAATAACGTATTTTAGGTGGCGGAACCTAACCAAATACCTGAAAAGGAGCACATTGGTCAAGGTGACGCTCCGGTTTCTAACTAAACACTTTAGTTGTCGAAGGTAACTTCCTGTTTTTTGTCCTTTAGTAGGTATTTCAATATACATTTTCTTTCATGATCTTAGCTTTAGAGTACTTTGTATATGTAGCAGTGTTGTATCAGTTGTAAAATTTATATAGATTAATTTTTGAGGAAAGCTTGCCACCCATTTATCGCCACATTTCTGTTGCTAGTGATATTTACACAGTTGTAAAAGTTGATCGTATCGACGTGGCATTTCTATTTGTAACTAGTTGCATTTATTTGTGAGATATTAACTAGCATTTTGTCAATATCACTAATGACATATTCTTACGTATATCTGCGAAAACTCAAGTCTTGGGAATTGACATCTGTATAGTTTAAGCACGTATGTGCGAGGCTGCATAATAAGTTTTGTAAACAGAATAATAACTAAATCTTGGAATTAGATTTTGTTATTATCTGTGTTAAGATTCGGTGGTTTACCGCCACGTGCCTGAAGATCGAAAAGACTTCCCAAATAAGAGACTGATTTTATATTGTTAATTGACACTAATTGATGTGTTCAATTGAATTGTTAAAGACAAGCGATAACGCGTTGAGGCACAAGTGTCTCGGTAATCCCCTAATGAGACAAGCAATAACCTCTTTGGATATTTTGTGATGTGCTATTGGTATTCAGAAAATATTTGTAAGCGATAAGTACGCACTTTCATAGCAATTAACAAAGTGGCCAAAGAGTCGGGTTCTGTTTTAAGAGACATTACAATAATGTCTCTATAAGGTTAGGAACCTAAAAGTACCCAATAACTTGACCAGTGATAATTAGAAGATATATATTAATAAATTAACATGTTGATTGTTAAGTCAGTTTAATTGAAAAGTAAGATGACTTAGTAAATAATATGTTTTGTTTGCATATAAAGTACTGAGTCACCGTTATTTATTTACACATAGTATATTTACAATTTACCAAATCGTTATTTTTATTTTTCGTTTTGGTTTGGCCTATTTAATCTATGGTCAAAGTATTGTTTGTCTATATGTTTAGGTTAGTGAGGACAGAAAATCAAAAAGTGGTAAAAAGTAGTAATATGACGTTATTGAATGACGTCACAGTTTTAGGGAACCGTACCTAAAAGGTACATCTGGTGGTTACATAGGCTAAACCAAATATTTTCAGACTTGTTTTTGGGAATTCTTGATTAGGCATTATTGAGTGTGTGAGAATGTTAAATAATCAACATGTATTAATGTACTTTTTATCATTCGCGAATTGTTTTCATATCGTGACGCTTTGCGAATGTTACAACGGCGTACATTCTTTATCATGTTATTTTAATTGAATCTACGATTATGCTGACACGGTGCAGGGATTTATTAATGTATAACACGTCATAATCATAGACGGGGCGGTACTTTAGGTTAGAAAATGCATTTATTGAATGATCGTTGGTGCTTTGCAAATTTGTGGGACTGCCTGAAACGAGTCTGAAACTTATAGATTTAAGTCTAACGATAGACGTTTAATAAAACTGCAAGAACACTCGCATGTTGACATTTCCTAATCCTATAGGGTATTATTTCGATAGGAAATCTTAGATTTATTAGTGATATATTTATATGCATTTTCGGGAACTCAACATTGCGATTGTTCTTCAACGTATATGTATTTTTGTAAATTTGTTATATTGTTATACTTAAATTTAGCTGGAATGACTAACAAGGATATTTGAGACAAAGTCTTACTAAGATACTCGATTGTTGATGATAACTGTCAAAATTATCAACATGTGATACATTCCATTCGATAACGCGAGCCATCAAATAATTGGACAGTTGATTTCAATCGGGAATGGAACTAAATGAAGACTTTACAATTTTTGGAACGCTTACTTGTACCCTGGCCAGAACATAGACAATGTGAATATGTTGCTACAATAACATAAGATTGATTTTAACAATCAGAATCACAGTACTTGAGTGCAGAGCACCAGTACAAGTGCAGCGCGGCAAAGTGCTGCACTGCATCAGGAGAATAATTGCCAAACAAAGTATAATGCATCTGACTTCGTGACCGTCGGCGTCATTGCCGCGGCGACACAGGCGCTCGGCCTGCCGCGATCGCGAGGCCCTCTGTGGTCCTCCTTCGCAAGTGTATTCGCTAGCTGTCGCTTTCGGCGACACACACTTTATATTATACATTTAAACACTTATATATTATTGCTTGCTTATTAATAAACACAAAATGTAGCGTTTAGAATTTTAACTTCGAATGTATTTTGATTTGTTTAAGAATTATGTGTAACAACAAAAAAAGCATGTTAATTAGAGGGATTTATTGGATGTAATACCTACATTTATATCCGACGGTTCGTAACTAAAAGACACAGACTTACAGTGGCTGCCAGCTATCTCATGGAAGGATCAGTAATGACATCAATTTTAAACTTGTGTCTTTTACGTTAGACCGTTATTTCTTTCTGCTTAAATATACTTTGTCACATATTTTAAAATGTAACATTAGTGGTGTTTCAAAGAAGGATGTAGATTTTATTTTTCTCTTTTAAACCCATTATTCACTATAGTTTTAGATTGTTCAACAATATGATACCTTACTACAATTTATAAACTTGTTTGCTGACAATGGTCATTAAAATAAATATTGTCAACATAATGTAATCAAAATATATTAGACTTTGTCATGTAATACATACATAACATTTTTTCGTAATTGAAGTAGCGAACATGGAACTTGGCTTTTTTGAAAACACTTATAACTTAAGTACGTAAAACTGCAGTGTGAAATTTAAAATGTTCATTACTATTTTAGTTTATGAACACAGAAATATTGGACGATATTAAATTGTAGAGTTGTATTTGTCTTCAAATAAAATGTTCCATCATAATAAGAAGCGTTTTACTGATTAGTGATATCCTGCACACTAATTTTGTGGAAGAGCGTAGTCGAGTTGAGCTTTAATTTTTTTTATAAAATTTAGTCTTCAAGCCCCAAGCGTCGATGCACTTCAGTCACAGTAGTCTCCTCCATATTAGCAATATGCTGAATCACCACCTGTGTGGCGTCTTTTATCTCGTTGTATCGGTGCAGCAACTCAAGTGAAATCTTTTTATCGTTCGCGATCATTCCGTCTAGCTTCTGTTCTAATTCTGTTAGTTTATTGTAAGCACTTTTCTTATTATTTGAATTCGACATCTGCAAAGAAAATACTATTGGCATGTACTTATGCATTTATTACCGTCATCACGTATAGGTACGTACATACATACAAAATAAGACATGAGATTGTTGCGACTCGATCGTAGTTGTTGCGTCTTGTTTTAATTGAAAAAATAAGTTGTGAGGCTCAACTTACATTGCGGCGGAACGGAAAAGATGTTAAATTAACGATTGATTAATTGTTACTTGCGAGAACGGCCTATAATAATTAATTAATTGTTAAAAGCGGTTCTCACAACTAACAATTAATCAATCGTTAATCGCGTATATCGACAATTAACAATTAATCAATATTCAATCTATTCAATGTTTTTGATTAACAATTGAAACTGACAATTATGATAAATTTATAGGGCATATGGGTGGGTGAGTGAGTGAGTGGGTGTGTGGGTGAGTGAGTGAGTGGGTAAGTACGTGGCAGTGGGTGAGGAGGTAGGTTAGGGGTTAAGTGCGGTGGTGGGTGAGCGGGTGACTAACCCCTTAACCCACCTCCTAACGCAAGTCCCTATCTCACCACCTAACCTACCCCCTCATCCACCCACTCACTCAAAATCGTGCACGCCATCTTGGATTTAGAAATCAGTGCCATATTCGTATTGACATTTTATTAGGTAGTTTCGGATTTAATTGTTAGTAGCAATTGTTTCTTACTTGTTAGTAGCAATTGTTTCTTAGAACAATTAAAAAAAAATTGCAATTAAAATCAATTGCAACGTCGCAATTAATTTTAATTGCAATTGATTTTGTAGTCTGATTGAAATTTAATTGATTGACGCCCAACAGTGAATACCGTTCCGTACCGAACCGTTCTTCTCATGTGAATGATCTAGACTGAACAGCTATTACAGGCTCAAAGCGTAATGATGGGAATCTTACGAATGCAAGAGCAGCTCGCGATTACGCGCGCAGCGAGGCGAATTTCGCATTCGTTCTGCCGCAATGTAAATTTCAGTTCTCTCCTAGCGGATTTTCGGTGGAAATGGTCTGAATTGACGGAGATTGTCGAAGCGAGAATTGAAAAAATATTTGTTGATGTCATATTGAACCGTTATTGCTGCCTACATAGAGTATTACACTTTGCAACGGAAGCATGATTTCTCGCGCGAGCTCGCGAGTGCCCGTACGATTTCGCGAAAGCTATTAATATCAATCGCGAGATTGTGGGGTACATAGGATTTGAGATTTAAAAATTACTTTAGACCCTTTATCTCTAAACGAACTGAACAGTACTGAATTTTCACTATCCACAGTCACGGCGAGAGATCATGATGGCTCGCCCGAGCTTTTAATGGACATTTTTGGTGGAAATAAGCCGGCGAGTTTTCAATTCTCGCCTCGTTTCGTCTCGTGTCGGCGGTAAAAAACTACCTTGATAGTGGAATAACTTTTATAATAATTGAAGGGTTGTATTAAAAAGACAAATTTTTTTGACACTTTATTAATTAATATCAATAGTAGAAGTACATATTACATTGTAATGACATTACGACAGTCTAATCTACTGGACATTATTACATGGACAATGCAATGCAACTATGACATAAATAATACATCAAGTTATGTAATTGAACAAGTAATCATCAAAATTCATCAAGCATACTTTTGTTTGGGTCTTCAACCCCCATGGCGCAAGCCAACATGCTGTTTATATGTCTACCTTCTTCCGATTTAAACACATAACCATTCGCTTTATCTATTAGGTTCTTTACATTTATCAAACTTTCTTCTTTTAATATGTTTACAAGTTGAAAGGAAACCAGACTGTAATCTTCAATAATGGATACAAATGCTGAATTTAATTTTTTATACTTATTCATAAAGTTATCACTATCTAAGCAGTCCAGTAAGTAGTTAAGATCTAACACATCTGTATAAAAATCAATCCCAAACTGTAGTTTGTCCATGTGTTTCTTAAGCAAATCAACTTTAGTCAATAAATTAATATGTGGCAAGCCTATCTTTAGCATGGCGCTCAATGAGAGCATTAAGGCTGCTATAAACTTCCCTGCATCTGAGCAATGATGAGAATCAATTAAGTGAACAACACAAAGTTGAAAGTGAGCTTCGTTTGCTAACTTTGCAACAATGTTGGTTAAGCTCTCATGATGGCAATAAAGCTCTACTTGACCAGGGAGGTCAAAGATGTAATTTGTTGAATTGTCTTCATTTAATTGGTCCAATAGCCAGTCATAATTTTTTTCCAAATATTCCATACAATACAATAAAGCACCATTTGGGCCAAGTTTATACTGGTCCATTACCTCTTCCAATACAATTAGATTTCTGATGTCAATGTCTGGTTCGTATGACATCAAATCATTTGCTGGATCCAAGTTTACTATAACAACCTTCCTTCCTAACTTCTTAAGTACTCCAGCCATAGCACCACAATAGGTGGTTTTCCCAGCACCAGGGGGTCCAAGTACCAATTGGCCATAGTACTTTTGAACAGATTTAAATTTTTTGTTCAGTGTCGGGTTTGTCATTCTCTTGGTTAGATCCATTGCTTTTTTTCACCCAGAAACTGTTGGGGAGGGGATTTCTGAGGTCTACACCACAAGGGTTGTCTGGGTCGTAATCCCGGTACTCGCTTTCATAGTGTTCTTCATAAAACTCGTGATGTATGAGTTCAACTAAAAGGGTCTTCAACGCTTTTAACATAGGAGCATTGTAGGAATGAAGGTTGAGAAAGAGGATAATGGGTTTGTCAATTGGAATGATTTCGCCAATATACCGTGCTGCTGCAAACTGTTCTTCTCCTGCAGCACCAAAAACAACTCTTGTAGAATAAATGGCTTGTTTTCCTTGAAGATCATTAACAAAATTTCGCCTGACAAGAAACACAGTGCCAAGTTTGGGGTATTGAGATATTATAACCATAAATTTATCAGCATAGTCAGTCATTATGACCTCTGTGTGTGCATTTTCAATATCTAAAGCGACTGATCTAAACAGTGTTTTGCCAATAACCTGGTGAAGTATGCCTACATCAATAACTTTCTGCTCTTCTTTGATCTCGAGATCACCAATAGGCAATGTCTCTTCCATCTCGAATAGATAATCTAAAAGAGATAAAGACTTGAATAAGATGTATATGAACACAACATTTAAAGGTACTGAAATCTAAGTGAGCACATTACAGAGGACACAAAGCTGCAGCTGAGATAAATGAAATCTGGACACAGATCAGGCCCTATGATGGCTTTTCTTATAAGACAATGGTATAATAATTGGTTTTTACCGAAAGGTACTATGGTACGCCACAAACCAAAAGTTTTATATGAACCCAAATTTTTGTTAAGAGTGACATACATTAAATGTTAATTTTATCAAAAAATGGACGTAGGAAACATACCTTAGCTCTTTGAAGTACTAGATTCTCCGATTTTGCGTCGTCAGTATAAAGATTCCTCGATGACTTTCCAAACGTTACGTTGACCTGTTAATCAATAGTTAGATACAACAGATATGCGCCTTCAAGTGCACGCAGGTATAACTCAGCGCATGGCAAATTCGCCAAATAGGTAAACGATGGCATACAAATGTATCTCTACGAAATGTATGTACTTTTTTTATGATTACTTGTAAGTAATTTATTATGAGTAACACAACCACAAAATGAAGATGAACGAAATGGCAATCATCATAGACAAATGGATATAACCACATCAAAGACACTAGAAATTAGAGTACTCTTTTATTCGGTGAAATAAAGAAAGAATGGAAAATTAACGATGGGCGAGTCGAGTTATTTAACTCGAGTTACTCCAGTAACGAGTCAATTCGTAACTCGAGGTATGTACAGTCAAGAGCACGTCGAGCTTGACACTTTGTACAGTCAAGCTCGACACTTTGTACACACGCCAGCACATCAAGCTACACATTGATGTATCTTGTTCCGTTGCACTGGAGGCGATTTTCGAACAAAAATGTGTAGTTGTCCGTACTGTACTTAGGATCGTTTTTTTTATTAATAGTTTTGGCCTGGATACAAGTCCCTTGAGCCATATCTTCGTTTAATTATCGGGATCCTCAGTAATATTCGCCATTGTAATTCTCAATTCTAATAGATTATGTTCTCACTTTGTCTTAAAAAACTTAGTTCACTTATTTGGCTTTATTACATAGTCTTTTAAGCGGCGGGAGTTAATATTTATGTTTTACTTTCACTTAAATCACATTATTCTATCACTTTGAACAATAACTTTGAATTCGTAATTAGTGGAATTTTCAGGATAAAGTCTTTTGTAATTTAATTTAAAATAAGGAATTTAATCGTAACTTTCTTCATCACTACTTCTTTCTTCGTTTTTCTTCATAATATACTTAAAAAAAAATAATCTTTGTAAAAACTATACTCGTAACATCAACAATCCGCAATTTTTTTCCTTTGAACCGTTCTTATCGTAAGTGGCATAGAGTTGGACTTAAGTCT
The DNA here is from genome assembly GCF_003589595.1 of Hyposmocoma kahamanoa. Taxonomy (NCBI): domain Eukaryota; kingdom Metazoa; phylum Arthropoda; class Insecta; order Lepidoptera; family Cosmopterigidae; genus Hyposmocoma; species Hyposmocoma kahamanoa. Next base: position 3,806,259 of record NW_020654748.1, read on the forward strand.
TAAGTGTCAAGCTTGACGTGCTCTTGACCCAGTACTTTGAACTTAGAGGATGGAAAAAAATAAAAGACTTAGAACCGTTCTTATCATAAGCGGCATAGAGTTAGATTTAAATCTTAAGTTTCAAGTTTGACGTGCACTTGACCCTGTACTTGTTTTTGAACTCGAGCTAGCTCGGTTCGGTAATAGAGCTGAATACTTCATTCGTACAGTCGGTTCAAATCGATTCAGTAACCTTCGGAGTACGTTCAAGTCGCGATCGGCCCACCGATCGTGCCCAACTTGGTTAATCGTTGGTTTGAGTTCACATGAATATACATCGCATCTCTCTCGCTACTCGTGACTCGCGATTGCTCTGTCAGACATCGAATCGAGTGAACTCGAGTCAGCAATCACGTCAACTCTATATATCCCGATAATTAAACAAAGAACTCTACTTAATGCTCAAGTCAGGACTTGAGTATGATTTCTAGTGCTTGAAATCATACCCAATCCTGACTTGAGCATTGAGTTCTGGAATACGACCCTCAAAGTATTTGTATCCAAGCTCTTAATTAAAAAAAAACCTTGCAATTTTTTTAAATTATTTCTTTTTTTAAATTTATTTCAGATGTCTTTCAGTCCAAATATTGGAGTCATAATGTCATAATATTAACTCTTTAGTTTCTAATGTCTATTTTGAACTTTACATTTGATAGTCTTTTAGTTCATTGTTGTCAAATATTTTTGTGGAATAAAACCGTTATTCTAAAGGTTTTATCTTATTTATCAATTTATTCCACAAAATGTTATCAGAATAAATAAAATGGAACGGTTTCTGCGTCCCGATAAACTGAACATTGATCCAACCGGTAATTCCGCCTCCAAGGAATGGGAGCACTGGAAGAGGACGTTCGAGAGTTTCTTATCGAACTTTACAAAAGAAACAGCTGGTATGAAAATAGACATACTTATAAACCACGTATCTCCAACAATCTTCGCATACATAAGTGAATGTACTACCTATGAAGAAGCCCTAGACATACTCGACAAACTATTCAATAAACCAAAAAATGTAGTCTATGCCAGATATATACTAGCTACTAGGAGACAAAAGCACGATGAGAGCATTGATACTTATATGCAGGTGCTAAAATTATTAGCGAAAGATTGTCAATTTGGAAAGGTTGATGCTGAAACGAATAAATCCGATAATATTCGAGACGCATTTATTACTGGTCTCAATTCGAGTAAAATCAGGCAGCGATTGCTTGAAAATCTAACTCTATCTCTTGACAAAGCCTATGATCAGGCGAGATCGTTAGAAATGGCGGAGATGAATTCACAGAGTTACGAATCTTCAAATTTGAATGCTGTACAAGGTTCATCAAAGGAAGAAGAATCATCAGCAGCGTCTTTCTTCAAGCGAAAATGTTTCTTCTGTGGGGGTCGCGTGCATCCTAGAAAAGATTGTCCAGCACTCGACTCTACCTGTCAGATTTGTGAAAAAAAAGGACACTTAGCTAAAGTATGTCGTAGCAAGAAACAGACTGCTGCATCAGTAGTCGAAACTGAAAGTAATAAAACTAGTGCTTGTATAATAGCGGCATCGCCGGACTCGCTTAGAAAGGCTACTGTAACGGCGTACGTTCAAGGGATACGCGCCCAAGCATTAATCGATACAGGCAGCTCAATTAGTTTTATGGATGAGGAATTCTTTAATCTCTGTCGTTTAAAAAAGAAACCGAGTAACCAGAGAATTTCAATGGCTTCGACTACTCTTACTTCCAAAGTAGAGGGACAAACTAGCGTCTCTGCCAAAATTGGAGATTATGAGTACAAAAATCTGAATTTACTCATAGTAAAGAATTTATGCGCTGATCTCATCATTGGACATGATATTCTGCATCAACACTCTTCACTAGAGTTTTCTTTTGGTGGTTTGAAGGAACCTATCAAAGTTAATGTATGCAGTGTTGCTGCAGCTACCGTGCCTGCCGTACCACTGTTTTCTAATGTATGTCCTGAAATTAAGCCTGTTGCTATAAAATCGAGAAGACATAGTGAGGATGACAAAGAATTTATAAAAGAGGAAGTCAGGAAACTTTTGGCTGATGGAATAATCGAAGAAAGCACGTCCCCCTGGAGAGCTCAAGTCCTTATCACAAAAAATGTCAACCATAAGAAGCGTCTTGTCATCGATTATTCCCAAACTATAAACAGATATACTCATTTAGATGCGTACCCTCTACCAAACATAGAGGAGCTGGTGTCACAAATATCTAGATATCGTATATTTAGCGCTATAGATTTGCAAAGTGCTTATCATCAAGTTCCTATTTTGCTCGAAGAACGTCATTTTACGGCTTTTGAGGCTTTAGGAAATTTATACCAATTTCTCCGAATTCCATTTGGCGTTACAAACGGCGTCTCAAGTTTTCAAAGGACGATTGATTGGGTAATCCGAAAAGAAGATCTCAAGGGAACGTTCGCTTATCTTGATGATATTACAATTTGTGGCAAGACCCAGCTTGAACATGACAAAAATCTTAAGAAATTCTTGGCAGCTGCCCAGAAATATGGCCTCACTCTCAACAAAGAAAAGAGTAAGTTCTCACAAAACTCTATTAATATTCTGGGTTATAACATAGAAGACAACATTATCAAACCGGATGCAGACCGCTTGCGCCCACTTCTGAACTTACCACCACCATCTGATCTATCATCACTGAGAAGAGTGATAGGAATGTTTGCACACTATAGCAAGTGGATTCCAAATTTTTCAGAAAAAGTTCACGATCTTACTAATGCAAGGATATTGCCATTAAGCGACAATTTAGTCAAAAACTTCAATGTACTCAAATCAGATATAGCCAAATCAAGTATTCATGCAATTGATCATAACGCACCATTAACCGTGGAAACAGACGCGTCAGATCATTCTATCGCAGCAACTTTGTCACAGGCTTCTCGGCCTGTTGCCTTTTTCTCCAGAATGCTAAACAAAAGTGAACATAATCACTCGGCAATAGAAAAAGAAGCTTACGCTATCGTCGAATCGCTGAAGAAATGGCGTCATTTTCTTATCGGCAAACCCTTTCGGCTTATCACTGACCAAAGATCAGTATCTTTCATGTTTAACAATAAACTAACGAGCAAAATAAAGAATGAGAAAATACAACGCTGGCGTCTGGAGTTGGCGCCATTTAAGTATGACATTATATATCGTCCAGGCAAACAAAATGATGCAGCGGATGCACTCTCACGCGTATGCAGCTCAATATCGACACGAAATGAAAAGTTATATTCATTGCACAATGATTTATGTCATCCGGGCATAGCACGAATGACCCACTGGCTTAAATCAAAGAATCTACCATATTCTATGGAAGAAATTAAAAACATGACTAAGTCGTGTAAAATTTGCTCCGAAATAAAGCCAAGATTTTACAAACCTACAATTGATCCAGTTTTGATAAAAGCTACGTCGCCTATGGAGAGACTGAGTATCGATTTCAAAGGACCAGTACCTTCTAATACGAGAAATAAATACATTCTTACAGTAATAGACGAATACTCACGCTTTCCATTTGCATTTCCGTGCCCAGACATGAACTCTTCAACGGTAATCAAACATTTAAATGAAATTTTTATGCTATTCGGTATGCCGTCTTATCTACATTCAGATCGAGGAACCTGTTTCATATCTACTGAAGTAAAGAACTTCTTAAATTCACGTGGTATTGCGTCGAGCAGAACTACACCTTATAACCCAAGAGGAAATGGACAGGTTGAACGTTTTAACGGAACTCTTTGGAAATCAGTGCAATTGGCTCTACGTTCGCAGAACCTACCAATAGAAAATTGGGAAAAGGTTCTAAACCAAGCTTTACATTGTATCAGATCTTTGTTGTGCACAGCGACTTGTTGTACGCCGCACGAAAGAATGTTTACACATACCAGGCGGTCATCGAATGGAGTATCTATACCTACCTGGCTGACGGAATCAGAAAAAGTATTAATGAGAAAATTTAATCGTACTAACAAGTATCAACCTATTGTTGAAGAAGTGACTCTTCTGCACGTAAATCCAGACTACTCCTATGTTCGCTATGAGGACGGTCGAGAGACAACTGTTTCCAACCGACATTTAGCACCATTGAGCCTAGATAGTCAGATAATGGTAGATGAAACAACAAATATTGAGGCTCTTAACGAAAACTCCAATGAAGTGGAGGACCCTAATCCTACATCTCAAAATTCTGAAACCAGATCTTCTGATTCCGAAAATGAGACTGAAGACATAGACCACCCTGAACCTCCAGCGGACACCGAACCAGAGATTCGAAGGTCTGCAAGAGTGCGACACCCACCAGCCCACCTCGAGGATTATTTTCAAGGCTGATAGAATGTCATAATATTAACTCTTTAGTTTCTAATGTCTATTTTGAACTTTACATTTGATAGTCTTTTAGTTCATTGTTGTCAAATATTTTTGTGGAATAAAACCGTTATTCTAAAGGTTTTATCTTATTTATCACATAACAATACCAATTTCTCCATTTTGTATTTACACGAGGTTTAAAATAATTGAACAACAGTGAAAAATAGAAGAGGCTTTAAAAGAAATGTAATGGCTCAATCGTTGTAAGGTTTTCCTTCAATATCTTCAGTAATAGTAAAATTTTTAGTTTTTCGGGATTACTGCCAGACTTTTGACAGGAGTCAACTGTGAAATCTGGAAAAATTTAGGAAAATAAGTACACATATTTTGGAAATATTTGAATTTTTAAAAAGGGATTTTTTCTCATAACCCTTCTTCTTTTAAATGTTAATGTTTCCATATCCCAACACTATTTGTACTGAACGCTCCTTGAACGCTCTCTCCAAACACGCCAAACACTCGTTACAACATATGGCAACATCAAAAAGTTTTTTTTTCTCTTTGATTGTCAAATTCTGACAAAATGGTACTGTATCGTGAATTATTACAATTTTAAATCTAAATTAATCCACTTTTATAACTAATACAATGCACCAGTAATCACGCAATGAGTTCTTCCTCTGAATTGTTCTGAAGAAATTGCGTCTATTTGCGAACAAGTGTTGATGTTTTATTATAACCTAAAATATTATTGCAGACGAAGGGTACGTCGAGCTTTGGTAAACGCCGCAACAAGACACACACGCTGTGCAGACGATGTGGTAGATCTTCTTACCACATTCAGAAGTCCAAATGTGCACAGTGCGGATACCCTGCAGCAAAGCTGCGTTCTTGTAAGTGACATTTTTTTGGTTAAAAAATATTTATTGGAAGTTGATCGTCGAGTTGATTCCGACTTTCTTGGGCTCTATAACGTTTAACGACAAGAAATTTTGGAACTAGAAACTCTTACTAGTGTTCGAACTAAACGTATTCTATATAAATAAATCTATTTTTAATACATGTGTACTTAAGTAGTTGAAAGCCATAGAAGTTCGTTTATGAACGAGTTTTACGCTATCTATTTCGGCGGCCTATTTATTTATAATAATTAGAATGATAGATTAATAACATTATAATTAATTCGGATGTTTCCTACTACTATATAGGATTTATAGGAATGATAGTGAAATTATTAAAATTTGTTACTTATATTGTAATATGTACTGTGATATGTATAACACTACTTTTTTTACTTTTATTTATTCTACTAAATGTTGTCTTGGATCAAATTCCAGGAATTACGCTAAAAGTAGGGTGCTTAAAATTATAAGATATGATTTGAGTTAATACATTTTAATCTAAGTTAGTAAGTTATTTCATAAAGTTTTTGTGTGCATTGTGAGTATTAAGTACAAAAAGAAAAGAGACACAGAACTGCTCTGTCTATTACATACAGCCACAAAAATAGTTTTACTATTAGTTTGCAATTATTAGTGTACCTTTGTATTGATGATAAAGATCAATCCTTATGGCCCAAGTCTGAAATTTTGCAATCAACAATTTTTAAAAAGGAAATCTAATACATTGTAAAAGGAAATTCCATGCTTTATGAAGGGAAGACAACAGAAAGTAATTCAAGATAGTCAAAATCTGATAAATGTATGCTTTTTAATTTTTGTAAACTTTCATGTAGCATCGTAATTATGACAAAGTGAGAACTGTAATGTCTATTTGGGATAACTTACTTCTCTTCTGCTTATATGGCTGTACCCGCAGAGTCGGTTCTCTTTAAACTACTATCTCACAAGAGCCAGTTTAAATGACCTTCTCATACTGATTGTGGTGAACTTTGTCTAAACACGTTACACCACCCGCACATAGCAAAATTTTCATTTCATTGATAAAAAGATTAAACAAACAAAACGAAAACTTTCTTCAATATGGCTGGAGTCAAACCATTAATTTTACCAAACCAGGGCTATCATATCGCACACTCAGCTAAGCAATTTTTTATTATTTATTTTTAATCTTTGTTTATTTAGGGGCTTTGATTGTTTTTGAACATGTCAGCCCCATTAGAAATACAATACATCAAGAAAACGCTTAATAAAATCCAGACAGATAAATCAAAATGCTACCTAACTAAACATGTATACAAAATCTCTGCGGCACTAGATGTTGGCTCCGACAAAACAGATTGAAACCACTGGAACAAGTCATATTCTTATGTGCTTTGAGTGAACTCTGAAGGATTGCATTGTGTGTAATGTGCAGCGATCAGAATAGATGGAATATATTTACCTAAAGTTTAAATAAAAGTCTTACTGTGGATAATACCAACCCACACTACTACTACCACTAAATAAAATATATGCATTGGAAACAAAACTACTTTATTTTTTCTTATCTAAATCATCACTTTCATTTCCGTATGCGTATAGTATATCCGTTGCGTAACATTCGCGAAAACCTAAGAACTCAATGTAAAACCTCTACAAAATAGTTATTTTATTTAGAATTACAAAACTTGTTTAAACATTACCATAGGTAAAGTAATTGCTAGATACAATTATAAAAAATATAGACAGTGTATAAAATAAAAAAATCCAGGATTTCAGAGGTATTTTTTGCTTTGTGCATTATTTTGATTTTTTTTGTTAAAAAATAAATTCTGCCTTTTTCTATCTCGGGTAATATGTTAAGAAAATATCGCTCATTTGGTGCAACATTGACATAATTTTAATTTTGACAAAATTGAATTCAGTATGGTAACACATCTGTAACATAACAAGTGTTTGTGTTTGAACAAAAATTGGCAGTAATTTAAAATTTATTTCATTCATTTTATTTAAGAGCCATGCTCTTGTCGGTGTAGCCTCCTCCACTCCTCACGGTCCATAGCCAACTCCTTGACCTCCCTGTAACTGCTCACATTAACCTTTCTTTTTATTTGGTCACAGAATGCCATTCTCGGTCTTCCTCTCTGTCTCCTTCCTTCCATCTTTATTTAAATTGTTAATATAAACAAAGTTTTATTACACACGTCATTAATTTGAAGTAAAATTAAAAATTCATTTCTAATCAATTTCCTGTAACATTACAAGAGTACATCAGTGTAGCACCAAATGAGCGACATGTGGGTTAATATAGTTATAGGCAGATACATTTTAATATGTTGCATAGCAACAACTTGTAATAAGTTTATAAATAGGTGTTATATAAATAAATAAATGAATGTTTATTACAGATCATTGGTCAGTGAAGGCTAAGCGCAGGAAGACCACGGGCACCGGGCGCATGCGCCACCTTAAGATCGTCAGGAGGCGCTTCCGTAACGGCTTCAAGGAGGGCAAGCCCACACCTAAGAAAGCTGTAGCCTCTTCGTAGATTTACTGCTAAGCTTCAATAAAAGTTAAAAATCCATTTGAAAGTTTTATTTTTTATTCTTTTGGTTATATTTACATTATGTGTAGGTATACTTCACTGCATTTATAATATTATTATTATACACTTAGGTAGATTTGTTTGTATGTTGCGAGTTTACAAATAGTTTTATCTGCTATCAATTCTACTTGGTTTTAAAATCTGGATATTTAGGGAATTCAGTTGGTAGGCTCTGCCCAAAGGAATTGTATCACGTTATATCGATATTGTAGTTTCTAAAACGCCTTGTCAATAGTTCATAGCAATTACAATAAACTTGAGTAATTGCCAACTACTTTCAATAGGTGCCAGGACTTTTAGTAACGCACACCTGTAAAGATTTATTTATTCTAATACTATTGCTAAACAATTGAGTGCTACATATATAAATTGTTGTTGAAATGTTTTTAAAAACTGCAATTTCAATGGAGTGAGGTGCGTCATAACCGGGCGCTGCAACATTACTTGAGGCGGGGGGCGCGCGCTATCGGTGTGCGGAACGGAGCCGACACGAATAATCTACTCGAGCAGCCACTCCAGTTAGTCGTGGCTCGTACACTGCCCGCGCCGCGCATTATGTTGCTCTTCGGTCGACTCGCTTCAACGCGCTACCTTCACAACACAGCTTAATCTTATCCCTCATCGCCATTGGGCGATAACTTATCATGTGCTGTGACGCAGCTGTACGTTTTAAAAGTCTTAGAAGATAAGCGACTTTGTGGTGATTAAAATTGCACTGTGTGCTAGTGTAGAATGTGCGCGCGTTGAGTTCTCCATAAAGAAAAACTTGTTCCCGTTATTTAGTGGCCGGAGTTCGAAATGTTCAAGCCGAAGAAGGCGCCGAAATATACGCCTCCGCCAGTGCCTTCGGCGCCAGTGGAGGAATACCAGCAGTCCAATGGCGTGGACAACAATAACGGGACACATAAGTCTCAACTCGTGTTCCACTGCCAACAAGCGCACGGGAGCCCGCTCGGACTTATTTCTGGATTTTCTAATGTTAAGGAACTGTACCAGAAAATAGCAGAATGCTACGATTTTCCACCAGAAGATGTGAGTTTCTTACTTCTTTATGCGTTATGCATCTTCCTTTATAATAAAAGTTATCTAGAGTAATAAATTACAAGAACGTACTTAGGCCTTTATTGGATTTTGTACCGCGACCTTAAGGCATCTTGAAAGTAAAGATTGCATCATGGGTCATGCGTGAGACAAAGTAGTGGTTTCTATTACAATAATTGTTACCTACATCCTATTACAGATGAGTCGCTCGGTTCTCATGCATTCACGTTTGCTTTTCTTGCTTTCATAGTGTCAGTCAAAACTTTATTTCATGGCTGACCGTCATAAAACAACTCTGAAATTCATAGTTATTTGAAATTGGTGTCCTGACTTCAACTACACGCAATGTCAAAGTGCTAGTTATACGTTATTATTTCAATCGGCTGAATTGATTTAGATTATTGCATTCATTCGGATCGCATTACAGGTACTTGCAGAATACCTGTAATGTGGGCAACAACTATAGTTTATATCATTTGTTATCACTTTGCCAGGATATATGTATTTGGAAAACATCAATGTATTTAGGTAAATTTCCTATTTCCACTACCTACGTATGAAGAGATAGGTAGGTATACGTTTACGGCTATCGATCATAATAATTATCGTAGCATAATATTGTGCTCTAACTGCTCCTAACAAAGCGCACTTTTTCATGGCCACTGAAGGCTGAAGGTAAATTTCGATAAGGAAATATTTTCTTAACAATGCGTCACACCACACGTAGTCATCGTATTCATACACATATTACGATGCTTGAAATGTTATGCAAGTTATATACATAGAATAAGTCGTGCACTAGTGCCATTTATGCACATTTTTTCTTCCATTCGCGCTCAAACAAACTTCAGTCCCACCCCCTAATGCATTTTTTATAAAGGCCCATACTTGCGTCTCCGAGTCATAATTGTACCTGTCGTTACATTACAGCCACTAAGGCAGTTAAATATCTCGGTGTAACTATTGACTAAACCCTCAGTTGGCGCACTCACATAAATTCTTTGACTACACGAGTTCGTAAACTGATCTATATTTTTAACCTCCGGCAAGTAGCTGATGCTGACACCCTCCACATGACTTATTCTGCCCTATGTGTGTCCTTGCTTACTTACTGTCTTACGGTTTGAGGTGGTGCGGCAAAAACCATTATGCTTAAACTGGAAAGAGCTCAGAGGTCAGTCTTAAAAGTTATGTTTAAAAAGTCTTATCGGTACCCAACTTCTCTATTATACGACGACTCCTCAGTTCTATCAGTAAGGCAGCTATACGTACTACAAGTGATCTTACGGAAACATATGCTATTAAAATATGACCTTCTTCAGAAACGTAGATGCAATTATGTATGCCCTTACAGGCAACATAGGACTACCTTGGCTGGAAGGCACTTCCATGTTCTCAGCGCTCGTCTATATAACTTCATTAACAGTAAAATAAATATATATTCTCTTTCTCATTACGTAATCAAGAAAAAATTGACAACTTTGTTAAAATGCCATGATTATGATGCCACAGAGGCGACGTTAGTATAATCTTACAAATTTTATTTAAGTGAATAATCAAACAATTAGGTCGTGTACCTTCATCTAAACTTTTTTGGTATCCGACTCTCCTAATGTTAAGACCTTACTTATATGCATCCAAAAGCAACAATTATAACGCACCTTCAGATATTTCACACACATACACTGATTGTTGAATCAGTATCACTCATAACACACTCTACAATTACTCTCCACTCTCTTGATACACACTGCGACTTATTTGTCTAACATAGTTTTATTACGGTCGTATTCCAGAACTCTACTCAATGCTCAAGTCAGGACTTGAGTATGATTTAAAGCACTAGAAATCATACTCAAGTCCTTGCCATTAGGGACGTATTTCCAGTGCTTGAAATCATACTCAAGTCTACTTAAATCCTGACTTGAGCATTGAGTAGAGTTCTGGAACACGAGCATTAGGGTCGTATTCCAGAACTCTACTCAACGCTGAAGTCAGGACTTGTTTATTCTTTTGTGGGTCCCAAATGAACAGTTTTAATGTACTGGTTTTGGGACTACAGCGTTCCTTTTAGTTTATATGTAAGCCATTTGCTGATAAAAATTCGATTGATGCTTGCCCGCCGTGGCGGGAACGGTACTGTCTGCTAACATACATTAAATCCTTTTGTGGGGTCTGGAGGTTGCCTGACTGGTCAGCAATCAATCAATAACTAACAATTACTGTATTATTTCTATACTATTTGTAATGGCTATCAATAAAGTTATTATTATTATTATTACATGCCGAATGCCGATATTGATATCTTTATTTGCCCACTATGTATTTACCATTGATAAATTAATTTAAGTAACTTACAGGGTTATAGTTCTTTCTCTTCTATTATACATTTACAGAGACAATAGCAAATTGATACTTTATTGTCAAGCGATTATGTACAGGTATCCTAATTAGTGTAGTCATAAAACATCGTGTTACATTTTTTACATGTGTATAAAAATGTAAAGCACATGTGTGCTCGGCGATACTAACGATAAAAATACTGATGGACTGCATTGATACGAGGTACGTTTTATTCAGAAGAATGCGGTATTCCAACAACTATTTAAAATTAAACTAGTGAGGTAAAAAGTCGTGATTTAGTCAGTTTTAGACACAAAAAGTAGATTAGTCGATACGCCGCGCGCCGCGCCGTTATAAAGTTATAGAGGTGTTTTACTATCCGCGTTGATTTTTTCGGTTTTCCTTCCTATTACGACACCATTTTTTAATATTGAGAACCACTGCATCTAATTCAGATCTGATTGCGTCCACAAAAGTCGTGATGTATCCCGAAATTCGAGGATTACTGATCCATTATTTGATTTAAAATCAATTACGACTTAACGTGTATAACAATTGAGACTTAACGTGTATAACGTGCAAATTTTATTTACCTCGACGTTTCGGGCTTATTCAGTCATATTTGACCAAGCATTCATTTGATATGAAATACACTGAATATGTGAGATAGGTGCGTTGTATAATTATTAATGATGTATACAAACATTAGGGAATTAACATGGTTTGCTCTAAATACGCAATCAATTTTTTTTTTTCATTTACAAAGATTAAACAAAAAAGTACATTGAATTGATTTACCACGTTTTACTAACAAACCACTCATAAAAATCACGCGACAAAGAGATTTAGGGTCGTATTCCAGAATTCTACTCAATGCTCAAGTCAGGATTTGAGCAGACTTGAGTATGATTTCAAGCACTGGAAATACTACCTTAATGGCAAGGACTTGAGTATGATTTTTAGTGCTCACTGCAATACTCAAGTCCTGACTTGAGTATTGAGTAGAGTTCTGGAAACGACCCTGAGACTTATCGAGAAACGTACCTTTACATACATACCTATTTTTTTTTTAAAAAAACAAAGCGTTGCAACACGTCACTATTTTAAAATAAATAATGCGTGAAAATCGTGAAAGTTTTAAATCAAAATAGTAATGGACTGGCCATTGGATCTACGTTATTAATCAACAGTTAAAAACCTGCTATTTTTTGTTTCCCCTACAACGACACAATAACTTTTGTAGCTATTAGCAAACCGGAAGTTATTCTATAATTATATAAATTAATTATCTAATGATAATTATCACATTTTCCTCAAACATTCATCGTCGTTATTTGGAGACTACATCTTTACAGTGTCTAAGATAGTGTGCTATCGGTGACAATCATTGTTGCTTAAGATTTATCGATAAAAAACATTAAAAAATATCAAACATAAAAGCACCGACGACTCTGTCTTTTGCTCATTGTATATACGAATTATGACAAATCATTTTTTGATTAAAGCGAAATAGTATCGTATCTAATTGCGTAGGCTTTGTAGCTCGTGAGGTAGACGTGGAGAAACACATTGTACGATATTTTAAACTATTGCCTTTTAGAAATAGAATATACTCTCCTACTGTACAATAAGTTTATAGCCTTCTGATTTATTATGGAACACGGGAGAGAAAATTTCATTGAAACTTCTAAATAGTTATTAATACAAAGATCGAACACTCACAAAAAATTCCTTCGATCCGGTCGGATCTAAATAACTTCAAAAATGCTTCAGTATTGGTTCCACGTGAAGAAGAATATTCCACTAAAACTAGGGGATGAATCAGGTTTCGCGCACTTTCCGGTCACAGATTCCAATAAAACTTGGCAAATAGATCTAATTCCACGAATTTTTGAGGTTTTTTTATAAAAAAGTTACAACTATTATGACACCAATTGGTGGGACGAACAAGTTGTGCGTCCATCTGGTAAGTAACACGCCTATCCATAAATGTTGCAGTGTCACTCAGAGCTTTAAAGCGCAAAGACCCGAGGAGCACTGCCACTATGCCCGTCACCCTGAGACAAGTCCAATGTGCCTGTAATTTCACCAGCACTCTTATCCTTCAAAACTAGAACGTAGTAATGCTCATATTACTGCTTGGCGGCAGAAATAGGTAAGGTTGAATTGAAGATGGCAGTATTTCCCTGGATGAAGACTTTCACAGGGAGCTCTACTGCTATTAAATCAAATAAACTATTGAATGACGTTGATTTCTCCGTAAATGAACGTTGTAAAAAAAAAATTAAGGAACTTTTTAATTTTTTTTTATAGTTCACTACCGGTATTTTCTATTTTCATTATCAATTAAAAAACAAGTTGAATTAGTGTTTTTTATTGTTGGTAAAACAATTTTTCGTGTGGTCGAAATACGTTAAAACGTCTGGGTCTGACTTCACTTGAAATAGGTGGTAGATATGTCCCGATCTCTTTTTGGCTCAACTCACACTGGCGCAGATTCGAAGCGTCGCGTCGCGTCCTGTTTTTCGACGACAACGCATGGCGATGCGCGACGATGTTCGCATTAGCGCGCCCGGATCACAGGGTCGTATTCTAGAACTCTACTCAATGCTCAAGTCAGGACTTGAGTATGATTCAAAGCACTAGAAATCATACTCAAGTCCTTGTCATTAGGGTCGTATTTCCAGTGCTTGATATCATACTCAAGTCTTCTCAAATCCTGACTTGAGCATTGAGTAGAGTTCTGGAATACGACCCACAGTGTGGTCGGCGTGTGACGCTTCACTGCGCGCAAGTAACGAACGGGGCGACGCGCGAAACCGCTCGACTTTAACCAAGCGTTGACGCGCGATTCCACATTTGTTTAGTACAAATTTGTACCTTAATAATGGGAAAATAGAGATGAATATGCTGTAGGCGAAAAACATGACGCGTCACGACGCTTCGACACAGCGCCATTGTGATTTGAGCCTTAGTCGCGTGATTTTTATACTAGGTGAGGTGTAGCTTGTTAGTAAAAACATTCAATATACTTTTTTGTTTAATCTTTGTAAAGGTAGAAAATTTAATTGCGTATCTAGAGCATACCATATTAATTGCTTAATATTCTTACATATTCAGTGTATTCCATATTATATGAACGCAGTCTTGGTCAAATTATGACTGAATACACATAAAAAAAAAACAATTGAATGGCGATGTTTTCATAATAATGAAACAGTATGCTTTTGTGTTTCGTTATTGAAAAATATAATTAAATTACATAAGCTAAAAATATGATTTACTTGAGTAAGGTAATGAAATTCGATGAGCATGCACATACTACTGCGTTCAGTGCATTAAAAATTGTAGGTTTTATTTAACTATGTAGGTAATAAACGGAAGGTATTGCTTTTGTAACGTATTTTTTCCACATTTACGCGCCATCGAAAGAATGTCGCAACGCACCAAAATGTCACTAAATGTCTTCATTTGATAAGTCATAAAAAAATCTTCACTCGCTTGAGCAAACTTTCAAGAGCTGTCAAGTTTATTTTGAGAAATAACGCTGAATGTATTCTATATGAAAATTATAAAAAAAAACCGACTTCAAAAGTTCATGGAACTACGTCCATTTGCCAAGTTTTATTGAAATCGGTTACAGGAAAATGCGCGAAACCGGAATCGTATTCCTTAGAAGTAAAATATTTTCTTCAAATTTAAATGGGACCAATACTGAGGTACCCTCTTTCCAATAAAAAAAGAGTAACAAAATCGGTTGAAAAATCATAGAGTTATGGCGTAACACACATACAAAAAAAAAATACAATCGTATTGAGGCTTCTTTTGTTTAAGTCTTTTATTTTTAGCCGACTTCAAAAAAGGAGGAGGTTCTCAATTCGACTGTATGTTCTTTTTTTTTGTATGTATGTTACGCGATAACTCCGGTATTTGTGAACCGATTTTCATGATTCTTTTTTTGTTGGAAAGGGGATACTCCCATTGTGGTCCAGTGGTCCCACTTCATTTTGAAGAAAATCATCCACCTCAAAGAGTGGCTGTTCACGCATGAAGATTCATTTTTATAAATAGCGCCTAACTTTAATTTAGGTGCAATTACTCTTAGCAATCATTTAGTTGATTTTGCTATTTCTCCAATTCAAGGCGTTTTTCTCTCGATATACTTTGAGTAGTGTCTTAGTGAGAACCAATTTTTATTATCTCCAGTATCAAGTCCTGTATAGTGGCGAACTAGGGGATATTTCAATGAAACTTAGCAAATAGACGTAATTCCACGTACTTTTGAGGTCGGTTTTTTATTATTTATAAAACTTCATTCAGCTACCCCTTGCGACTCGCATTTGATTATATCAAAACGGCTATCATAGCGTGCCGGTACTGTAGTGGCTAAGTCTGTCTTACTATCTATAGATATTTTTTCCGAAATAAATTATTATTTCACATATAAGTGTCACAGAGAACGCGGGTTTCCCCAATATTGATTTACCTATTAGTAGGTTAAAAAGAACGTGCACACTTTATCTAAAGTAGCTTAAGTATTTACGTATTTAAGTATTTTTATTGACATAGTTAAGCTTTTTATTGAAGTGACATTGTCCGAAAGTAGTTTCGCGAGCTATAAATTAAACAAAACAACTGGCAGTTTCTATTTTAGTTACGAGGTCGTTTTTTGCCTTTTACCGTCTTTTAATGTGCAACCCAACCTTTCAATATCAGTAAATTAGTACATCGTCGATACTCCCTATGAAAACCACGTTTTGTATGGATGGATGCAAAACGTGGGCACTGGATGAGGAGGTCCCGGGTTCAATCCCCGGTAGGGCCAACGGCTCAGTGGTGGCAAACGTTAGCGCGACGGGAAGTGAGCGTGCTTACAGCTCCAGTACCTATCTGGGAAATAGGAGGGTCCTGTACGTGCACCTGAGGCGGCTCGCTTAGGCGAGCCACCCCAAACGGGCTGATTTGGGGTTAGAACCTGACTTAGATGGGCATGCTCGCGCAGGTCACAGTGCCCTTCTCGTATACCCTGAGGTTTGGTAGGGAGAGTCACTATAATCAAAACTTACGTAGAAAGATATGGTGCTGTTCATATTTCATCTGCTTAAAGGTGGCATTTTCCACAAAAAACCTCCAAATTATTTATCAGTTGTAAGAAATTCACCATCTTTCTGCAAATAAAACTCGTATTAAGTTTATAGCTTTTTGTTATTGAGTTACAAGTGCAGAAAGATAGTGATTTTCTTACCATAGCATACCATAATTAAAGACATTTTGAGGAAAATGTGATTTATGTGGTTTTACCTTTAAACAGACGATTTTATACCTAACCTAACATTTAAAAATCAATTCTAAATCCAGTAAGGAAAGATCTATAATTGAGCGTGCTGTTCATTATAACGTGAAGCTTGACTCTTAAGTTTTAAATTCAACTCTATGGCACTTGTTATAAGAGCGCTCCAAGTTTAAAGTGTCAAGTTGAATCTACCTAAGTAATGAAATGTTAGCTTCTTTATATCACAACAAAGTTATAAATATCTACTTAAGCGAACCTAGTTATTTACCTAGTTATATTAATAATAATAATAATAATAATAATAATAATAATAATAACGCACACACTCAACATAACCCCGCACTAGGGAAAACCCTGTGTCGCAGGTGCCATGGACACACACATAGAAAACCACAAATTACACCCAAACTCACGAGAGAAATAAATGTAGGCCATACAAATATTTCTCCCGACCCGGGAATCGAACCTGGGACCTCTGCGTGGCAGTTCGGCGTGGTAACCGTTCGGCCACGGAGGCAGTTTATATTGTATTGTTGTAGTTTTATATTGGTATTTATTTATGATAAAAAAGTCGACACAAACAAAATTTTTTTTAATAATATTAGTGCGCCTGATGGTAAGCTACACGCCTGTCCATAACAGTTGCAGTTCCACTCAGAGATTAAAATCGCAAAGGTCTGAGGGGCACTGTCAATGCACCCGTCACCCAGACACATGTGTTGGCCCCAAGTGTCTGTCGTTTCACCAGCACTCTTACCCTTCAAAACCGGAACACAGTAATGCTGACATTACTGCTTGGTGGTAGAAATAGGTAAGGTGGCAGTACTTTCCTGGACGAACTCTTTCACAAGGAGCACTACTGCTACTGAATTAGTAGTTAATATAAACAAAACAGCATTACTAAACAAATAAGTGAAAACAAAATACTGTCGAAATGCGACATCTAAAAAAAATTAATTAAATTTTCCGGAAAAAAAATCTTGTGCACTGAATGTAGACATTCGTGTTTTTTTTAATTGTAATTAAGAACACAGCATGATAATTGAATGACATCGTGAAAGGAGCGACTGTTGTATAACTGTTCGCAATCACGATGACAATGGGGCGTCCCTGGGCGTCACCACGTTCTCACGCCGGCCGGCCTTACCGCACCTCAAAGGCCACTGAAAATGGCACGAACGCTAATTTCCTGATATTTCACGGGTAGTATTATGGTTTGGTGAATGTTTATGCTTTCTTGCAACAAACCATGACATTTATACTAGATACTTAGTAACTGATATTAATTTTATCTGGAAATTTAATTTGTATTAAGTCCTATAAGTATAGTCTTCATGATAGGTGTTATCACATTACCAATTAGTATTATCGGAGGTAAGTAAGTAAATATGTAGGTATTGCTAAAGTCGATGACGTAAGGATCAATTTTTAACCGACTTAAAAAAAGGAGGAGGTTATACGTTCGGCAGTACGTATGTTTTATGTATGTTTTCCGATATCTTCGTCAATTGTGAACTATTTGGAAAATTCCTTTTTTGTTTAAAAGGGTGCACTTCCGTGGTGGTGCCATTGTCAGTAAGTTAGAATCTGATGAGGGGATCCCATGAAAATCGCAGAAAATTCTCAAATTTTACAGGCATGTCCGTGTAGTCACCAATTTCTCCATCAATAGCAGACCGATTTCGAAAATTCTTCTTTTGTTTGAAAGGGTGTACTCTCGAAGTGGTCCCTGATGCTGTTCTGCGTTCGTCTCGGTTGTTACAAAAATATTAATTATTTTCCGCAAATAAAAATTGACTTTTCACTTGACACAATACGTGCAATCAACAAATCACCGTCACCATACTTAACGTTAACTGTTACGTTACGTTACGTTAACTGCTTCCGTGGCCGAACGGTTACCATGCCGGACTGCCACGCAGAGGTCCTAGGTTCGATTCCCGGGCCGGGAGAAATATTTGTATGGCCTACATTTATTTCTCTCGTGAGTTTGGGTGTAATTTGTGTTTGTCTATGTATGTGTCCATGGCACCCGCGACACAGGGTTTCCCTAGTGCGGGGCTATGATGAGTGTGTGCGTTATTATTATTATTATTATTATTACCATGACAACCAAAATTGCAATGGAATACTAGAAAGAAATTACTCTCAGACTTGACAGTATGGCGCATTAGTGCCTTTGCCTTTTCCAATGCAAATGGAAAAAACAGTACCAAAAAAAATAAGAAAATCGACTCATCCGAAGAACAGAGTCTGATGTGATTATGTAGCGAAAAGAGAATAAGTACATTTCGAGAATAATTTCGTTATTCAAACTAAGGTCTATGTAAACTTATTTCGTTTCGAAAATATAAAATAGAACAACGGTCGATCTGACATTCACAGCGAAGAAAATCGAACGAAATGTACTATGTCCTAAGAACAAGTAATTTTGCACGTAGATCTTTGTTCTACGGATGAGTCGAAATGTAAAATGTATTAGGGGCATTGACTTACAAATAAATGGACGACGCGACGGGTCTAATACAAAAACCACGAAAAAAATGTCCCAAGTAAACCTATTCGAAATTTAAATTGTTATGTCATCGCAGTATCGCGCTGTCCGTAGAACAAATGAAGACTAAAGCGGAGTGTCGCGCTCTGTATACGATTTTAGCGCCTTGCAAGTGCGGACACTTTTTAGCGCGGACCCGACGTCCATATAATTGTAAGTCAATGATTAGGGGTTAAAGTATGAAATTGCCGTTTTATTGCAATAGGTTCTTTGAATTTTCATAGAATCTTCATGGTTTGAGGTTTTCGAATGAAACTTTTTTCAAATGGTTTCTGTGATTTTTTTTTTTTTTAATTTGAAACATTTGAATATCGACTTTCAATTGTGTTTGTTATTCAATTTAGACAAGAAAGATGGATACTGCGAAAATTCGAGTGATTTTTGAATACGAGTTCCGACGCGGAACTAACGCGGCAGAAACAGCCCGCAATATCAATGCTGCGTTTGGAGAGGGGTCTACTAATGAACGCACCGTGCGATTTTGGTTTAAACGCTTTCGTGATGGAAATTTCGACTTAAAGAACGAGCCACGAGGAAGACCGCCCACACAGGTGAATAACGATGAATTAAGAGAGATAGTGGAAGCCGATCCTAGTCAAACTACCCAGGAATTAGCGGCATGGTTTAACGTTACCTTACCCACAATATTGACTCACTTGCGTCAAATCAATAAAATAAAAAAATACGAAAAATGGGTGCCTCATGATTTGACTGATCTGCAGAAAGAAACGCGTGTTGAAACTTGTGTTGCCTTGTTGAACCGGTACAGAAATGAAGGAATATTGGATCGAATTGTAACATGTGATGAAAAGTGGATTCTTTATGATAACCGGAAAAGAAAAATGCAATGGCTGACCCCAGGTCAAATGCCACAACAGTGTCCTAAAGCAAAACTTACCAATAAAAAGGTAATGGTAACTGTTTGGTGGTCTCAGCATGGTGTTATTCACTATAGTTTTCTCCGATCTGGTCAAGCAATAACGGCAGATGTCTATTGTGCCGAACTCCGAACCATGTTGACAAAACTAGCAGTAAAACAGCCCCGACTCATGAATCGATCTTCACCATTATTGCTCCACGACAACGCGAGACCTCACACAGCACGAGAAACCATTTTGACCCTTCAGGAACTGCAGTTAGAAACCATTCGTCATCCTCCGTATTCACCAGACCTTGCTCCAACGGACTACCATTTTTTTCGTGATTTGGACAATTATCTACGTGACAAGAAGTTTTCTTCCCAGGAGGCAGTACAAAATGCTTTCACACAGTTTGTGCAGTCTAGATCGTCGGAGTTCTATCGCAAAGGCATTAATAACCTTCCCATTAGATGGCAGCAATGTATAGATAATAATGGCAACTATTTTGATTAAATAAATTTGTTAAAAATTTAAAAATAAACAATTTAGATTTTCGGTACAAATCGGCAATTTCATACTTTAACCCCTATTATAAAGGAGTCCGTAACAATCCCATTGTCACCAAGAAGTCAGAATCTGATGAGGTTTGTTTGTGAGGTTGGTTTCCATAGTCTAAGAGAGAATCCCATGGAAATCGAAAAATACCGCTATACAACTTTTAAGGTCGGTTTTTTTTTTTCAATGAAAAAGTTACAATTCAGGATTAAGAAATTAGCGCTAGAGTGCTCAAAAAGATCAACATACCTACAGGTATAAACTATCGTACCGTCGTCGTATTCGCAGTCCATTTTAGATTTATATAATTTAGTTAAGATCTGTTTGCACAATACCCTTTTACTTTGCGCATATTGTAATAAAACTTTTATTAAAGAAAATTATCAAACGACTACGGAGTTTTAACAGGCGTGTCCGACAAGCTCTTGCTCGGTTTTGTTTCCCTGACATTATAAATTTGAATAGGTACCAACAATCGTTGTACTATAACTGTTTCTGTGGCTGAACGGTTACCGTGCTGGACTGCCATGCAGAGGTCCCGGGTTCGATTCCCGGGCTGGGAGAAGTATTTGTATGGCCCACATTTATTTGTCTCGTGACTTTGGGTGTAATTTGTTTTTTTTTAAGATACTAAGTGATGAGACTTACAAGTCGTGCGCCTGACGGTAAACGACACGCCTGTCCATGACAGTTGCAGTGCCACTCAGAGATTTAAATCGCAAGATCTGAGGTGTTTTGCCTCTGCGCCCATCACCCTGAGACATAAGTTGAATAGTCCCATGTGCATGTAGTCTCACCAGCACCGTTACCCTTCACAACTGGAATGCAGTAATGAACACATTACCGTTTGGCGGTAGAAATAGGTAAGGTGGCAATACTTCCCTGGACGGACACTTTCAGGAGCTCTACTGCTAGTATTGTGGTTGTCTACCAATGTGTGTGTCCAGGACACCCGCGATTTCCCAGTGCGGAACTATGAGTGTGTGAATTGTTGTTGTTGTTACTTAAGAACCTGAAGATGACAATGTTCGAAGTACTGGTTATGGGTAGCAAATTTACATAGTCTGCACTTACGCACTTTAAACTTATCATAAGAACGATAACAAACCTGCCACTTTCCTTTTAGCGAGGACATCTGTGCGCGCGCACCTGGCAATGAATGTAAGGTATACGGGTTTGTAATTAACCATCTAACAAACACGTCTGAGTAGAATATTTGGTATTTAGTAGTAATAGAGCTCCTTGTTAAAGACTTCGCACAGGGCAGTATCTACAACAGTAATGTCAGCATTACTGTGTTCCGGTTTTGAAGGGTAAGGGTGCTGGTGAAATTACAGGCACATGGGGCTTGTCAACTTATGTTTCAGGGTGACGGGGACAGTGGCAGTGCCCCTCAGATCTTCGCGATTCAAAGTTTTGAGTCTGACAGACGTGTAGTTTACCATCAGGCGCACTACTTGTTCGTCCCGTCACTTGATATTATAAAAACAAAATATTTTTCATAGAATGTGTAGAAGAATGTAGGAAGTTTACGGCGCGTTTCTCGTGCATTTTCTCGTTTTTTTATTCTTGTGGTGTATGGCTTAAGTGATATAGTGTGACACCTTTTTAACTCAGAATTTGTTTATCAATATTGTAATGTAGATGTGATGAGAGTAAGTGTGACAGCGAATGCGGAAGCACGCACGGCTGCGCCCCGGAGCGGCCCGGAAGTGACTTGGCCCAGGGGCGCAGTCTAGCCTATGTGATGGGCCGCAGATATGTTACATGCATTTCACACGATCAAATCTGTCGATGAATATCTTTACGAAACCATGTAATGCGTTATATTTATATCTTAGTAACAAATCGCAAATTCTATGGTTATTAATATTCTATATAAGTATGCAAATTCGGACCTATAGTTTATAATTTTGTGGCCACGGTTTTTACACGATTTAGTTTTTCAGTCGTAAGTTGCATTACATTTTGAGTTTCTTAATTCTTTGTTATAACATATATAAATTCTATATTCCTTAGTAGAAGTAGAGCTCCTTGTGAAAGAGATCGTCTCGTGGGAAGTATTGCCACCTCACCTGAGCATTACCGTGTTTCGGTTTTGAAGGGTATGGGTGCTGGTGAAATTACAGGCCCATGGGGATTTGTCCATTTAGGTCTCAGGGTGATTTAAAGCACTGAGTGGCACTGCAACCACCAGGCGCACGACTTGTTCGCCCCGTCACTTGCTATAATAAAAATGAAAATACCCAATAATATGCGCCGGCGCTGTTGTGTTGTTTCGAGTTAGAGCTAGAATCACCCAGTTTTTTATTGTTGATGATGGATACTTAGATAATATTATGAATTTGGATTGTCACTTGAAGCGACCCGTTACTGACAGTAGGTGGACAAGAAAAGGCCACAGCCCTGTGTATCTCTTAAATACAGTGTGGCGAAGTGTGCGACGCCGGCCCACTATGCCTGGGTCAAGGACCGGACAAGCCGGCAGTCTATGTAGGTACCTACACGTACTATCGCTCTCACAAGTGCATTCTCGCATTGGAATCGGACACATCAATTCCTGTCAACTCGTAGACCTCTCGGAAGCGTAAAGTAAAAACGAGGTTCTTTGTCCGATTGAGTTACCTATTTTTGCCGCCAAGCGTTAATGTGGGAATTGTTGCGTTCCAGTTTTGAAGGTTAGTTGGTGCTGGTGAAATTACAGGCACATGGGACTTGTCAACTTATGTCTCAGTGTGACGGGCGCAGTGGCAGTGACCCTAAGATTTTTGCGATTTAAAGCTCTTAGTGGCACAGCAACTGTTATGATAGGCGTGTCGCTTATCACCAGGCGCACGACTTGTTCGTCCCGTCAATTAGTATTATAAAAAAAAAGTTAAAATCGGGTAGAAATTGCATTAGTGATGTTGAATTATTTTTACAAGATTGTATAAATAATTGCCAGTTTGACGACCTCGGTGGCCTGACGGTTTGCAATGTGGGTGCTGGACGAAGAGGTCCCAGACGCGATTCCCGGTAGGGCCAATTTCGGAAATGCACTTTACTACATTGTTTATGATAGTAAATCCTTAGCAATTTTCCAAATGAGAGTTAAGTTTTTGACGACTGTTCCAGCCATTTTACAGGTATACGCAACGTGTATTTATCTAACTATTTGTATAGTTTCAATAATTTAATGTTTTGACATTGTTTTTTTATTAAATTATGAATAGTTAGTAGTTTTGTTGTGCATGTAAACCCGTTATTGTAATTATTGTCTCCTGTATTTAGGTCTGTAGGAAGAAATTTCTCTTAGAAATAAGGAGTACCTTTTGTAGTTTTTTATTTTCCTTGTTACTAAATGCGTTTTTTGTTTTTTCTGTACGATAAATAATGAAATAAAAAAAAATTGTTCTGCTCTGGGTGTTGTGGGTTCTGTAATTGGTGTGGTTGTTTGATATTATTATTAAATTGTACATAAGTAAGGTTTGATTTGACAATGTGGTTTTCGTGGCGACTATACTCGACGCGACTGCCGGTCGCTCCTACCTTGGATCCATCACCGGCATCCGCATTACGTGGAAACTTGGAAAGTGATAATGATATCGCCGTATTATTCACCGTTCGTATTTTCTATATAAAGTAATTATTATGTACATACATCTACTTGTCAACTATAAAGATAACATGTCTGTAAATGTGACACAAAGCGAAATTACAATCAAATAATCTCTGGACTCATTTATTGTATTTTTATAATAACCGATTAATCATTTTATAATACGCGCTACATGAAATATGTACAAGTAATATAAAAATTTAATCATTTATTGATTGAACAAAATATTTTATGAATTCAAGTAATATTTAATGATTCAGCTACCATATTTTATACACAATTTATGTACTTGACTGTACTGATTGCGCATTATTTTCTGCTGCTGTTCTCTTTTGTCAGACTACCACACCTGCAGCTTGATTATGATTGCCTCTCCCGATCGGAAACTGCGTCTTTTCCGAGTCGAGGCGCATAATTGCGCTTCACAACTGGCCGATTGGAAACTGTTGACATTTTTAATCTGAACACTAGTTGATTTAACTCACAAATTAGAAAGATATAGTAGGAATCAGGTTCATCTCATCATCAACCAAGAACAGCGTACCTACTATGTGATTATAGATATAGTGAAAAGAGGATATATAGTAATCTCGTTATTAAAACTAAATTTTTACATTTTTTAAATTTAAAAAAAAGTTAACATTAAAAATCATAATCCAGTTTTAGAGTATTGAAATTCTTTAAAGATATTTCAGCTATGCATCGTTAGGATAAGTTCCGATAAGCTAAACACGTTAACTAATTTTAACTATTTTTAAAAGAGAATTTTGTGCTCTATCTTTTTCTATTTGAAAAGGATATCTTACCACTTGTCACTTAGCCACGTTTATTAGTTAGTGGACGGCAGTTCTGTTCATGTGACATTTTATAATTATCCTGTTTAAGCATAAAAAACTTACCATAAAAAAACCGACCTCAAAAGTACGTGGAATTACGTCTATTTGCTAAGTTTTATTGAAATATCCTGTAGTTCGCCACTATACAGGACTTGACACTGGATATAATAAAAATCGGTTCTCAAAGTATATTGAGATAAAAACGCCTTGAATTGGAGAAATAGCAAAAACAACCATTAAAATAATTGCTCCTTAAGTAAAATTTAGGCGCTATTTATAAAA
>NW_020654748.1:3831476-3863873 GCF_003589595.1 Hyposmocoma kahamanoa
CTTAGAGGTGGATGATTTCCTTCAAAATGAAATGGGACCACTATGTAAGTACCCCCTTTCCAACAAAAAAGAATCATGAAAATCGGTTCACAAGTACCGGAGTTATCGCGCAACATACATAGAAAAAAAAACATACAGTCGAATTGAGAACCTCCTCCTTTTTTGATAAAATAAGAATAAAATGTTTTATTTGACATCCAATACAACATAAAGAAAAGATTATGCAAATTAATAATAATAAAAAAAAACACGTCAAATCGGTCTATGACTCAACTACAGAGGACAATGAAATAGGTACAACGTACAACATTGTCCTCGCTGATATTTTGCCATAGCCCTTAATGGTCAGGAACATACTTATACATAAATATTTATAATTAATCATATACATAGGGCGCACTATAAGTTTCCGGAACTGGCCACTTGCATAAACAATATTTAAAAAGTAATTACAACATTTGAAAATGGAACTCTTTGGCTGTAGAATATAGTTTGTTTCATCTGACTGTCTGTTGTTTTTGCATTGTGGCGTCATTTTAGAAATTGGTTTCTACATCACCATGGATTTAACTCGTGAAAATTTTCGTAGTATGATATTCTACGACTTTAAATGTAATTTAACAGCTTAGCGGAGCTTCCCTCGGCTTCAAACTGCTTTTAGCGATGAAGCACCATGCAAGACGACTATATATAGCTGGTTTACAGAATTGAAACGCGGTCGTGTGAATCTCAGTGACGAATTTCGTGATGGTCGCCCGTCCACTGCTGAGAACAACAAAAACATCGATGCTGTGCGCCGTATGATTAAAACAGACAGGCATGTAACATACCATGAGATTCGGGCATCACACAGCATGAGTCAAATACAATCACAAAGCACAGGCATGAGTCAAATACAATCAATACTACACAAACATTTGGGTGTGAAAAAGCTGTGCTCTCGGTGGTGCCCACACAATTTGACTGAGGCTCAAAAAACGGATCGTGTCACTTGGTGCAATGCCATGCTTACCAAATTCAACGAAGGGGCGTCAAATTTGGTTTGGTTTGTGTGGGACATAGTAACAAGTGACGAAAAATGGATTTATAGTTATGATCCGAAAACAAAGCAGTAATAGAGCGTATGGGTCTTTCGAGATGAGCCGAAACCAACCAAAGTGGCGCGCGTGTAAAGTGCCTCTAAGCGGATGATTGCTTCTTTTTTAATAAAACTGGATACGTGGTTACTGTTGCTTTGGAGAATCGTTATACCGTGAATAGTGATTGGTACACGACTATTTGTTTGCCGGAATTTATTGACAAACTCCGTAAAAATAACCGTAAACGCCGTATCATCTTGCACCACGATAATGCCAGTTCTCACACGGCCACACAGACAAAAATATTTTTGAAGGTGAACGACGTTGACCTTATGAGCCATCCCATGTACAGTGCCAACCTGGCACCTTGTGACTTTTATTTATTTCCAAAAATTAAGAACCAGTTACACGGTCAACGATTTTTATCACCTGAAGAGGCTGTCGAAGAGTATGAAAAATATGTTTCATAGATTGCCACGGAAGAGTGGCATAAATGTTTTCAAAATTGGTTCATTCGTGTGAAAAAGTGCATTAATGCTAACGGAGAATATTTTGAGAAACATTAAATTTATTTCTGACCATTTATAGTATTTTTTTCTTATTCATTCCGAAAACTTATAGTGCTCCCCACGTAGCACACACACAGGCATAATATTATACTAATAATGAAAATGCAAAATATTATTATAATTCCAAATGATTAAAAACCAGTTTAAAAACACAAGCCACGAAATTATAACAATCCAGCATCCCGTGATTGCTTGTTAAATAACCATTGTGAGCATTTACGTTTGAATGGCAGAAGCCCTCTAGCACCTGTTTTTTTATTGTAATCGTATCGTCACTCCTCTGATGATATCCGTCCCGTTAATATTAACTTCTTCCTAACGTTAGTCCTGTCTCCCTTTGTGCACGTGCTGTGTAAATTTATTTAAAAAACAATTCGTTTCTTTCATAGTTTGTGTATGTTCGCTGTCGTTATATTTTCTGTCAAAATTCACGGGTAAATTTTTGAGTAAAAACGCGTCTGTTCCTCAACTTGACATTGGCGAAATAATTGTATTACTTCGATGAGGCCATAACATTTAAAAGAAGAAGAAGGAGACCGTAACGATAAAATAACCGCTTCCGCTCTTACCTTAACGGAGATAGGTCATTCCACATTTTTATGAGGCACATTTGTAACCGCCACGTGCTACAGCGAGTGACATGATCGGCTTCCTAATAATGACACGCCTGTCGCACAATCCCCCAGCATTTCAGCATGCGTTTGCATTATAAGCTTAATGCGTAGATACCTACATAGGCATTCCTTTTTAAAATACAGAATGTAAAAAACACGCTTATCTAAGACAACGTGAGTTACGCATACTGAGGATCTGATTCTTGTAAAGATGAAATATGAGGTGTTGAATGATGTGATTTCTTCTTGGCACTGCATGACACATGCATTCTGCACCCTCTGAATCGACATTAATGTCAACGAATTTCGTTCGCATGATCTTTAAAACTCTCTCCTGTAAAGTTATCATTTTTCAAATGTGGACTCCAAGTACCACTAATATAATATAAAAACGTTTATTTTTTTATTGTTTTTTGTACTACGCGGTCACGTTCTACTTAAAATCGTCCGTATTTTGCGCAATAGCCTATGCAATATGAGTGGTACTTGTACATCTTCGGTATGTAACGAACGTGTAAATTAGGAGCCATACCGTATTGCAATTTAAACAAAATTATGCTAAAACACGGTCAGAACTCAATAAATTTTGTGTCAAGGCAGCGCAGCGGTAGCCAGACACAATAGCCTAACAACAAAATGAAAATTAACACGTTTAAAGCGACAATTTACGCAATATGTGATGCTTCATATTCAATTTTGTTTTTAAGTTAGTGACTTATTTGAAACATTAATTATGTGAATATGTTCATATACTATATTATATCGTGTATAATGAACATGTTTACTGAAAAGTGGTGGTAATATTTAAAAAATATATTTGTTAATTTCACATAAGCCTAATTGAGGGACTTATGTTTACTTTTGTACTTGAATAATTTAAATATTACTTTTATAAGAATTAATGTTAAAACTAGGCATTATGACTAACTTATTACATTGTCTTTTTATATAATATTGGTGCTGCACATTCCTTTTAGAAACTAGGTCAGTATTAGTCGTGCACCACGACTCAAGCCAACTGTTAGAGACGTCCATTATGATGTTTTAAAGTTCAAATGATCTACTCAGATTTGCTCTTTTCCATTGTATCGCAGTACTACTTTACCGAGTGGTTTAATATTTTCACTAGCTTTTATTTTTGTCAATGGTCTCATTGTTTTTGTTACCATTCTCAGAATCTATATGCATTGTTTTTAACCGACTTTCAAAAAAGGAGGAGTTTCGCAATTCGACTGTATTGTTTTTGTGTGACATTTGTGAACCGATTTTAGTGATTCTTTTTTTTATGGGAAAGGGGGTACCTCAGTAGAGGTTCCGTTAAAATTTGAAGAAAATATTCCACCTCTAAAGGTGGCAAATCAGGGGATGAATCCGGTTTATTGGATTTCACCTACTTTCCGTTAACTAATTTCAATAAAATTTGGCAAATAGATGTAATTCCACAAACTTTTGCAGTCAGTTTCTTTATGTAAAAAATATTATAATTATTGTTATTTATCTTATTGTTTATGTTACCATTCTCATTTTTATAATACCCATTGTTTTTAACATATTTTACGTATTCAGTTTGCGTATACTGTGGATGCTTGTTATAATAATGAGAAAAAGTAGTTACGTATGCCTATATCTATGCGTAGAAGAATACAATCTAAGGTGCAGGAATTCATAAAATGGTAATATGCTAAAAAGATAAATTGCCAAACAGACCTCGAGATTTGTTGGATCGAGCAAATATAATTCTTAGTCACGCAACGTCAGGCGTGGTAATCATATTACAGCAAACTAATGAAGATTAATTTTTATGGTTTCAGATTCTGTTCTGCACACTGAATACCCACAAGGTGGACATGAAGAAGCTGCTTGGTGGACAAATAGGATTAGAAGACTTTATATTTGCACACAGAAAAGGTCGCCCTAAAGAAATAGAAATCGTCAAAACGGAAGATTCCCTAGGGCTTACAATCACAGACAATGGTGCCGGATATGCCTTTATAAAAAGAATAAAAGACGGTTCGATAGTATCAGGAATTTCACATATAAGGGTAAGAAATTGTTTATACCTAATAAAGATACGTAAATTAATAATCAGTTTGGATCATATACAAGTCCATTAGTTTTAAACATAGGTACCTTAACATATTATGGACCCGAAACGTGGTCACTAATTATGAACTACAAGTGGCTCAGCTTGCTATGAAATGACTCTGGAATTTCTCTCTGACATAAGATTCGGAATAAAATGATGAAAGTTACGACTTAGCTCTTAAGGGCAACTTGATATGTATATGTGTCAGAACCGTTTTTTTATAGTGACAGGATGAACAAGTCGTGCGTTTGGTGGTAAACGACATGCCTGCCCAAAGCAGTTGTGAGGGGCACTGCCACTGCGCCCGTCACCCTGAGCCATAAGTTAACAAGTCTCATGTGCCTGTAATTTCACCAGCACCTTTACCCTTCAAAACCGGAACACAGTAACGCTGACATTACAGCTTGGCGGTAGAAATTGGTAAGGTGGCAGTACTTCCCTGGACGAACTCTTTCACAAGGAGCTCTACTGTTACTAAAACCACCAGTAGGTATTACAAACGTGCTCTAAAGAGGCGTGAGTCACATCGCTGTTTATAAATTTCATTGTAAAATCATTGTATCTACTTGCCTATACGATACGCGTTGGTTGATCCAATAAGTGTAAGATAAATACAATGGCAGAGACTTATTCATGCCGTCGTCGGCCGTTCACCTTGTTAAGAAATGAACAGGAAATGAACCATTAGGGAATTAAGTCGCTCACGCTAATTTGCTTACATTTCAGGTCGGTGATCACATCGAAAAATTGAATGGAGCGAATATGGTTGGTAAGCGGCACTATGAAGTAGCAAAGACATTGAAAGAAATTCCCATAGGAACTACATTCACCATTAGACTAGTGGAACCATTGAGGAGTGGTTTCGCAAATATAGGACCCCACTCGAGTGGTGCGAGAGCCGGTAGAAAACAAAATTATGGCTCTGGAAAAGAAACTTTGAGATTCAAAGCTAATGGTCCAGCAACTATAGAAAACGAGGTAAATGCATCGTTCAACTACACATTACCTTATACTATTTGCTGTGAATCATAACAGTGGAACCTAACGCGCATTAACAGGTATTGGATGACTACGTGCAAAAAGCATGTGGTAGTTAATGACGTACGCACTTGATCGTGATCGAAAATAGCAGATATAAACATTTGGTCATCATTAATGCTAATTCAAGATTCTTAAGGCATTCTTTATGCTCTGATACGTGTATACTGCGATAAAGGGTGTGAAGAATGTATGACTATTAATAAAAATACTTTCAACCAGCTATTTATAAAGTAATAAACATTTCGTACCCTTGGTATAATAAAGCCACATATGATCATACGTTAAAAATTCTATTTCCAAATTCATTCTAATTCTATAGTTCTATTCCTATATTGAATTTTTATAACACTCCTAATTAAGCATGAATAGTTATTTACTAATTTCGTTTGCAAAATCTTTAAACCTCTCTTTTAAAACCTTGTCATTTTGCACATTTTTTTATAATATCATGTGACGGGATGGACGCGTCGTGCGCTTGATGGGAAGCTACACGTCTGTCCATAACAGTTGCAGTGCCACTCAGCTCTTTAAATCGCAACGATCTGCGGGGCACTGCCACTGCGCCCGTCACCCTGAGACATAAGTTGACAAGTCTCATGTGCCTGTAATTTCACCAGCAGCCTTACCCTTCAAAACCGGAACACAGTAATGCTGACATTACTGCTTGACGGCAGAAATAGGAAGGTGGCAGTACTTCCCTGGACGAACTCTTTCACAAGGAACTCTACTGGCTCGGAAAAGCACACACAGATGTGTCCTTTTTACATTTGCACGTATATTTTTCAAAATAATGTGCGTAATTGGCATTTGCTGCCAACCTTTTAAAATCCTTCATTATCGTTGTTCAATGTTTCTCATATTAACCCGACCTCGAGTAACGAACAGCGGAACGGCGTATTGATAAGGAAACTATTATAATAAGTACGTAATGTTCAACTCATGTGAATATTATTCTTCGTTATGTTACAGCACGACGACAAATCCAAGGCTGGAATAGAGAAAATTAACGCTCTGCTGGAGTCTTTCATGGGGATCAATGACACGGATCTAGCGACACAAATGTGGGACCTCTCAGCAGGCAAGAACAACTCCATGCAGCTCGCAGAAGCTATAGACAACAGCGATCTTCAAGAGTTTGGGTTCACGGACGAATTCATCATCGAATTATGGGGAGTGATCACTGACGCCAGATCTGGAAGATTGTAGTTAGAGTGCCGTAAATTGCTTTATTATCGATAATGTGCATTTTTATAGATATTTAAGTTGTATTTTTAACATCGTCAAAATCACAAACGGTATCCGTTTGTTATATACATTTGCATTGTATGTTAAAAAGTTTTAATGTTTAGAAGAACATCTTGTTTTAAGTTGTGCTTGAACACACATCACACACATTTAAGGAATGTAACTATCGTGCAGCGAAACGATGAGTTAGTTACACTGTGACTAACAGTAGTCCAAAGGTGTGTTATTTAGATTTAAATGTACGCCATTTTGTCATCGTTTAATTTGGCCTACTGTGGTATCTTACCGTTGATCGAAACTCGCTATGAAGCATTTTCACTTGTTATCTATTAAACTACGAATATCAGTGTTTAAAAAGTTAATAATCTTATCTATTTAATAACAAATATTACAGATACAATTTTTTAACAATTAAGTCACCACAAAACATTTGCCAATATTTTTGTAGAATTAATTATGTGATATATTTTGAAACAGTAATTTAAAACAAATGTCGAAACTTATAGTGCAAAATGCACAAGGTGCTTAAATTATATGTAAAATTAGAGTTTAGTATAGTAGCCAAGTTGCCTTATAATAATTATTTTAGATATATGAATTAAATAGTTACTACTCCTAAGAGAAAAAATTATTAAAAACTTAAGTAATTTAATTATTTTTTTCAAAAACTTAAAACTCATGAGTCAATTGTCATCATCAAGATGAACACAAGACTGTGGTATAGGTACGTGGTTTGGTAGGTATTAAAAGTAGATTAAAAGCTTTTTTAAAGTTACAAGCATTGGCAATAACATTTAGACTGAACAAAATATTTTTTCTGTACAAATGCGTGCAACAGAGTCAATGTATCCGGCAAGGTGTATTTACATAAAATATAGTATAATTTGTAAGTGATCTAAATCAAATTTTATAGTAATGAAATATTATCTTTTTTTAACAAGCTTGGTTATACCCTGAAAAACTTCTTTATATTATTTCTCAACTAATATATTAATCACACACTGTACATAACAGTCAAGAACACATCAAGCTTAACACTTTGGGTTTAGGACCGTTTTTATCATAAGCGTTATAGAATTGAAATTCAATCTTAAGTGTCAAGCATGCCGTGCTGTTGACCGTACCTTTATATGAATATAAATTCATACATTCAATGTAATTCGCCAAAGCTTCTTCATTTAATAGATTATTAATTAGCTGAATTTAGATTTTTTTAAATAGATTAATGCTTTGATTGCATTTGTACAGTCATTTAAGATTAAGTACCTACTTATTATAGATGAGTAAATAATAAGTTATTTATAGGAATAAAGTATTTTGAGTATGTTTATCTTTTTATTTAGTACGTACTCGGCAAATGAACGATATTATATGATTAGCAGTAACCGAAAAATAAAATTTAATATTATACCTTTTTCACATTTACCGATAAAGTGCCGTGTGGTCGATATTTCTACTATGTCGACCACGCCAGACGCTGAGAAAAAACCAACGGCTTCTATAACAAAAATCAAGTTTATATTTAAACTCAATAGGCGATAACACCCTTCTGTTGATTCGTGGAACTTGTTTGACTGGAGTTGGTAGGTGTAACGATTTACTCGCACTTTTAATATGTAAATATTATAATGAATTATGCATTCTGAAGGCGAGTCGGTTAATCGGACGGACGTAGTAAATTGGGAGCTGTCATGTTCAAAGTAAGTGATTTGGCTCACCTATAATACGTACGGCTCAATTCCGTTTACTGCACTAATTTAGACTATTTCAATGCTATTTACATAATTAGAAAAGGGTAATTTTCAGGTAAGTTTTGCGTACTCAATTTTGGTGACAATTTCTTTTTATTTAAATATTTATAGAATATCATCATGAAGTATTATTTAATATTCGAGTGTGGTAACCCTGAAATATTCTTTAATATTTCACGCTGATATACTAAAGTAATTAAAATTAAATTTAATAAAAATTGTCACCAAAATTGAGTGCAAAAACTTACCTGAAACGACCTTATAAATTATTTTTATATCTTTATAAGTTTTTTGTTTCGCCAATATGTTATTTTATATTTTTGTGTAGGTACCTACTAATTGTAAAAAAAGTAAAAAAGATCATTACTTACCTACTTATTTTAATATATGGTAGAGCTAGCTGTTTCAATTTCTCACAATCTCCCCGGCATAATGTGCGCCGGTTGGTAGAATGTTAATAATTTACAAATAACACAAACTAGCTGACCTTGCTGTGATTCGCGCGACACAAACAACATTCTCAGTCTTATCTTATTATTATCGCTGTATTCACGTTATTTCGTTACGTCAGTACATCATCCCATAGTCTATTTAAACTTGCATTTTGTTTTAGAATTGATGGTAAATACAAAGTAAAGGTGAATTCACCCTCTTAATAGGTGACTAACCGTTTGACAGTCAGCTGTTTTTTGACGTTCATTTGTTTTCTCGTGCAGCAACAAACAACCATAAATATCAACAAGACGTGCAATGGCTGCAGCAGCTTTGAGGAGCTTCTTTATTTTCAAGTTTAATGCGGTGTCCAGTAAGAAGACCTTCTATACTATTGGAAAGGTAAACGTGCCTTTACTTTGTATTATAAAATTAAGTATTTTAAATAAAACATTTTTCTCTTGTTAATTATTTTAAAACGCATAAAGTTTTGGAAAATTGATTAAGCACATATATTATATTTTCAATTCAGTGGTACCTACTATTAAATTCGAAACTACAAAAGTAGTTTTGCCAATTTGTTTTTGTAGGACCTCTTACCAAAACTTTAAATATAAGGACCTAAAACTTTTTCTTATGTAGGTAATCTTCAGTTTCGGGACCTCTTAACGAATATTTTTTTCCAATTAAGTACCTACGGACAACGGCACATCAGACTACACATTTTTGTTCGAAAATCGCCTCAAG
Source organism: Hyposmocoma kahamanoa (assembly GCF_003589595.1). Taxonomy (NCBI): domain Eukaryota; kingdom Metazoa; phylum Arthropoda; class Insecta; order Lepidoptera; family Cosmopterigidae; genus Hyposmocoma; species Hyposmocoma kahamanoa. The sequence continues at coordinate 3,841,041 of NW_020654748.1, forward strand.
TGATTGATGTGCTGGCGTGTGTACATAGTTATTTAATAGATAGGTACATAACATACCTAATTTTTATTGTTGGTATAATAGATTTTAAACCTGGCTGAATTACTCTAAGCCGTGGCAAAAGTTCGGAGTATCATTAATTGAATAATGTAGTCTTTTTTCATTTTCAGTTTCAACTATTAATTAATAAGTATATATTAAATGCTATTTTATAGAGCTATGAATGATAATTTCTTACAATCCATAGTGCAGATAAATTACTCATTATACTATTTTTCAACTCTGTAGGTTGTATCCTGTGCTAACTACACTACAGCCAGTAAAAAGGGCAAAATTTATCAAGACTTCAACGAAGCAGTGGGCGATATCAAAGATGGCTCTAAGATTTTAGTTGGAGGTTTCGGTCTGTGCGGCATTCCAGAGAATCTAATCCAGGCATTAAACAAGAGACAAGTTAGTGGACTTACAGTGGTTTCTAATAATGCTGGTTTGTATCAAATTTGTTATTACGACCTTATCTTGGTGACATTAAATGATGAATTATGAAGTAGTATAGTGTGCAAACAAATGGATTTATTTGTTTAAAAAGTAAAATAATAAGATAAATTAATTATAAATGAATGGTAGATACATATAATATATTACTAAAAGCTATGGGTTGTATAATCATGCCGCTAACAGAAATTTAAAACTGGTTTTTTATCTTGATAAAAAAACTTTATTAGCTTCCAAGTAAATTTAATTTGGTGTAATAATATGTTCTTTCTATTATTATTTTCATCTCGAATTTTATCTTTATTTCATGTTTGTTTGATATTTGTGTGTGTGATCGACTACATAGAGAAAAATGAAAAATCAGAGTTGAAATCATCGCAAACTGATTTCAATATTTCTCCAAGCTTGTGTCCATCACACACATGATGGAAAAATGTTTGGAAAAATATCTTTTTATTTTGATTTCATTTTTTTATTTCTGTAAATTGTATGAAAATCTTATTTTATTTTGTTAATGTGTTTGGAAATCCAGTTTAAATGGTTGTTACAGCAGCATAATCTAAATAAAATTAGGGGTAGGATATTTATTTAGCTCCATTAATATTTAAAACTTTGCAGTCAACTCTAATCAGATTTTATTGCTCGTGGTTATTTAATGAAAAAAAGAGTGCTATGATTAAAATTATGACGAAATCAAGGTACTAAAATTTCTGTCAGTCGATATGTTTCTGTTTAGGTGTGGAGAACTTTGGCCTCGGTATTTTATTGAAGAGCAGACAAATCAAGCGAATGATTTCTTCTTATGTTGGAGAAAATGCTGAGTTTGAAAGACAGTTTTTGAGTGGGGAGTTAGAGGTAAGGTGTCTTTATAACGTTGTCAATTTTACTTGCATGAGTTAACTACAAATACTATTGGGTAATTTTCCGAAAAATTTTAAATAGTGGAAATCAAAAAAATAATATACATATAAGTACCATAAAAAATTTCGGAAAAATTTTGAAAATATAATTCGAAGGCTCACAATATGTTATAGGTTTAGATGTATCTTTTGAAGTTATTTAGCGTAATTTATAAAATAAAGTTGTATGGCTAAAAACAAGTTAGAGTAAAACTAGATTTAAATGATTAAAGAGTATTTTTTTTTAGCATCATTGTAATGGCTCAACTCAACTTCAACTTTTGTATCTATGGCTCCGTCGTTTGCGCGACGATTTCGCCAACGTCAGGGTTGAAAAACATGTCTCCATCTTCTTCTTCTTCTTTTAAATGTTATGGTCCCATCGAAATAATCAATGACTTTGCCAATGTCAAGTAAAAATAACTATGTACGGTAGTTTAGTATTATTATAAAAATTATACAAAAAAATGGCGATTTCGCCAATGTCCTGTCATGGCTCCATCGTTTTCGTTCAGTATCAATAAATTTTGACACCTGTGAACTGTCAAGGGTGGAAAAATGTAGGAAAAATGTTTGGAAAAATATTTATTTTTCTGAAAAATGCGAATTTACCCAAAAAACGAAATATTTTCCATCACCCACTGACTAACTACAAACTTAGTAGGTACCTACATGTACATACTGATTATTAAAAATCGAAAATTTATTTGGGGATCCATATTTATTTTTACGCTCTTAAATATTTTTGCTTATGGTTGAACGTATTGTTACATTCTACATACCTGCATGCATTTTGAAAGGTGGAGCTAACACCACAAGGGACATTGGCCGAAAGGATTCGAGCTGGCGGCGCTGGCATACCTGCCTTCTTCACTCCTACTGGTTATGGCACCCTCATACACGAGGGTGGCTCACCCATCAAATATACTAAAGACGGAAAGGTATTCTTTTTTTAAATACTGCTTATTCATATCCTGCCGTTTGCACTTTGGATATGGGAAAGGACCTTGGTCCGTAGCACCCCATGCCAACGAGAATTTGTCTGATGTCCAATGACAAACTTATTCAATTCTATGTCATAATACAAAAGTATAATTGATTGGAGACGGCTAATCTCATTGATAATATAATAATGTCCTGCAGTCATCTGATTGCGATTCTGTCGCGATGTAGTCGCTAACCTTTACACACACGCGCGACTTAAGGGTTTATACAACCTCAAATGGCTCTGGTTGATTCAACATAACAGTGAAAGTGTAAAGTAAAAAAATAAATTCTGAAACAAAGCCAGTGCCCCTGCCGCTCGACCTTAGCAAAATGAACCGTATTAGTACGGGAAAAAATTGACTTCGAGCTGAGGTAGTACATTCTTAAGCAGCCATACAATCGCGATGCAAACGCGATACACGTTTTTAATGATTTGTGTTGTTACAACCGCCTATAAATCGCAAGAGTCCCGATACAATCGCGCGTCACATTCACAAACGTGCGTTTATATCGCTGCTAAAGTCGCCGTGTGTAATCGCTCTAAGAAGATAACTGTGCTTTACAGGCTACAGCCGCATAAACCCATCCCTATGTTAAGAGAACTTATCACGGTGTTACATGCTCTGACACTATATTACGGAGTTGAAAAACCGTTCCTTTCGAGAAAATGTATTGCGCTATCCCATGACTACGGGTGTACTACGTGAGTGCTAATGCCGATCACGCGACTGACGATAGTGCGAAGACGGTTGCGCGAAAGCTTAAATGCAAAATAGTTCATTTGCGCGAGTGGTCAGTTACGCTAAAGCTTGAATGCACGATAGTTCATTTGCGCGAATGACGAATGCATGAGGACAGCTGGAAAGCAAGTTAATTGTTGCAAGTAAGTACACCTTAATAAACTTTTACAAAAATAAACGTATAGTTTATTATGAAAGCTTTGCATTGCAAAAAATTGCAACAGCCTGCAGCCATGGGAGTCAGATCTATCTATCGTCATTTGCGCAAATGAACTATCGCGCATTCATATTTTAGCGCAAACGACCATTCGTGCAAATGAACTATCGCGTATTTAAACTTTCGCGCTATCGTCTTCTCACTATTGTCATTCGCGTAATAGTACACCCCTATCATGGATTCAACATGGGTAGACTACTTTTCATTCTGTGTTTTCGTTACAGATTGATATCGCAAGTTCGCCACGCAACGTCCAACAATTCAACGGCAAAGAGTACATCATGGAGGAAGCGATCACTGGTGACTTCGCCCTCGTCAAAGCCTGGAAAGCTGATAAATATGGCAACCTCATATTCAGAAAAAGCGCTAGGAATTTTAATCCTGCTATGTGCAAAGCTGCAAGAATGACCATCGCTGAGGTGGAAGAAATTGTTGATGAAATTGAACCTGATTTTGTTCACGTACCATCTATCTTTGTACATAGGGTTATCAGGGGAGATAAGTTTGAGAAGAGAATCGAAAGAAGGACTGTGACTAAGCCTGATGATGGTCAGAAGGAAAAGAAAGCTTCAGATGTGATGAGGGAGAGGATTATTAGAAGAGCTGCTTTAGAATTTAAGGACGGGATGCACGCTAATCTTGGAATTGGTAAGTATATTTTTGAGTTTCTTTAATGTTTTAGTTCCAGATCAGTTTTTCTGTTTTGAAAGAGCTTATGCCTATAATAATGGGACCATTCAAGTTGAGGTATTTCTTGGTGATTTAGTAGCAGTGGAGCTTCCGGTGAAAGAGTTTGTTCAGGGAAGTACGCCACCTCACTTATTTCTGACCCCGAGCAGTAATGTGAGCATTACTGTGTTTCGGTTTCGGGTAAGGGTGCTGGTGAAATTACAGACACATGTACTTGTCAACTTATGTCAGAGTGACGGGCGTAGTGACAGTGCCCCTCAGATTTTTGCGACTTCAACTCTGAGTGACAATGGAACTGTTATGAACAGGCGTGTCGCTTACCACCAGGCGCATCTCTTGTTCGTCCTGTCACTCGATATCACAAAAAAAATATTGTATTGATTTTGGTGATGATGTTTAGCTTTAAGTTTTTTCTATTACTGTGTACCTCGTGGTAATGGAAAATTTGTATTTTGTCAAAATTTTTTTTAAATATTTTTAGGAATGCCAATGTTGGCCAGTAACTATTTACCTAAAAACGTAAAAGTGTTGTTGCAATCCGAGAACGGCATTCTCGGATTGGGACCTTTCCCCACTGAAGACAACGTGGACGCGGATCTGATTAATGCGGGAAAAGAAACTGTTACTATTATACCAGGTATTTAGCCTAACGAGTATCATTTTCTATAGCTTCTAATATATTCTTAGCGATAGTTTTACTAGTATAGTCATTTCTATTTCTGCTGCAAATGAGAATGCCAGTACTACTGAGTTCTAGATTGAGGAGAGGGAGAATCAGCGCAATCACAGGATCTGGAGACGCAAGATCTTCTGTTCTGATAATGCATCAATGATGATCTAGCTGTTAAAATATGTTGAAACTAGGAACTGTAGAAGTGCAGCGTGGCCGTGCAGAGAACAATTTTAGTGGTGCGGCAGAAATCAAATCGCGTCTTTGGTGCTAATTTCTTTATTACTATTTGTTCCATACAAATACAGTCCAAATACAGTCTTAAGTATAAAATCGTAGAATTTGATCACAATACATAATAAAGGAAATTATACATCAAGTATATTACCAGAAATAGAGACGAAATGTCATTTAATTTGTTTGAAAACTATTCTGCCAAATCATAACGGTGACAACTGCGCTCCGATTGGCCAGCCCGAATTCGGAACTATTGACGGGTGTCGTCAACTGTTTCACTTCAAATCGACCAGTTAACTTGAGCTTTGCTATAATGGACGAAAATTGCAAAATTACTTATTTACCGATGAAATGTGATTCCGTTTGTTTTGTAATTAGATGTTTTGCTGTTTTCCCTTACCACTGAATGGAACAGCCCCCATTGTTTTACATATTATATTATCTTTATTACAATAAATACAGAATATTTTTGGAATATACGGAGACGTACACACAGGTCAGTTGTTGGCGCTGTACTATTTCAGTTTTCTAAAGTTTTTCAGTGATTTTAGCGCAAACGAGAGTTGATATTTAAAAGTGACATAAGGCCCATTTACCTGATGGGTTGCCAGGGATGGATGGCCCTCATTTCATCTCTATTTTTGGTTATATACTCGATGAAATTATATAACGTACGTGTTGAACGAGGCAGAGCGTCAGAGGAAGTGAATGCTTGAAAAAAGACATTTTGAAGTCATAGAGTTAATATTTTTATTTTAAACCATGGATATAATCTAAGGGGTACCATTCACTATCTTTCTAACACTCGCATACTTCCTAGTATCTCAGGTATCTTTTTGTTTGTGGTAGTCACTACCTGCCAGTAAGTACATTTGCAATTGAATATCATGATGTTTTTAATACCTTTTTTTGTGAAAATGCTCTAGAGAATAAGATGGAACAAACACAAAAAAAGTTCCTTCTATATCGCTCTCCAAACTGAGGTACGGAAAGACGCTTGATATTTTTGTTTATGCAAACCAGGAGCGTCATTCTTCTCATCTGACGACAGTTTCGCAATGATCCGTGGTGGACACATCGATCTGACCATTCTCGGAGCAATGCAGGTTTCTCGATACGGCGATTTGGCTAACTGGATGATCCCTGTAAGTCAACATGCAAACATTTGATTTGTGTTTCTTTGTTGCCTTTTGGCAAGTATAGTAATAAGTAAGATATATTATATCTTAGCTTTGAAATGGCCTGTTTTTATCGGGATCAATTTACCAAAGAATTTATTTAGAGCTGTTATACATGGCGACTTTTAGTAGCGATGCAAACGCAATGCAAAAGCGATACAAGTACGATGCAGTCGCTAATCGTCCACCTTTACACACACGCGCAGTTTTAAGCAACGATGCAAACGCGATGCAAGCGCGCGACTGCATCGATACAAACACGCGATTGCATCGCTACACTTGGGATTTACAGGCGATTGCGCGCGTTTGTATCGATGCAGTCGCGCGTTTCATGAACGCGCTCTCTTTCTACTGTGCCTGTTTCCTAAATATCAATAAATCTGTCCCAAACAGTTGTAAGAATAATGTGCCGATGATGATTTAAATGAATAAGGTTTGGCTATTTAATGCATAAGCATAACCAACATTTAGCAGCGATAGCAGTAGAGCTCCTTGTGAAAGTGTTCGTCCAGGGTAGTACTGCCACCCTACCTATTTCTGCCGCCAAGCAGTAATGTGAGGATTACTGTGTTCCGGTTTTGAAGGGCTGGTGAAACTACAGGAACATGGGACTTGTTAACTTATGTCTTAGGGTGACGGTAGGGCCGCTCAGATCTTTGCGATTTAAAGTTCCGAGAGGCAATGCGGCTGTTATGGTCAGACGTGCAGCTTACCATCAGGCGCACGACTTGTTCTTCCCTTCACTTGATATTATAAAAAAAATTGTCGATAGAATAATTATCGACTGCAATCACTAGCAGCTTGCCCGCTTGGGTAACACTTCTGCGTAACGAATGCCATTTTACTCCATAACAAAAAGATTACACAATAAAAGTGTCTTCGCCTCAATAGTCACCTATTCATCCTCTGACAATTTTGTTAGCATTACCAAAATTGCCAGTAGGTGAATTGTTAGTACAATTTATTTATTTATTAGATTAAGTGAAATGTAAATTACTTATTAGTCTTGTATTTGGCCAGATTGTAATGTATTTATGATGTATTTTATTGGTGCCTTATAAATAAATGAAAAAAAAAAAATGAAACAAATTACTCCATCTTCAAAAAAGACAGACTATAGTTAGGCATGGCTTACCTAATTTCGCTATTTCCAACAGTAGTAAGTGTATTTATTATTCATCCGACTTATACTGACTACTTGAATTTTCTAAAATACTCTTTATTCATTCGCTGAATGTTGTACGTAGGTGGCTCTACGCTATAACACAAGGGGCCAACATAATAGGACAAGACTGTCTGAATAGTCCTAGAGAAATTCACCAATGGCCGTAGCATGGGAGAATATATGTGATAAACCTTCAATACTTAATTCAGTTGATAAATTTAAGTTTGCTTATCTGGTAATGAACTATTACATTTACATATACATACATATACATATTATATATACATTTTGAAGAACAAGGACAACGATATGAAATTGCGTATATAGCTACCTTTGTCGTTTAATCATCGCTGCGAAAGCCACGAAACAAAAAATGTCTTTTCATTTGTCGCGCTCAATTATTACTTTGATAAAATTACTGTGCAAATCTTTTAAAATCAGCAGTGACCTTGCAGCCGTGTTTGGCACTGTGTTAGTCTTTTTTTTTACATAATTACATAAAAATGTGACGTCACGGTGCTCGCCATGTTCGTTGTTGCGATAACATTTTGAAATGCTGGTTTATCACTCGAAATTGACAGCTAAATGTGGATATAATAGCTTTATCGAGGCGGCACACTACGGGGGCCAGATCAGTATTTGGGAAAATAAAACGGTTATTTATAATATGACTCATTTCAGGGTAAAATGGTGAAAGGCATGGGCGGGGCTATGGACCTGGTGTCCGCCCCCCGAACGAAAGTAGTGGTGACAATGGAACACACTGCCAAGAACGGCTCGCACAAAATTCTGCCTGAGTGCAACTTGCCTCTTACTGGCAAAAACTGCGTCGATATGATTATTACTGAAAAGGTACGTAGGTTTTGTCGTATTAGTTTTTGTGTTATATGAATATAGGGGTAGACGAGGCATAAATAAGGTTATAGAGATTACCTTAATTGTAACATAATTTTGATATTTTATTATTAAGTTTATTGAATACAAAAAAAATAAGGTGACCATGATAATTCAATTACTTTTCTCAAATTACTCCAATAGTTTATTGTAATTATTAATACAAAGGTCAAACACAACGAAAAAGGATCCGGGTCAAAGGAAATCCGGCTGGACTCGAACCAGCGACCTCGTCATACGCTCTCCCAACTGAGCTACAGAATGAACCGCAGACGTTTCGAATTTCTCTGCGCTTGTTGCAGATCACTGTTTTTGTTTTTAACGACTTTTTACCGTAGCGCCATCTGTGAGAAATCTATCAAAATTCATATTTTAATGTTTACAAAAAACTTATTGACCACTTAACAAACAATTTGGTCACGATTTGTTCAACATTTAGTACTAAATTGAAATTTGTTAAAATTTGTATGAGAAACATGACCAATATACATAGAAGGTTGCTATAATTTGTCAAAAAAGGACACTGTGAGAAGTTTCTGACACACAATGAAAAAACCGACTTTTTCAGTGCGTCTTCGAAGTAGATCGCGAAAAGGGACTGACACTGACGGAATTGGCTGATGGAGTGTCAATTGAAGATATTCTGGTCAGCACCGGCAGCGAGTTCAACGTCGCTCCCAAGATTAAGAAGATGGGAGATATTACTAAGCCTGAAACTTACATGGAATAGTCTCGAAACAAAACTTATTCTTTTAAACCCAGGCCTACGACTTACTTTACAGATCACTAATTATATTGGCTGATGAAAAAGGACAGGTCTTTGCAAAGGAGTAACGAATAGCATACGTTATTATAAAACAAGTTTAGTAGTTACCACAGAACGCGAAAATGTATATCAATGAATTGAAATGCGTTACCTGAGACGATTATCTTTAAGTTTTCAAATCTTCATTGTACATATATATGATGTTGGTGCCAAAACTCAAGAGGTTTATTCTCGACATCAAAATGCACTACTCTATAGGTGAGAGGTAAAGAACCTTAATGAGTCTATACTACCTCAAATGGCTAATGGCTTTGGTTGATTCCGCATTGACAGTGACATTGTTGAATCAATCACGTTGAAAAAAATATATAGTAAACTAAACATTTTCACAATAGAAAATAAACACAAACTTACCTCGAAATTTTATAAGAAAACTTGTGTATTCGATAGGTACTTACAAATACCAATGATTATTTTTATATCAACTCAACTAAATAGAACACGTGTTCTATACGATATACATTTTTCAAAATGTTTTAGTTTCGTTTGTAAAGAAAATATTCTGATGTAAAACCAAGTGTTTTGCTGCTCGACCCGCGCAGTAGACTTAGTTTGGGAAAAATTTTAATTCGAGCTGGAGTAGTATCAAGTGCCGAATAGTAACTTTTACTATAGAGCGTTTTCGAGAGTATATAATAAGGTTCTTAATTAGGCATTAAAGTCATATAAAAGGTAATATTATAAAACCATATTAGGTAAGAACTAAATTTCCTTTACCATTGCTTGATTTTTAGCATTCTAAAGCAATGTTTGTGAAAATATTTAAATTACAAAATATGGAATTATAATATTACCTACAAATCACCTACAAAACTTATATTCTACATTATTTTGTAAATACGCATTTTTTTTATTTGTTCAGTACACTGGTGCACACAATTTCGGAAATGGGAAGACAATGTTTTACTCAAATTTTCAAAGGCTGTACAGCAAAAGTTGTTTCTGCGTAGACCATGATACAAAATCATGTTTTTACACTTCACTACAGTAATTTTTACACGTTAGTATTTTATAGTACTGCATTATTGACAATCGCGCTGTCAGTCGAACAAACGAAGACTGTTGCGCGATTGACGCTCTGTATGCGATTTTAACGGCCTATAGGTGCGGACACTTTTTAGCGCGAACCCGACGTCCATTTGCTGGTAGGTATTGACCTATCGCCACCAGAAGTATCAATTAATGTAAGGGACAAAGCACGGCTTTCAGAGAGTCAAAAAACGATTTTATTTTTTTCAATCTGTCTATAACTATTTGCTGCCTGCTCCAATTTTGATTGTCTAGAGCAAAGTTTCTTAGAATTTCCTCTTCTTCCATGCTATAAACGAAAGATTTAGGAATTCAATTAACGTAAGGGACATTTTGTCGAAAATGAGTTACATATATCATTGGTTTCGGAAGTTCCCGTTCTATCGATTGGTATTATTAAAATTTAGGAATGCCCAGTGGTTGCCCAGTGACCGTGGTACGAAAACAAAATGAGAAAGTGAAGGAAGATGGAACAATTCAAATTTAAATACATGTAAAATAAAAAAATGATAGGATACAGGCGGAGAGAGGCGATACAAAAAGGTGAGATGACGGTGTAAGGAGGTCACACCGTCACATAGTTATTAAATAAATACTGGTAATCCGAGGTACACCCGCCATATTGACAGTCAATATGGCGGGTGTACCTTTGATATCGCTATAACTTCGTTCTGATGAATGTACAAATTTTTTAAGCAGAGGTACTAAATAGTACAAATTACGTGCATTTTTTTAATACCAAATTTGTCAGGATCTGTTAAGGTACATCCGCCATTCTGACAATCACCCCATGATCACGGTTGACTGGTCAGCGTTGATTTGTTTGAAAAACAAATATACGCGATTTAAATCCGGAAAAATAGTTTCATTTCCTAATTGTAACAATCGCGAAAACCTTTGTGTTTTTTTTAAGAAAAAAATGATAACTCTAATTTTATTTGTTATATGGAAAAGCTGAAACTTTCTAGGGTTTATTATCTCTCACCTTCAGAAAACAAAACAAAAGTTTCTATATGCACTCGTTTTTTGTATCACAAACTGACGTAATACTCAATCAAGGTTACGTACTGTGTTAACATTTATACGTTCTACCGCTGCACACGGGGCTCCTTTAAGAAGTTAAGAAGATAGGGTGCATATGGCAGTGGATTATTGAATACCATTTCTTAGTTTCTCTTTCTGTCAAATTTTTTTGCAATAATTTTGTGTCTTTTTCTATGAGCCAATATTTTGGTTAGTTACGCTTTTTGTTTGTTAAAACTAAGAATTTATAATTGCATTTATTCCAATTTATGTACACATGTTATTTGTTAAAAGTTTATTTGTTAATTCTGAAAAATTATATTTTCATAAAGTTTTGTAAAATTTAATACGAATTTTAAAAATAAAAAGTATACTCTTCTAAATAAGGTCTTATTTCTGCTAGCTTATTTTTAAACTTTGTTTACACTTTGCAATGTCAAGTTCAACTTGAAGTAATGCCAAAGAGTAGTCAAGCAAGTATTGTCAAAAGCATATAAAACAACGATATTCCGTCTTGTTTTTACTTTTTTTGTAATTTTTCTCAACGCATAATTTATTTACCAAAACTGACACTGGCCCATGCTTGGTGGCTGCCGATAAGGGTAATAATAAATCGTCTAGTTATAGGAATCACATGACTCTATTGTTTTGATACCTACTTCTAAGTTCATAAATGAATTTGGTTCATCGGAATGCCAACCACCCTTTCGTGGTGTGGAGTGCATGTATTCTATGGCTCATTTCTATATTAGCGATTATATGGTCCGTAACTTTGTTTCTCGGTAAGTACCTTTTATTTTTTACTTTTTAATTACTTGTACAATCGGATGGCTCGGTGCTTGACCCCTTAGGGCACGTTCCCATTACGTCGTAATGTTTTATTTATCGTTGAACGACTGTTGCGTCTAGCCTGTTCCCATATCACGACTATCTGTTGTGATTGTGTCGTGGACTTTATTTCATCGTTGAACGACTGTCGCGTCTAGCTGTTCCCACTAGATCGATACGACAATTTATCGGTTCACGGCAGCCGCCTTATCGTTTGCACGACAGAATCGTTTACAGCTGCCATTATCTGTCGTCAGTGACGTTTTATTTATCGTCGAACGACTGTCGTTCTAGCTCTTCCCATTATCACGACAGTCTGTTTTCGTAATGTTAAAAAAGTCGTGAGCAACAGTTTATCGTGTTGTTCTATGTGTGAATAACATCATTTAAATATACAAGCTACGACACTTTAAACTGCACGATTATCTGTCGTCACCATGTTATAGGAACGCGTCGTTAGCTGATCTATAGCTTTTGAAAGCCTTCCTACACTATGAACTGAAGAGTGTAAGGGAATGCCAGCTTTATGGTTGAAGACACTGGATACTTATGTGACTCGAATTTAGTAGAGGCAAAGCTGCAGAGCCTTTTTAAGACCGCCGTAAAGTTGCTTGCTTATCAGTATTCTAAAGGATATTATATTCACGGAGAGTGTACGATGGAATTGCATAATTTAATTCTGCCTTCCCCGTTCCATCATCATGGGACTAGGCGTAGGCTACCACGCCTGTGTTGTGAATATTTCAAAGGTTATGATATATGGCGAATGGCAAAGGAGTGGAATTCCCTGCCTGCAGACTTGTTCCCTGAACGCTATAACTTGGGCATTTTCAAGGCGAGAGGAATAGGCACTGTTTAAGTGTGCATGCTACATCGTCGACCTCATTGTCGCTTTCCATTAGGTGAGATGGAGATCAAATGCGGACTTATTTACTTATAAAACAATGGCATTTATGTAATTAAATTGTCATTCACTATTGATGCAATAAGGAACTCATAATGAATTTTACGGGTTAAAGTTTAGTTTAACACTTTTCTTCACACTTATCTACTCAGAACCAATTGAACGGTTAAAGGTCAGGGAGTCCATTCAGAACGTTAAAATTACTCAGTTGTCGACCGATTTGATTTGACATCGTACGATTTCTTTTCATTTTTATACACAACACCCGAATCGAATGTCAAAATGTCGTATTCGAACCGAACCGAAATGACGTCACACCCGTACGAACTTCCCGACCGGCAAAGGCTACAAACGCTATTCAACACACATAGTTATCGAATGAAAGTTACCGAATGTCCTATTGTTTATAAAGCAAGAATGAATTTGGAAATCTCTTATTATTTTAAATAAAGTCTGGATTTTGTCCAATTTTATTAATTTATTTTAATGGAAGACTAATGCCTTCCTATATTTTAGGCCTTTAAAGTCTTAAAAACATATATTATATAGAATTTTCATTTTTCTTATAGGTAATCTATTTCACCGATTAACTCCGTAAACGCTGTTGGATAACGATATTGTATCCGAATCCGAGTCGAACGTTTAACTGAATAGCTCGGATAGCGCCCCTCGATTCGAAAACGATATCCAATAGAACGATTCGATTAAAATATCGAAGAGTTCTGGATCGGGGTCCTGCTATCTTAGCCCTTGCGCCGCTCGCGCTCCTTTGAAGTTACTGACTCCACTAGGGTAGAAGTATTCTTTTGACGGATCCGAACAGGCAGCCATCTTCCCACGGTGCGGGTGTTGGCGCCCGTGAAACCAAGCGCCGTGGGAAGCCAGCTTCAGGACCGCAACTTTCGTAGACTGATGCTTTGATAGTGAGGAATTTCATAATCAAATGTAGGGAATGTAAAAAAAAACCGACCTGAAAAGTTGACTTATCCGTTTTTGCTACGCTTTATATTAATTGGAATTATATTTATATATTACATTTGTGTACACACAACAAACAACAAAAACAAAAATACAAATCAATACAAAACAATAATAAAAATACAAATAAAAAGGACAAATTTAAAGATATTTTCTTCAAATTTAAATGAGACAACTAATGAGGTACCACCTCTTTTACAACAAAAAAGAATCACCGATATCGGTTCACAATTGTCGGAGTAATCGCGTAAAAAATACAGACGAATTGAGTACCTCCCGTTTTTCGAAACCGGTTAAAAATAAAATTAAATAAAATTTGTTATACATATTAATTGAGTAATAATACCAACCAAGCAAGCAAAATATATAGAAGCCATCAGAATGTAGTAGACAGTGTAAAGTTGCTAATCACATGGTTTTATGTATAAAAAATATAACCTACATCCTCTCCAATTGGAAATGTTCGATGAGACATTAATGTAGGTTATATTTTTTCTGTATTCAATCTCCAATTGGAGAGAATGTGGGTTATATTTTTCTGCATCTAATGTAGCAATAAACATGTTTGACGTAATTTCACTTATGCCATTCGTCCATGAGAGGTGGGTTTTGTCCGTAAAACCATGTGACATCCTCTCCAAAGAGGATGTGGGTTATATTTTTTTGTTCTTAATGGAGCAATAAACATGTTTGAAGGTCAGCTGCTTCGTCAAAAAATATTAATTCTCGCTTTCTTCGTCGTTATTTTATAATTGTTTCAATGGATTGAATACATGTATTTTGTATTAAGCACTAGTATAATGAAAGTATGCATACAAACATGTTACAATGTTACCTAGTGTGCATCGCATATACACCATTAGGTTTCTAACCCACATCCTTTCCAATTGGAGAGGATGTGGGTTATATTTTTCTGTTCTTAATGGAGCAATAAACATGTTTGACGTAATTTTACTTATGCCATTCTTCCATGAGGGGTGCGTAATTTTATTTTGATTATATTGGATATAGGTTATGGTATTACTGTACTATAATCACTCAGCTAGTCTATTGAAACTGGAAGGTTTCAAACTGTAGGAGACCGGTGTGGCTAAGGATAATCCAACTAACCCTGAGCCTCACAGAATGATTGTTGATACTGGCCTCGGTGGATTATATCAACAATTATCTTAGTTTGAGTAAAAAGTGATACTAAAAAAGTTATCACTCTTACGTGTCTGTGTATTCATGTTCATAAATAGAATAAAGAGAGGACTGAGTTTCTTTCATCCGGAATTGGAAAAAGTAATTAATTAATATTTGGTGGTTTTATCGCTCTTATGTCGCTCCTTGTAGCTATATTTATACATGTATCGATATATGTGGAACACCTTTTTCCGACAATTGATAATAACTTAAAAAATCAACTAAATAAACGAATCTGTAAAAGCAAAGGTATGCGGATTCATTTGTAAAATACTAAAAATCGATACTAATATCATAAACGACAACTGTTTTCGATGACTTTTACAAAACATAATAAATAACCAAAAATAAACTTTTAAGTTTATGTAGGTACTATTTGATACTTTTTAGATCTGTATTTTGTAGTAAGGTTTCACAAAAAAGACTTAATGGTTCCTATGGTTTAACTGCCTCCGTGGCCGAACGATAACCTTGCCGGACTGCCACGCAGAGATCCCAGGTTCGATTCCCGGGCTGGGAGAAATATATGTAAGGCCTACATTTATTTCTCTCGTGAGTTCGGGTGTAATTTGTCGTTGTATGTGTGTCCATAGCACCCGCGACACAGGGTTTCCCTTGTGAGGGGCTATGTTGAATGTGTGCGTCATTATTATGGTTTCGGATTTTCCGATACTGTCCTATTTAAAAAAAATACTCTGTAGGTATGAATAAATTTTATTATGCCTATGTACTCCACGGAAATCGCAATAAACTGTTGTTAATCGACTCCACAAATATGTGGGACAGCTGACAGAAGACTTTTTAATTACGAATTCAGAGGAGTTTTCACACCTTGAAATGTAAAGAAAAATGTTGGCTTTTGACCGTTAGAGCACGCGTTCTTTTGGGATTTTGATGCATCCTTAGAGTTCACGATTTATAGGTCTAATGGATTGAGTAAACGTTTTCGATCATTTAATCTTTGGTCAAATGGCATTCGATCTCAAGCAGGGAACCCGTTTTGAACATCGATATCCATTGTTTTTTTTTTATTTCACAAATGATAAGAATCAGAATCTATTTTGCACGATGACTTGTTTACACGCGATGCAGACGAAGTACTTAACAAAATTTTAATTTATATATTTACAAGCGTAAATAATCATTTGACAGCTGTTAAGTAATCATCGACTTATTTATAGTAGATAAGTAGATTAGAATTAAACAGATAACCTTGTACTAGTTTGATAATACCACAGGATCTGTAAAAGGCTTAAATAAATTACTATTATTGTATAAAACTATATAATACGAACTGGAAACCTAGTGGTGTACATGAGATGCACACTTCGTAACATTGTAACATGTTTGTATGCATACTTTCATTATACTAGTGCTTAATATCAAAATACCTGTATTTAATCCATTGAAACAATTAAAAAATAACATATTTTTTGACGAAATAGCCGACTTCTCGCAGTTCGTACCCCGCGCAACGTGAGTCGAAAGTGTCAAAAGTACTTATAAACGTTAGACTACTTGAAATTAAGTTCAAATGTAGTTAAAACTTAGTTAATTACTTCGTAATTTAATACATGTAAACTAGCCATGAGCCTTTGCACAATTACAATATTTTTGAGCAAGAGCAAGGGTTCTTTCAAATTAGACGCTTAAAGAAGTGTTGCAAGTTGGCGCCACTGTTGTGACACACGCGCCGCTTTACGGTCACAATTTAGTGAATTAAAAATTACTGAAGCGCTACAGACGCGGCTAGTGTTGGGTCATTCCATTTTGAAGAATGAATATTTTTCCGAATATTTTTTCTACATTTTTCCACATTTGACAGTCAACACCTCGGCTGTGAACTGGCATACTTTACACGACGAAGAACAAAATTGTTTGCGTCATATAAATAGCATCTGGTTTATTAAATGAAAATAAGTAGTGTATGTGTAATAAAAATGTTTATAAATAACGTATTTATTTTAATAAATCAAATGCTCTATAAATGACGCAAACAATTTTTCTTCATCTGTAAAGTTGTCAAAATTGAGATAGTACCTACTGATTGCCAGTTCACAGTCGACTTGTGAAAAGTTGAAGATACTGAACGAAAATGATGGAGCCATTAAAAAGATTTTTTTTACTTGTGTTTTTCGTTTTTATCCAAGCATTTTAAATCTCGATTCTCATTTTTTTCTGAATTTTTTCCGAAAAAATTTCCACTATTTGTAGTAGTCGCGCAATTAAATTTCAATCAATAATTCAATCAGATTAAAAAATCAATTCAATTGAAGTAAATTGCAATTAAATCAATTGCGACGCGCAATCGGGGCCCCCAACCGGGGCCCCCAACCGGATCCCAACAGGCCCCCCGTCTGGGGCCCCAACTGGGTTCCCAACCGGGGCACCCAACCGGGCCCTCCAACCGGCCCTATAACCGGGGACCCCAACCGGGGCCCCCAACTGAGGCCCCAGCCGGGTCCACCCAACCGGGGCCCCCAACCGGGCCCCCAACCGGGGCTCCCATCTGGGGCCCCCAACCGGGTCCCCCCAACCGGGACCCAACCGGGCCCCCGACCGGGGCCCAACCAGGCCCCCATCCCGGGCCCTCCAAATGGGCCCCCCAACCGGGCCCCCCAACCGGGCCCCCAACCGGATCCCAACAGGCCCCCCGTCCGGGGCGCCTACCGGGGCACCCAACCGGGGACCCCAACCGGCCCCATAACCGGGGACCCCAACCGGGACCCCAACCGGGCCCCCAGCCGGGCCCCAAACCGGCCCCCCAGCCGGGCCCCAAACCGGCCCCCAGCCGGGCCCCAAACCGGCCCCCAACCGGGTCCCCATAACCAACGCCCTAACTCACCCCAATATGCCCTATAAATTTATCATAATTGTCAGTTTTAATTGTTAATTGTTAATCAAAAACATTGATAAGATTGAAAATTGATTAATTGTTAATTGTAGATATTTGCGATTAACGATTGATCAATCTTTAATTGCTGTTTCGCAATTGACAATTAATTAATTGTCAATCTTTAATTGCCAGAACAATTAAATTTTGCCCAACACTGGCGCCACTGTAGTGCTTCTACAAGCGTCTAGTTTGAAGGCGCCCCAAAACCGTGAGGCACCTGTATTCATTACTCTTTGTACTATTTCAGTTATTGGTGACCTTCTGTATATGACTGGGACGGATATCGTGAACGCTGACGTCTTACTTTCGGGAATTATCTTGCTTCCAACTAGTATGCAAATGTTGCATGTGATTGGATATAACAAGAAAATTGAGTAATAGTTGTTTTGTGATGTTAAATTTACGTTTTTTTTTGTCACAGTTGACTTAAATATAATTAGAGCTTTAAATCGTAAAGATCTGAAGGGCACTGCTGCTGAGCCTTTGATACCTTTGATACTTAAGTTGACAAGTCCCATGTGCCTGTAATTTCACCAGCACCCTTAAGTACCGTTCAAAACCGGAATGCAGTAAGGCTGCAAAATAAGTAAGGTGTCAGTACTTCCCTGGATGAACTCTTTTCATCCTCCGGTACCTATCCGGAAAATAAGGTGGTTACTGTACGTGCACCCGGGGCGGCTCACCCGAGGTACTATGCTCTCGAGAACCGGATGAAGTCCAGTGATAGAGGCCTGTGACAAGCCTGTACACTTTCTGGATCTGGGGTCAGAACCTGAACTTATAAGAACTTATAATCAAAACTAATGTCAAAAGATATGAGGCTGTTCAGAATTTTGTAGTCGTTCCGATAATGACTAACAGAGAACACTGGCGGAGACTGTAAAACAGTACTATGGTGATGGTTCGTCCTTTTCGTCAACATATTGGAAATAGAATCAGAGTAGTTTATAGTTTATTAGTAAGTACATGTATCTTGTGATCATTTTCTATAATAAACATTATAGAAAATGGTCACAAGATACATACGATAGTTTTATGACACCTAGTGGGAGCGAACAAGTCGCGTGGCTGGTATTAAGCGACACGCCTGTACATACAACTGCAGTGCCATTCAAAGTTATAAATCGCAAAGATCTGAGGGAAACTGCCATCATCCTGTGACATAAGTAGACAAGTTTCATGTGCCTGTAATTTCGCCAGCAAAATGTGTGTTTAATGAATAAAGTCCTATTATTTACTTAATCTTTCCCTAAGCATCTGTAACTAAATAAAACGAGATTCGGCTAAAGCCTCGATGTAAGGGGAACGATTCCTTTGGTCTGTTGGTGTCTATAGCCAGTTACAGTTAGGTCGTAGAAACGAACCCACAATATTTGCCACGGCTCCGAGTTACCTAGACATGCGCCTTGCCATAATTGGCCAACGTTAAGTAATTCCCTGCACTTTAAATAGCTGAGCAATAGAATTCATTCTAGGGCACTTCCCAGAACACCCAGACCAGAACCAATTCAGAAAACTTCATTTCCCAATTTGGTTCAACCGGCAATCGAACCCGGGACCACGTCATTCAGCGCCCGCAGTATAAACCGTAGGGCTACCGTTGGCGAAATAGTAGTTTATTTTAATAAAGTTGGTTATTTTTGTAATCGTTTAATACTTACATTTCAATACCTTATTTCCGTACAATTCAAATGATTGCCTTCCGATCTTCGTACAGCCTATTCTTTTATACTAGATTTAAATGGAGGGCGTTTATTTTTGTTCTTTTCTTACCTTCTTCAACCTTTTTAGTAAATTGCAAGAAAAAGTGGAAAAAACGTTGAAAATTAATACAAATTTTTTAAAGTGTTTTTTAAATCATCATGAAAAACCATCATATGGCGCATGTCTAATAAATAATAAGCATATTTGTCACTTCAAATACGGGGAACACAATATTTTAATGAAATAAAACCACCCTAATTCCAAATACAATTTGTTCTAAAGACATTTTTTTTGCAGAACATACACCAAAGTAGCATGTTGTCCACTCTGGATTTGTCTAATGTGGAGCGTGATCATCAACTTTTGCGGCATAGTGTTGTGTTTCCAGAAAATTGCCATTGGCAGATGTGTGTGCGAATCGTCTATTAGAACTAGCATGAAGCTTTATAGAGTTGCACCAAAACACAAACGTTTTATCGATAGTCTGCAGTGGTACATGAGGTGCTGTGGGGTAATTTCAGCACGTTTTCTAATATTGCTTATGTTTATTTTATAGAATATCATGATGTTTTCTACTATGATATTCATATATTTTTTGTGAACATACTTCACCAATAGTTTGTTGTTATTATTTATGCAAAGATCAAACAAAGAAAATTTCCCTCGATCCGGCTGGTTCCGAACCAGCGTATCTCGCCACACGGGGCTATCGCTCTCCCAACTGAGTCGCGATCGATTCCAGCCGTATCGATTCGATCGATCAATAACTTAGGTCTGATCGAATATCGATTCTTTGTGTTTGTTCGACTTCTGTATCAATAATAATTGCAAATTTATTTTAAATTATTGTTTTCATCACACTTGCTCGTATGATAGTATATTTTGCAGCAATAGTCGGTATTACTGTCATACGGCCGGTAACGGTTTTTTTCTATTCCTTCGCTCCTCCTGTCGAACGCGGGCGAACTGCCGGCTCGGCCATTGTTACCACTTAGCGCCAAATTAATGCCGCCAATGATATTATAACTATTATGCTCACTGTCGCGACCCCAAAATCGCTGGATTTTTAATTTTATTTATTAAAACTTATATGAATACAGTCAGCGTTACTTCGTTTAATACTAGTCAATAGTCATAGACACTAGAGAAAATATAAATTTAAAAGATTTTTGTTTCATTCATACGTAAAGTCAATGCAAAAAGTTTTAATTCTCAAAAATAAATGATTATTCTTTAGAGAAGACTTTCTGAGATATTTCAAATTTTGTAAATATAATAAATTAGTATGTTTATGGTATAACGTTCCTTCCTTCCAACTTAACCTTCTTTTAACTTCCTCGCAAGTGTGATGAAAAATATAGTATGCCACATGGGCGGAACAGTCCTAGAAAGAAAAAAACAGGAATAATAACTTAAAAAAAACCGACATCAAAAGTTCTTGGAATTCCACCTATTTGCCAAGTTTTAATGAAATCAGTCCTCGGAAAGAGCGCGTAACCGGATTCATATAGTAATTTGCCACACTTATAGGTGGAATATTTTCTTCAAATTTAAATGGGACTGATAATGAGGTACCCTCTTTCCAAGAAAAAGAGAATCATCAAAATCGGTTCACAAACGCTGGAGAAATCGCGTAACTTACACACAAAAAGAATACAGTCGAATAGAGAATCTACGCCATTTTGAAGTGGGTTAAAAACGATTTATAATAATTGCAACATTTATTTCAGTATACAAACACCTAGGTACTCATGTACAACCTACTTAAACTGATTTAATTCAATGCATATTGCTGTGCCTAATAATTGGTTAGTTAATACTGTATGTTTTTTTTCAGCTGAAGTCTTACAGAGACTGGTTTAGTGAAGATTGGTACGATAAAGTAAGAGATTACGAATGGGATCCTGAAAATAAGGAACTTTCGCGCGCACGTACAAAGCAAATGGATAGTGTGCCGTTAAGGTAGTAACATCTAAAAGTTAATGTATATATAACTGCCTCCGTGGCCTAATGGTTACCATGCCGGACTGCCACGCAGAGGTCCCAGGTTCGATTCCCGGGCCGGGAGAAATAGTTGTATGGCCTACAATTATTTCTCTCGTGAGTTTGGATGTAATTTGTGGTTGTCTATGTGTGTGTCCATGGCACCCGCGACACAGGGTTTCCCTAGTGCGGGGCTATGTTGAGTGTGTGCGTTATTATTATTATTATATTCAGATAGAACCGATATTCGCTACCGCTGTGGGTATTAAAATTACCGCGTGGTAAACTGCTTATAAAGCGCTACAGGGGCGCCATTATGGCGCTGCAGGCGCGCCACTACGAAATTTTCATATACATACTTCTAAATATAAGCGCAGCTGCAGCCCCACTCTCGTGCGTGTAATGCCTGCGCCATTTTTTGGACTAAATTGTATGCAAATTAATAAAGAAGCGGACTGCGCGCCACAGACGCGATACTGCAGAGCTTCAATTAAGGGTCAAATTTGAAGACACCCTTAGTTTTAAAGAATGTCGAACAGAGTAATAAGAGTCGTATGGTGAAAGATTATGTGGTCATCCTTTTTACATGAAAGGATGGATGTTAGTAGATTTATAAACGTGGGAAGAGGTAGACCTCGATGCACATGTCTCGATCAAATTGGGGATGTCTTTAAAAAGTTCAGGTTAAAGGTACACAGAAAAATAAGGCACCTATGAAGAAACTGACGCGATTGAAGGAGGTGATAATGGTTTTTCAGGAGCGCAGCAAGTAGAGATTTATGATCTGTAACCTAACCCAGTGGGAGACAGGCGTGGTTGAGTGTATGCTCACGTAAATCGTATATGATACTTATTAATTTAAGATAATGTTTTGCTGAAGTTTTTAGCGAAACGAAATACCTTTATGAACGTTTAATTTTCTTCTTGCTGCATAGATTGCAATATTTGCTATCGTGGTGAAAGGATTTGCCAATCGACGTAGGGTACCGGCTGCTGCTCAGGGTGCCCCTCACGTACTCGTACAAATAAGGAATAGTACGTCATGCATACCCGATTGTGCATGTTGCGTAAATCGTTTAACAAAAGTGTAGAGTCTGAACTCAGTATCTGTTTATTCGGGTTATTAAGATTTACTGATCAAAGATGGTGGGTGATTGATTATTGAAAACAAAACACATTTGATCAAAATGGAAGTAATTTAATTTGCTACTCCGCGAACCCAGTGAAGGTTAAATCGTGCAAAATAGCTGCGCTTGTGTTGAATATTTTTTCATGCAGTTAATTATCCTTAATAAAATAAATAACACA
>NW_020654748.1:3868873-3976391 GCF_003589595.1 Hyposmocoma kahamanoa
GAGACAACTGTCACAGTAAACTCGTGGTAGAGGCACAGAACCAAACTGCTTTTGGGAATTCATAAGATTTATATTTATTACCACTTTTAGAGATCGACAGAATAAATGTCGTAAAGCGAAAGTTGTTTGTTCTAGTGACAGGAGTATCGTGTTAAGACGTCTTGGGTTGATAAAAAATAACCTTGTTTGAATGTGGACCTTACAAAATGTTCAGTTTTGTTTTCGGTGCCATAATGTCTGCCTTCCCGGTCAAGTTGTAACGTGATGGACAAGAGCGGATCTTTTATACGTATAATGTTGTAATGTAGGTATAAAACAATATATTTCTTTACTTATAATTGTTGTAACTTTATTTTTAAATAAAATGGAAGGACATAATTCGTGAATGGGTTTCATTTAAGCCACTTTTAATCCAAATTTTTACCGACCGATTCCGAAATTCGTCAATGGATCGATTGTAAATTAATAAGTCACTATTTATTGATGAAAATGTTATTATTAATCCTTAATCAGTCAGTCAGTTTCGATGAGTGCAGTCAGTTTATAATGACCAAGAACGCCAACGTTAAGGCAGCAGCAAGGTATATAATTTTGGAACCTCTTCGATCGATGATAACTGTGTCTGTTTAGCCTACATGTTCGCAATGTCATCATCTCTGACGTTTTTGATGTACCTACCTATTTTTATATAATGTGTAAACCGGTAAAATGGCGTATGCATTCATTGTGAACGTGTTGGCTAACAGCGCCGACATGTTTGTCAACAAACAACAAATGTAGCGTTTTAATATAATAAAATACGACTACCAAAAAAATAGGAGTAATCAAGATAGACCTCACACTATACGTAACCGCAGGATGGGTTTTACTACACTAGTTAATGGGGAAAAAGAATGGGGAAAAAGCTTGAGTCGGTCAGTGATAGTCGTGATAAAGCTTTAACTCCATGCAATAAGAGCGAAGAAGACGTTGTGTTTTTCACTTTGGCTTGGACCCAAGAACAAAAGGTTATCGTTCTTCACGGACTTTTATTTTTTTTATGATACTAAATGACGGGACGAACAAGTTGTGAGCCTGGTGATAAGCGTCATGCCTGTCTATAACAGTTGCGCAAAGAGCACCACCCGTCACCTTAATATATAAGTTGAAAAATCTCATGTGCCTATAATTTTACCAGTACCCTTACCCTTCAAATCCGGAAAGCCGTAATGCTCACATTACAGATTGGGGATAGAAATAGGTACTACCCTGGACAAACTATTTCACAAGGAGCTCTACTGTTACGTGAATTTTTACTGCTATGTAAACGGCGAGAAGCCAAGAAAGCAAATGGACGAAAGGTGGAGAACAGATTACTCAAAAATAGTGTGGTAAGTTTTAATTTTGTTGTATATTATTTTCGTCGGAAGGAGAAAATCTTGACGGATGCCGCAGGTCTGGAGCAGATCGTACGGACTTCACTAGACTTCCAGTGACCAGTGACTAAAATCTCCTCCCTATAAATTTGTCCTCTCTCTTTTTTGTTAAATATTTTACAATAAGTATTCCGTTCCTCTTTTGTTATTTGTAATGAGCAGCAGTGAGAAAGCAATTTTTTAAAGTGATATGCGTAGCTAATGGGTTAAATTGCTTATATGATGTTTTAAAAAAAGGCGTGTATTCGATTTCATTTTAGCACAAAATTTTTACTCTAATCATTCATGCATTCGATCAGTAGGGTTGAACTTATGTAAGTAACTAATAATCCAGTACAGACTGGTACAGAGTACTAAAAAACGTTCGTGGAATAATATCTATTTGCCAAGTTTTAATGGAATCGGTTACGAGAAAGTGCGTGAAACCGGATTCATCCCCTATTTTGACCCTTAGAGGTTAATGTTTTCTTTAAATTTAAATGGGACCAATGACAATGGGACTGGGGTATCCCCTCTTATCAACAAAAAAAAAAAGAATCCTCAAAATCGGTTCACATACAAAAAAAATACAGTCGAATTGAGAACCTCCTCCTATTTTTGAAGTCGATTAAAAACTATACAACACTGTTTTTTTTATTACATTTTTCAAAGCACACAAAAACCATCACAGTATAACAAAAACTTTAACAAGATTTATTATAAGGATAAACTTAAGTTTATTCAATTATTATATACATTAATTAAACAGCCGTAATTTAAAATAGATTCGTAATCGTTTTTAAAGAAAATGTTAGCTCATTCATTTGAACTCACGACATGAGCATCTCTATTCCGATGTCATTTGTTTGTCATCTGTCATGTCAATTTCAAATAAAAGTGAATGGTGGACTTTTTTAATTTTACAATACGTTTTGTAAATCTTGATTCAAATAATACTTAAAGTGAGTTAAAAACGACAATTTCTTTCGTCTGTATTTATTAACGATTTTGAGTTTTCCAAGTAAAACATCTGAAATAACCTAACCTTTTCAGGTCTCACTCGCAATGGTGTTTTTATCAATGATAAATTATGTTCGATCGAAAGGACCGGACGAGTTTTGGCGCAAAAGGAAGATCTTTCGACTAGCTGCTCATTACGTGGGTCGCAGACGCAATTGTTATTCCGTAGCCGTGCGTAACGTCCACCGTGCATTAGTTTACGCAACAAAAGCAAGAAAGCTGAAGAAACAAGATATGATAGACTTATGGAATACAAGGATCACAGCAGCTTGTGAACAACATAACGTAACAGCCTTTACATTCAAACAAGGCTTGGATCGTGCTAATATTATGTTAGATCGGAAATCATTATCAGACCTTGCCGCTTGGGAGCCACGTACTTTCGAGTGTTTAGCAGCAGTTGCCAAAAAGAAGGTTGAACTGGACGGTTTTATAGACGGAACAGATTCTAAAAGCCCCACTGGAGTCAACCTCAACTTAAAAGATGTCATGCTTGATGCGTGGTTGAAGGAAAAGAAATAAATCTCCTTGTAGCCTTTATTTACTTTTTAGTTTAGTCGTTAATAAATAAATCTTATCCTAAGTATATGTAAACATTTTCATTTATGAATTTTTCATTTCTCTTTTTAATTTATTGGTCAATTCTTTCTGCTTCTCTAACATATACAAGTTTTCTATTTTTCTTCTTTGTTGTCGTTCAACATCTTTGATTACACCTTCATGCATTCTGTCCCTGAAACAAGCAGAACTGAAATTAGGTACCAAATCCCTGCAAATGTTAAGTAACTTAGAGAGGGATTCATAAAATTAATAAATGACTGTGATAAAGATTCACAAGACTTATTTTAGTGTTATTGCATATTATAAGCTCTTCAACATTCAGCTACAGTTAGGTATTAATGCTATTTATTTGTTATTAATTATTTTTATACGTAAAGGACCCTTTTAGTAGACTGGTGGTGTGTATTCACGAGTAGCTAGTGAAAAAACAAGCTTTGTTTACCTGTCAATCTTCTGTTTCAAATGCACGTAACTTACTATACCGCATGAAACGCAACATGATAATGCTAACACAAGTTTTGAAGTTGTAGATGCCATGTAAAATTGTTTCGTTGTGGTTCAATAATGCACAAAAATACTTGTCTAAGACTTCATTAAATTTAACCTCAAAGGAATAATCAAGTGTATGATCCACAGAACCACAGACTAAGGAGCACAGAACACTATACTCACAAGTAGAGATGGGAAAAACTGCTTATTTGTTTAAACGTTATACTTATTTAAAAAGTGTGCTTTTTAAACACTTTTTCACTTAAATGCTTTTTAGTTTAAAGCTAACAAAATTAACGTTTAAGCGCATTGACTATTATGTTAAAAAAAGCTTGCATCGTTGTTGTGTTGATAGCGAAATGCGAGAGTAGAGTCTTAAGATAAGTAAGTTTTTTTGTAAAAAGCGAGTTATATTTTTAACATAACATTACTATATTAATGTTTTGTTCATTGGCGTTTAAAAACATAAGTTGTTTAACTTTTGTAGTTGTTAACTGTTGAAATGGAAAAAAACTGCTTATTTTATAACGTTAAAGCGTACGTTTGAAAAGCGTGCTTGCAAAAGCGCTTTTCGCTTAAACCACAAATTAGAAAGATATAGTTAAACGCTTAAAAAGTCGTTTAAAAAGAGTGCTTGTAAAAGCGCTTTCACTAAGGGTCGTTGGAAATCATACTCAAGTCCTTGCCATTAAGGTCGTATTTCGAGTGCTTGAAATCATACTCAGATCCTGACTTGAGTATTGAGTAGAGTTCTGGAATGCGACCCTTAAACGTTTTTTAGTTTGACGCTTAAAAAGTCGTTTAGAAAAACGTTTAAGCGCATAGACTTTATGTTTAAAGAAAGCTTGCAACGTTATGTTGAATTAATTTGCTTAGGAAACATAGATGGCGCTACTTGAAACTTAGGCACGTTGTAAAAAATTAAAAAATATTGAGTATCTATAGAACTGGCCAGTGACCAACGCTTACGCTTGAAATGAAAAGCGTGCTTATGCGCTTATTTTAAAAAGCAGACTTTTTAAAGTGTTTTTACTTTAAACGCCCACCTCTACTCACAAGGAGAGATATGTGAATATTCGTAGAGTGAATGAAAAGTGGTGGAGTGAATGAGAATTTTGAGTGACATTAGAAAAAATTATCGTTCACAATATTTGGATACACGCAGATGTCAAATCAAGACTGTAATACCAATAGCAGCATTTTGAGAAATGCTGCATAAAGGATTTCTCGGTTTTATGTAATAATTTGAGGTAATAAAATAACATAAAAAATACATGTAACATATTCTTTAAATCAGGTATTAAAGAATAATAATTGTACTTTGTAAAATAAGCTACACTATACAAAAAAGAATAAATTTATTTCCCCGTGACAACCGCTCTGTATAGCGTTTGTAATGGAATTACAATCTTACATTCTTTTGATTTGGACACGATAGAGCATAATCGTAACAAACAATGAATATTTTATATAGAATAGAGAGGTATTGTGTTGAGACTGCTGCATATATTCCGGTTGGACCAAATTTTTCGATCACTGGATTTTAAGAATTAGGCTTTTTTAGACTCTCAATGTAGGTTCCACGTGCAAAATAAGCGTATAATTTTTGGGGATTAAATATTAAAGCCAAACAATTTTTCAGAAGTTTTATTCGGCAAGTTCAAAATCACTTTAATAAATAAAAAAATAGTCAAAAGTTCATACAAATAAGGAGAAAATGTACAACGTCGGCTTTAAGTTTACAAATCTTAGGTAATGTTTTTGTCAAATTCAATGTAACGAAAGGGTTTCATGTAAAAATTTGAGGAATACAAAGAAAGATTCTATACAATACAATAAAATCGAGGAAACTGTTTTTTTTTAAAACAAAAACCTTCACATTTATTTTCTATGCATTTTATAAAAATTATAAAGTAAAAATGAGTATTCTTCGTCTATATCATCCCTACTTTAAAAGTAGGTGTCAATGCCGAGTCTTATTCTAGACTATTATTTAACAATAGTACAATTTATAATTTATAAAAAAAACACATCACCCTGTTCACTAACTCACGACTCAAACATTCATTCCAACTTATTTGCAATAGCGTCCCTCACTAGTCTTTTAAAGCTTAAAAAGGCTGGATGTGGCCAGCCACAAAGAGGCTTCCAATGCCAGTCCTATAGATCCTATTTATTACTTTTTGTTTTATTGCAGTGGACAATAGTACTAAAGGTCACTACAATCTCTTAAGACCTCTCCTCTTCCTCCTCCTCCTTCCGTCCTTCTGCCTCTAGTGATCACCACACATCTCTGGATTTCGATTGAAATTGTGCAACTAGCATCCACAATCTAAGAAGTAGTTATTATTTAGTATTCTGTGACGTAACGTAGATATTTTCTTGTACTGTAAACATTACGTTTGCCTGTTTAATGTCTTTCAAAGTTCCTTGGGAGTTTCTTAATTGCCCTTGTAACGAATTAGTTGTTTAAAAGCAATTTTCAATCCCTGAGACTGTCTTGTCCGTCCAAACTCTACCACCAGCCATTATCTTTCTTTTTAACTTCATTATCATTGATTCAAATTTAGCCTGCGTCGATTATGGCACAGCTACCTGCTGCAATTGTCATAGAAACTGGCAGACCCCCTGTTCGGGATCTCAGCAAACTCGCGCTTTGGTGTGCATAGTTTACTGCTGAAATCTACGTTGCGCTTCCTGGAACAAAATATTAATTACTATTAAAAATAGGGAGAATGCACGTTCCAATATTACTTTTTTCTTAAGTCCGTCTTCCGGAGTTATTCGGGTTTTGCGGAAGTTAGCGAATATTTAACATTATACAACTTTTCTATACAATACTAAAGTACACACGCCAGCACATCAAGCTACACATTGACGTATGCACCGTTGTTCCGTTGCACTGGAGGCGATTTTCGAACCAAAATTTGTAGTTTGGTGTGCCGTTGTCCGTACAATATCATGTCATCAACAATTATATTATAATAAAGAGTGTTCAAAATTACATATGAAATTTCATGGAATCTACTTTAAATTCTCGAAACATTTTTCTAACTTTTTGTGGCAATTGTTCGACAAGCTGATTGTGATTTTTATTACCAAGGGTTCGTTAGAGAAAGTTGTACAGTATTATGGGTGAAGACACTACATGAAATACCAAACGTATTGTTTATGAAACCGTTCATATTATTTATAAAAAGTTCATATTATTGGTCCACTCTCCACTTGGCTCCACTTGAATGGAGCTCTCTAAAAAAAGGATTTGACATACACTTGCAGTAAAGATATATGTTGCTACAAAATTCCTGAATTGATTTCTTAGTAGTTCGATACATAAATTAAATATTGTAAAAAAAGTCTAAATAATTTACGATAGCCTTACCCCCTGCTAGGCAGGTCCATCTGGTCGACGAGCACCGACTTGACATATAGTCGGTCGTTGCACCACAGGATGCATAGAGATCGCGGTTCTAGTACATTCATATCGTACTCCCACGATAGCTCCACCTGAAATACGTTTCCATACTGTACATCCATCATCACCGCATTAAACTATGCACATCCAAATTTAAATATAGAATCTTTTTTAATAAGAAAGATTTTTCTTGGCTTGTCGTGATCAGCTTTTCAGCCACTACAGCAACATGAAAAGAAAATGTTGAAACGGATTTTTGTAAGAAAGGGTATCAGGCGAGGAAATATGACATATATATTACATACTAATACTTAAATATAGAAGAAATTTTATAAAATTCAACATTTAATTTTATTTGTCTTACATTATTACTTTAAATAAATCTAAATGGATAAGTGTTTATCTTCGTTGGTGTGTGTCTTTGATAGGACGGAGTGAAGGTTCAATCTGATGCTGCCTATTTCCTTATTGAGTCATAAATGGTTTGGTCAAAAAAGGTTTACCTTCCTAACTTTGCCGCCCAAGTCCATTGGATGTGTCACGACGATAGTATACGTAGTTCCATGTTCTAATCTGTAATTATTAAAAGAGAGTTTACGAAAGGTTGGAATACCTTACTTTTATAACAGGGACTGAAAGAGGTAAACTTAATGCCTGCTGATAAGATAGATTTCCATTGCCGCTAATAGAAATACACATTGTAAATTAACATCATCGACCCATTTATACGTCCGACTATAGGACACGCGTCTTCTCTCAGGCGAGGGTTTAGGCTATACACTGGCCCAATGCGGGTTGGGGATTTGACACACACCTTCTTCGATGTATAGGTTTAATCACCATGTCCCTTCACCGAAAAGCTCCTAATTCGCACATAAATTCCGCAAAACTCATAGGTGCTGGCCCAGATTCGAATCCAAAGCCTCTGCTTGAGAGGTGGTAGGTCAAACCATTAGGCTACCACGGCTTTTGTATATTATATAGTAAGTATATATATGCAAACATTTATATAGTTACAAAAAAGTGGAAAAACAATATTTGTATGCCTGTTCCAGTAACATATGAGGACTATTTATGCGTGTCACGTTTTGTAAGCATATTTTAGGCAAATAAATATTATTCATTCATTCATTCATTCTGTCAGTAAGTAATATTGCACGAGCTAAAACGCCCTCAAAGTCTATCACTCTTTCGATCGGTGTATTTATTATAAATAAATGTAATGTGTAAATTTCACCCATATTGTTTAACACACGTAGGTACTTTAAATACTTACTTTACATAATTGCTTGGAGTGAGATCCATTCCTCTTATAACTCCTCGGTCTGACAGTAGAGTCACTTTCAGGAAGCCCTGGCGAAAAATTATTATTATTAAATATGCACTGGAAATTTTGCAATATAATAGGGTGTTAGTTTTATTGTTTCACTCATTAAATAGTAAAAGTTTGATTTGTTATAATTTCGCAGTTATAAGCTTACGGAAGTTGCGTCGCTTTTCCAATACAAATGTACCTTTACCTAATGGAGAATCCCGATCTACTGGCTGATTTTACCACCATATTGTATTACCGAATTAATTTTTTTTTCGCAATTCTGGTGGGAGTACCCATAGCAAAATTTGATTGTATTAAGGGGTGAAATCATACCCTTTCTGCTACGTAATTAAGTTAACAATTTGTATAATTATAAGTAAAGGAAAATAAAAAATAATTATGCCATTATATCATTCATTCATTCATTCAATCATTATATAAGCTTATATAAGTTTTAAAAGTTTTTTACCTGCACCCACGATTCAGCTCCTTTCGGGTTAGCTAATTGAATAGCAATTTTGTAATGTCGTTCTGAAAATTCATTCAAAATTATTAGCGATCTTACGAGACGGTTAAAACAATAAGTCAAGCGAAGAACTTACAAGCGCCGTAAATGTTGACGTAGACTGTACGAGGGCTCTGGTAATAGCTATTACATGATATTATGCACAGTATAATGGGTTAAGTAATATCTAACTACAGGGAATTGTAACAGTTATTCAACTTAATAATTCGACCCCTCCTACGTAATCTATCGCAAGCCACAAATATAGACACACCTTTTCATAAATCACTTTATTTTTAAATTGGTCTATTATACTTAGCAATAAAATTATAAAGTGTTAAAAATAATTACTATATTTTATATCAAATTCAAATGCAACACCTCAGGAGCCGAAGGTATTATGGTCATTTTTGACCTACAGATACATCAAAACGTTCTCCTATAAAGTTATACGTTTGGCCTTACAATTCTTTAGATAGGAGGGATCGAATTGTATATTAGTTACGGACAAAGTTAAAAATACTAGTTTTATTCAAATAAGCGAGGATTAATGAAGTTATACTTAAGCATATCCATAGATAAGAATCCTTTGCATTGTTAATAAAGTCTGTCAAAACGCTATAGATAACGTTAGTGGTGTTTAAAATAGCGCACGTGACACCAAATACTGCCGTGACTCAAAAATTGAGAAATGAAATCAATATAGTTTATTTGCAAGCCAACACGTTATTAACGATGGCAAAAGTGCATAATACTTGACCACATAAGTATAAGTTTGTGTCACATAAGTATAAGTGCCATTTCTGACATGCAAATTTTTTTACAATATTGTAGCATAGAAGTCGTTATAATAAACACTTAAATATTATTTTGTCATCTCTATTATAAATTTAATTTACAATATTTAATGTATTCTGATCATAATATAATAATTTAAATAAATTTGAAAATGAGAAATTAATGTTAAATGTAAAAACAATTTTTTAATAGTACTTTATACAATTATAATTTTTAAATTCCATTTGAGGCATTTGTTTTACTTATTCGGTCAGGTATTAAATTAAAATGGTCGATAATGAGAAGAAAAAAGGCCGAAGGTTTTATTTGGGGCATTATAGTCAATTATAATTTTGCGTTTATAAGCGAGAATGTTATAATTATATTGGTTTCATCCAGTATTTTTTGCTTTCTCAATTCCACAATTTTGAGTTACGACAGTTATTTGGTTTCGTGTGCGATGGGAAGTGGAAAGAAATGTATTTAAATTAAATATTTAGTTTAAAACTTTATAGAATTTTAACAGATAGCTCATTTAGCTGTTACATAGACATGGATCCGAGAGTCTCAGAAGAGAAATATAATACACAAACAAATATGTATAGTAAATAAGTAGGTATTAGTAAATAAAAAGGTATTTATGTAGGTAGTATGTAAATAAGTAGGTATTAGTAAATAGGTATATACATACGGCAAAATGGAGCTTCTTTGGCGGTCATAAGAAAGTATTTGGCACCAATATTTTCTTGTTCTTCCGACGGATACACTTCGTTCTCAGAATTGTTGTTTTTGTTTGTAATAAGGCCTGGTGAACTGTCTGCGTGGAATCTGTGGAGATTAATCAGAAATTATTAAATGATATTACTATTAATATTGATTGAAATCGTATCAATGCATTTAAATAGTTAAATGAACCGTTACGATCCATTTATATTAGGGGTATCCATAAAGATTTCCCCCCGTCAAAAAAAAAGAAAAAAAAAAGGATCCATTTATATTGTGGTGGAATGGAATGGAAGTGAATTTTTGTAACGGTATTGTACATAGCATAATGAACTTTATGGTCAATTGTGTAACGTACAAACTAACGAGACAAAATCTTTTTTTTATAATATCAAGTGACGGGACGAACAAGTCGTGCGCCTGATGGAAAGCTACACGCCTGTCCATAACAGTTGCAGTGCCACTGCACCCGTCACACTGAGACATAAGTTGACAAGTCCTATGTGCCTGTAATTTCATCAGCACCCTTACTCTTCAAAGCCGGAACGCTGTAATACTCACATTACTGCTTGGCGGCAGAAATAAGTAATTCCGAGGAAGAATTTGGCTCGTATCTAGTTTATACGTTACACAATTGACCATAAAGTTCATTATATCGTTACAATAATTCGCTTCCATTCCGTTCCGCCGCAATATAAATTCAGCCCTAGATTGAAGTTAGTCAAAATTATCCAAATAGCGTAGTAATTTCTAAAAGAAACGTGTTATTAAATGAAATTTATTATTAATATGTTTGTGTGCCTATACTCGTAATATTTGATCGGGCACAGTGTAACTGTATTTTGTTACTGTAAACTTCTTTGTAGTGAAGATTTTAAGAGGTGGTTTCCATTTTTTGACAATCGTTATGTACTATCTGTTTTTTTCATAAGTAAATGATTTATGAGTTCGGAATCTTTCCAACTGGTAAGCTACTGGAGAAGTATAACTGTTGGATTTTTTTCTGTTTCTTTTTTTATGATACAAGTGACGGGATGAACAAGTCCGTAGCAGTTGCAGTGTCACTTACAGTTTTAAATCACAAAGATTTGAGGGGACATTGACACTGCGCCCATCACCCTAAGACATAAGTTGACAAGTACCATGTGCCTGTAATTTCATCAGCACCCTTACCCTTCAAAACCGGAACACATTAATGCTTAGTGGCAGAAATAGCTATATGTTGTGTAGCTTGAGATAAAAAACGGTAAATAAAGGAAAATAATAAGTAAAAATACATATATAAATAAATAAGTATTCGAACCTTTGGTATAAAAAAGCCACATGTGATCATACGCCAAAAGTGCTTGTAAAAGTGGACGTAGTTAAACAAAAAGGAACCAATGCACATCCAGTCACTTTCGAGATATGGCAGTTTGAAGTTAAAAATGTTTCCCACTCATGTTTTATTTTCAAGACTTAAAATGTAATGTAACTCCAGATATATTTATTTATGTTCATATGTTGGATTTTTTTTGCTGATCTAAGGGGTTAGGCTTTAGGAACAGTTTGGTAATTTTGTGGATTGGATCCTTTTTGCTTAACTACGTCCAATTCATAAAAATAATACAAATTACACGAAACAAGTTACATAACTGTAAATTTTTATGACTCTCATATTTAAGCATAAAAAGTTATCGAGTAATTTAGTTCACATAATCTTTAAACCTCTCTCCTGGAAAGTTATCATTTTGCAGATGTGACCTTATTACACCAAGGGTACGGTATTTATGTTTGTAATTACCCCATGACAGCACACCCGTGACCGCAGTGGAAACATTTTCCTGATATGAAATGCTGATATGATGGACATTGATGACCTGTAATTATTTAAAATGCAGATTTGTTATAATTATAAACGAAAAAGATGGTTTTGTACATAAAATTATAGAACCACCTTTTTGACATAAATAAATAATTTACTACCATATTTTACCTAAATTTCAAGAAAGCAATACATATAGTGTTGATAATGCCTCTCTATGAAATCCCGGTATGATTGCATTGTATTTT
Source organism: Hyposmocoma kahamanoa (assembly GCF_003589595.1). Classification (NCBI taxonomy): domain Eukaryota; kingdom Metazoa; phylum Arthropoda; class Insecta; order Lepidoptera; family Cosmopterigidae; genus Hyposmocoma; species Hyposmocoma kahamanoa. Next base: position 3,881,125 of record NW_020654748.1, read on the forward strand.
GTTCTATATTTTTGTCGTGGAGTTAACGTTACTTAATTAGAGTATCAAGAAATGTTTTGTAATTATGTAAGTAACCAGCAAGCAAATTTTACGAAAAAAAAAGCAAATTTTACGTTCCGCAGCGGTATAATCTTCAATTTCACATATTTTGAGTTACAACATTATTGTAATAGCAGTAATAATAATAACGCACACACTCAACTTAGCCCCGCACCAGGAAAACCCTGTGTCGCGGGTGCTATGAACACACACGTAGACAACCACAAATTACACCCAAACTCACGAGAGAAATAAATGTAGGCCATACAAATATTTCTTCGGCGTGGGAATCGAACCTGGGACCTCTGCGTGGGAGTTCGGCATGGTAATCGTTCGGCCACGGAGGCAGTTGTTTTTTTTAATAATTACGTGATTTTTTATTTCAGCAGCAGATATTATTCACATTATATATACTTAAAGGTTAGGTGAGTGATATCTCTTTATAATTTGGGTTGTAGAAATTGAATTGTACTTAGAAGATTTTTTTTGATTAATTATATTTATATTTTATTTTTTGCATTACTAAGTAAGCTGGTTCAATATTAAAAATACTTACCAATATAAGGGCACTTCGAATTTATAGACTCCGTGAACAATTTAATCGCTCTGACATGATTACAGGCCACTAATACTCTGGACGCTTCTTCCAGTCCTTGTTTAACCAGTGTAAGAGGAACTAATGGCCCTTCAGTTAAGTCACAACCAGGTTGTTCCTTCCCATTATTGGGATAAAAGTCCAGATGTCCGACAGGTTGCGACATTCCATATCCTGCCATAAATACAAAATCTGTCGCACGTGTAAAACAAACACGTCGGTAATTAGTGATAAATGCGATTAATACATAAATATAAATTTCATATATAAATGAATGGAACAGCTATAAAGCGTTTATATATTTACATAATAATATTTACATAGACTTAGAAAATATGGGTTAGTTGATTATCATCAAATTGTAGAGCGATGAAGCTTATATTTCGAGGTGCGTTGTGAGTGGCTCAGAAAAATATCATCTTTTTTAGGTATTCAGTGAGTATCTTCAAGGTCTTTCTGATTAGTAAACAATCAATTAAAATATGTTATTTTTTCGACGTATCGTCATATAAAGTGCTTTTCTTCGTTGGAAGGAGTAAATCATTAATTCAATAAATTAAGGTGCCCCGGTCCCCTTTTTAACAGGTTAAAAAAAGGGAGGAGGTTCTCAATTCTACGTATTTTTTGTGTGTATGTTTGTGTGTATTTGTGAACCGACTTTGATGATTCTTTTTTTGTTGGAAAGAGGGTACCTCAGTATTGGTCCCATTTACATTTGAAGAAAATGTTTCACCTGTAAGGGTACCAAATCAGGGGCTAAATCAGGTTTGGATTTCAATCACTTTCTGTTAACCGTTTTCAATAAAACTTTGCATATAGAAGTGATTCCACAAATTTTTGAAGTTGGTTTATTTTTTTTTATAAAATAGGTATAATTATTTTATTTTTCCGGATTTAAATCGCGTATATTTGTATTTTCAAACAAACCTTTTGTTTTGTTTGTTTGAAAAAACAAATATACACGATTTAAATCCAAAAAATAATTTCATTTCCTATGTGTAACAATCGCGAAAACCTAAGAACTCGATATATAATTATTTTTCTCTCGTTTTTTGTTACAATTATAACTTATAATATTCTGTCTCGTGCATTTGATCGATAACACAATAATGTAACTAATACAATTTGTAAATGTATATTCCATTTTAATCTATATTTCAACATGGCGGCTACTATCAGTGACGCGGGTAGCGGTAATAAATTTTGGGCCACAATAATATAGTTTATGCCATCGATACGACAAGAAAGAGAAAATTTAGTTTTACGGTAAAAGTTTCTAATTGTATGGAAATATGTTGTTTAATAATAATAACTTTTTTATAAAAGAAAACCGACCTCAAAAAGGTTGTGGACCTACATCTATTTGCCAAGTTTTAATGAAATCCTCTACTGGAAAGTGTGTGAAATCTAATATACTGGATTTATCACCTAATTGTGGAATATTTTCTTCAAATTTAAATGGGACCACCACTAAGGTACCCCCTTTCCAACAAAAAAAGAATCATCGAAATTGGTTCACAAATGTTGGAGTAATCGCATAACATACACAAAAAAATACAGTCGAATTGAGAACATCCTGTTTTTGGAAGTCGGTTAATAAAAGTGCAAAGATTATGCGTCAAATTACATTAGGTTAGAACAATGAACTATAAGATCTAATACCCTCCCTTTGAGCCTGTGAAAGTAATTCAAATTTTTAAGACGATGAGCTCACGTACCACAAGGATGATGCAACAATAGGTGCAGCGACAGATACATTAGATAATTAGAAGCGAATGTGCAATACATACAAAAGGATACAAAAATGCAAACCCATCATTAAACATGATCGAATCTAATTAGAAAGTATTTAATAGAAAACATTTTGTTTTACGATTTTAGAAAATGAAAACAAAAGCGTTATGCAAGTTTTCATGTATCATAAAACAAAAGAAAAGCTGAACGAGCTTCAAAAATGTGGCATCCATTTCCATGATCTCGAATTTCTCGAATGACATTCAAACTAATAATAATGTTATTGTGGGTAAGCAATTTTGCACCTTGTTATCATGATCAAATGTTTACCTAAAAGGAATATGCTTTTTCCATCGGTGTGTATGACGTCAACGAACTGGGCATCGGAAGGATCCAACCGGACATGTATTGGCATTCCTTGGAAATAGGGCTCCGCCGGGTCGAGACCCGTAATCCTGCCCAAGCCCTATGAAATGAGAGGCTAAATCAAAGATAAAACGACGGCTCAGTTGGCAGAGAAACGTGATGATTCACTTAAATATAATATATAGGCGGGGTAAGAGGAACACACTTTATTTTGAGTCGAATGTATTGAGAAGATAATACTTATATACTTCAAAAATAGAATCCTGAGCGTAACGAGGGTTTCAAGGCACGAGACGCAAAACAACTTTGCTGCCGAGCGAAACACACAACTTTTCACCTCACTATAGTGAGGCAAATGGTAGATGAAAGAACAGTTGAACTATAACAAATCAGTTTCATTCATTCGTACATCAAAAATTAGTTATCGTTGTCAATTTAATGTCAACAATAATAAGAATAAAATATACCAACGGATTCATATTACTTAAATAATGTACGACAAATCGCGTAGTTGAATGTGTCATTATGTTTTTTTTCATCGAAAGAAAAACTCGTCAAGTTCGAATTTCAAATACCTTTTCCACTCTAGCGTAGAAAAAACGCTTTTGCGCGCAGATTTCTAATGAGAAAGAAAGCCTTTCTGAGCTAGTGAGGTGAAATAGTTATTTTTGATATAAGTGCGGAAAGTTAGTCATTATTCACGAGTCTCGAGGCTTCTTGTCAAGACGCGAGACAAGTGAAAATGACAAATCCGCACGTGTATCAAACGATGTTTTTTAATACATTTGCGAAAAAACTACATTGAAAGTAAAATAAAACAGTATTTAAACAAAACTCATTTTCTGCTAGTAAATTAAAATAATGAAATACAACCACTGCAACCATTAGTTAAAAGTCTATGGAAATCTAGTTCTAACGTGCTGTTTTTGTTTATTTTCTGTAATATCGGTCTGTAACCACTTTTCTTATTATGAAGTCCTGGTACTTTTGTTTAAACTTCTTTAGGAACCCGTGCACGGTAGTGAGATACAATTTATCTGTAATACATAGAACAAATAAATATATACATAAAAATCTCGCCTGTCACCCATTCAGGGGTAGGCAGAGACTGTGGACCTCCACTCGATACGTTCATTATATAGTATTTGTAAATAAATATAAGTTTTAATGACGAATGACTTACATAAGTAAGTGATGTACATACATCACAAAGCACATAAATATTAAATAAATATACAACTTCTTTAGTTCTATGTTTAATTTTTTTTTTAATTTGTTAAGGCTTTGGCAAAGCCATCAGCCTAAACATGAAGTTTAATTATGTTTCTGTAAATATGGCCGCCACAAAGAGGATAGGCAATTTGAGGCGGCGTGCTTGGATTGACTCGGGATTCCTTAAAACAGGCCGCTACGGGTATTCTAGTTCGAGATTCGTATAATTTCGCGTTTTAATCTGCGATTAAGGCACAATAGCACTATCCTATTCCACTTTAAACTAGATTTCACAAAATAATTGAAAGTCAAAATAAAAACGTAACTTTTCCCTCCAAAAGGTCCAGAGCGAATCCTCTATGTTTAAGACTTAAAACAACAGTAAATTAAAAAAAACTGGAAAAGTAAAAAGCACTAGTGCGAGAAATCCAACTTTCCGCACGATTTGTAGTGCGAAAAATACCACGTTTTGAGCAACTGTATTAAAAAAAAATTTCTTTGCCTGTTTTATCAACTGAAGGACATTAATGCTAAACTCCTTAGATTATGAGTTAAGGTTTTAAGTCCTTTGAAGCCTTAACCCGGTGTTCTTCTTACCCCACCTGAACTTAATTAAATTTTGTGTTAAATCTTTTGTGAAACTGATTGTATGTGTAAAGTAATGTCTTTCCAATGGCATTTATCAAGCGGGAGGCAGTCAATACTCAATCAATTTTATGAACATTTATGGGCCCAGTAGGGATTGATAATATATATTTACATAATTTGTATTCTATAATAAATAAGTAAGAAAGCTTATTGCATGAATTTTATCTTGAAAGGCTTAAGAATAATAACGCATAGAAAGTCCTAGTCCGCACACGCTATGTGAGGCAAATTGAAGCGCGCCAAAAGGGCCTACACGAGCGGGCGGGCCTTCAGGGCTCAAGGTCAACTTGCACCGCGAACAGCTCAAGAATTTTAGCTAAAAATGACGAAATGTGCGGTAAATCAGTGTAAAAATACGTCAGACAAACATAAAATAGATACTAACATCACATTCCACAAGGAAGTAACGCGTTTCAATTTGTGTTTTTATATAAATATTCACTAAAACCGAAAATTAATCTGCTACTAAAACTAGCCTACATGAATTTGATTTTGCCTCACTTGTGACAGTTCGTTTGATATGAAACTATCATTCTATGCGTTATTATTCTAAGTTGAAAGGCATTTGAGGTTTAAAAACTAGGCTGAATGTTGATTTATTTTTCTTTTTATACGGTTTTGCAAGAACCCGTGCAAATGTTATTTTTATTTTTTTTCTTATTGTTACTTTTTTCATAGTCTACAAATTTGCGCGCGCAAAATTTGACATTTGAATATTATTCCAATAGATTGAACATGGTAACCTCAATTTCCTCAGGTCACAACACAACTTAAGTCGAAATTAAAAATTTCGGTTATGTTAATGACCTGTATAATTGTATTTTTATGTTAATTTAAAAGTTGGGGCATTCGATTGAGGTACGACCGATTCCATTCGAAAATTGTGCAATTTGATCAACTCAAGAAAGCTTCGCTCACTGCCCTTCGATCATAAAAGCGTCAATACAAGGAAAAACAAAACGATCACATCGTCAACGGGAAGACGGTCTACCTAATTAATAATAATAAGTTATATGTACTAAATATAAATACGATGTATAAATCCACATAGAAGTCCCAATTACAGTGTAACTTTCCAACTTTTGTAATAGTTTAAAATTATCCGGTATCCAAACTTACCTGTATCCTTTCTCCCGCATAGCCAGCTGTATGGGCACCTAACGAATGCCCAATTATATGAACATCAAGTGGATTCAAACCGTGTTCTTTCTGAAATGGAAATGAATCTTTATATCAAGTTCTCAGGGATTTGCGATTGCTACAAATTTTAAATGAAACTAGTTTTTTCGGATTTCAAAATGTTTTTCCAAACAAGCCAGCGTTTCGGATTCTTTACAGTTCCCATGTTCACGGCTGTATGTTTGATAGATCCAGTAACAATGGTTTCCTTATTAACGATCTCCTTGGTCGGGTGGCTTGCACACCGGTTTTTATGGTGTAGCCATCTCCGTGGTCCCGGGTTCTATTTCAATGTGGAAACTAAATTTTCTATATTGTCTCGGGTCTGTCGATCAAACAGAAAGACAAATTCCTTTGATCCGGTTGGATTCGCACACGCAACTGTTTGCCAGACCGGGGCTAACTCCTCTCCCAAATGAGCTATAACTACTAGCAGGAAAAGCATGTTTCAAATAAAATCATTAACATGCGTATTAATTCAGGCAAAACTGAAAATAGTATCTCTATTTTACTGAATAGGATACCAGCCATGCATAATTCACCCTAGACCACAAACTCAGCATTTAACAGCAAAATATCATAAAAAAAAGTTCAACAGTTACTTGCCTGTAAAGTATTAACAAAATGCGCAACTTCAAGTCCCACGAGGCGAGTGTTGGCTGTTGCCTGTGTGTACAGTGGTAAACTACCACCAGCCCAGTCCACTATCACCACGTTAAAGTCTCCCGCTTTTACAAGTTCGTCCTTCATTTCACTCACCTGAAACATTACTTATACTTTGCAAATACGTTATTTAACCTTCTAAGACCCAAGCAAGTATGCCCTCAGTTTTGTATGAAACACGTATTTTTCTACATAGCCTATGGTTATGTAAAATATGTATAACAGAAGTGAATTTGAATGCGATATTATCATCTTATTGTACACTGGTCGTTTAGGTGATCATACGAATAATATCCTCTGGGTCTGAACATTTCTCATGTTATGTACATTTTGATATATGCGGGGCCATTTTTATTCTCTGAAGGGGCCTTAGGAGGTTAAGAGACCCATGTCCCAGAGTACGCGTCGATTTCAGTGGACATATCGTAGTTTCATGTTTTTTTCAAATGGTAAATATACATTTTTATCACCGCTATTTAATGATCTCCTCAAAATATATATAAATAGAGTGTCTAGACCCATCACGCTGACCCGATATGGGATGGGAATTTCGCACATTTTCGAAAAGTGCGAAATGAACCTTTTTGGGCTGATAAATTTCATCACGATGTTTTACTTTATCATTAGGGAGAGGTATTGCTGCTAAACATTCACAAATGTACGTCATCAACCGTTCTTCAACTAACCCTAGTGGTACCCATCAATGTTTTATTTTTAATACAAGATTAATTAACTAATTTTTCATTGTTATTTTTTTTAAAACTTCACGAAGTTAATGCAAGTTATATGGAATTTATGGTGTTTTCAAACAGTATAATTTTGAAAATATTCAAATTAACGGAAAACTCCATATCAGTTTCTCAATCATGTCTACAAATTATTCGATATTCAATTATCCTATGTTAGGATGAAATATAGGATCGAATCAAAGTTTGTTTGTATATAGTGTGCTTACCACAGACCACATAAACACTTTCTTCCGCGGTGCTTACCGTACTGTGTTTTTAAATACAGACTACATTTTTTTTTTAATTTAAAGAGTACCTACTTTACGATTCTTTTTTAATGTTTCTTTACTCTGTAATAAGATATGACGTCCAAACTGACAATACGAATTTTTTTAGTACAAAATAAGCATACACTCTTGTATAATAATCACACTAAGGGTCGTATTCCAGAACTCTACTCAATGCTCAAGTCAGGCCTTGAGCAGACTTGAGTATAATTTCAAGCACTGGAAATACGACCCTAATGGCAAGGACTTGAGTATGATTTTCAGTATTCACTGCAATACTCAAGTCCTGACTTGAGCATTGAGTAGAGTTCTGGAATAGGACCCTTAGAGTTAAGAAACGATGTAACAATTTTTAAATAAAAATTTTAAATAAACAATATCTTACATGGAAATCGTCTTTAAGACACATATACGGTTATTTAACTAACTAGGTTTAAATAATATTTTGTATAGGTGTTGCAGGTTAATATGTAAAAAATGTTGTTCATACTCGATATTTAGATTTGAATTGTAAATTTTACCCAGTTAGAAAGCGGTGTGTCAATAAATCCATGGATAATCATTTTGGTAAGCCTTCGTGGACTGAAGTTTGATTTTACTATTGTCTTATTCACGTTCACGTTCAGTAGCTGCCCGTCTGTAGGGTTCTTCTTAGTGTATAATATGAATCTGAAAAAAGAAACTATCTTCAATGTCCTGAGCAATTTCAAATGGATGAGCCCTCGCATATATTCCTGCCTGTCAATGTCACCAGCGCTCCGAGTACGTGTTCTTTTCACTTTAAACTGAAATTGTGGCTAATCCGGCCATCTTTTCTCAATTTAAATGAACACTATAATTTTAAATAATGTTATTTTGAACGAAAAGAGCCTCCCAGCACAACGTACCATTCCTTTACCTATACATCTGGCGCATTTTGGGCAACAATCTGCGAGTACCTCACGCCTTTTAATATTACTGTTGTCTTTATAATTACTTTTTAATATGTTTGTTTATTTCATATTCTACTTTAATTTGCCTCCAATGTCCTGAGCAATAATTTAAAAAAATCATAGTTAGGTTTTTACTCTAAGTTTCAGTGCTTAATGTCCAACGCCTGTGTACGCTGAAAATATGTCTACCATAGTTTCGACCTAGAATGGTGCAGGCTTTTGAAATGGAGAAAAAATCACCGTGAATGTCAAATAAACGAGCCCATTAATTAATATTATTGAGACTTTTTCGTCTCTTGGGTAATTTATATTTTAAATTAAACATTTTCTATTTCTTTATCTCTGTTTGTATTTTTTATATCACGCTTTTCGGTGATTTAGACTGCGTGACATGAAAATAAAATTACATCGAAAAAGGTTTAAAAGACTCATGGAAGGAACGTTGAATACCATCGTACTATGAGACAGACTTAAGATTCTCGACTTAGATATATGCCACATTTTAACGTGACGTTGAATCACGTAATTTAATTATGTACAGGATGTAGAGATTACGTGACTAGAGATGCTTATTAGTACTTCTGGTATAGATATCTAAATTATATCGTAGAACAACATTATATCTTACGTGGGAATAATAGCTTCTTATGCCCATTAACTAGAATTAAAGTAGGTAAGTACACGAGACTGCCTACTTGTATTGTAACTGTATTTCATATTCATTTCAAATCAAGGTAAACATTCTACAGGACTGGTTATTGGTTTTAAAGATTGCAATACATACATTTCAGTGCCGCACAAAGTACTTTATAATTTTGTACGGCAAATTGTACAGTGTTTGTAACGATCGCAATAAGAAGTAACATTTTATACACAAATATTTTACCACAACTGTTTCTGTAAATCATGGTAGGTACTTTGTTGTAGTGTAGTTATAATATGATACTTTACCTCGTGTTAATTACAACTCTTGGCAGCGGAAAGACGTTAAAAGGCCGGTGAATGAGGTGGTACCAACTCCTCGTGATGTTCAGACATCCCAGATCATCGTAACACCTTGTTTCGTTTTCAACTGCAAAAATTAAAGAAGTTCGGCATTATAACGAATTTTTAGCCGTAGCGCCATCTTCAGTTCAGTTTTATTTCACTCAACGGACCTTTAGAGCTACCAACTATTACAAGAGACGTCGCTTTATAAATTATAATATTAAATGTAACATATATTATGATGTTTCACAGCCATGACATTATTTTTTTTTGTGAAATTATTCCACTAGTCAATTATAATTATAAATACAAAGATCGAACACAAAGAAAGGCTTTCGCGATTCACCATGACTAGCGTTGGCTGAAAGAGATCTTTTCTAGAGATAATCTCACCGTTGTATACGTCCTTTGTAACTTGTAATTTTTAATTAGCCTAGCCTAGTAACTTTTAATAAGCTTTCTTATAATAGAGGATTATTACAGGCTGCTGTCACAGCGAGTTCAGTTAGTAAAAATGGAAGTAAATTAATTTGCTACTGCCCGAACTCAGTAAAGGTTAAATCGTGCTACATAGCTGCACTTTTGTTGACTATTTTATTTATTGTTTGCTCCGTATAAATTTGATTAAATAATCTTAGAACAAAGTACTAAAAAAAACCAACCTCAAAAGTCATTAATCCCCTAGTGTGCCACCCTTAGAGGTGGAATACTTTCGTCAAATTTAAATTAGACCACTATATAGGTATTCTCTTTCCAACAAAAAGAGAATCATCAAAACCTGTTCACAAATGGCGGAAGTATTGCGTAACATACGTACAAAAAAAACATACAGTAGAATTAAGAACCTCCTTCTTTGTTTCAGTCTATCAATAAATAACACAAGTGCAACTACAGTTATAAGCATCACCACCAAAAAGGATTCCTTAGAAGTTGTCGATTTTTCGATGCTCGACCGAAAAAACAAACACGATTTAACTTTATATAATAACGAGCCCTGTACCCCACCTACGGTGGGATCGGGCTCGGCCTGCGGCGCATGGTCGGGTTCAGGTTACGGGGTGTGCTCATGCTCTTCGATGGCAGAGCAGTTAGTACTACGGGCGCTTGATGAGGAGTTCGATTCCCGATTTCCGGCCAATTTAAGAAACGAACATTTATAAGTTGGTTTTGGTTTGAGTAATCTGGGTTATCGTTGTTTTGGTATTTATACTACAGGAAATTCGGCAGTAGTTTGGCATTTTTATAATTGTAAGATCTTGTACTCGTAATCTATTACGCCTCCGTATATTACCTCCTTGCGAACGCGTGCGGTCTCGTCCTCGGCCTACAGCCTCGGCACTAACGACTTTGTTTTAAAAAAAATTGCCTTTATCTTTGCAATTGCAAAAATATATTTTGACTGATTATTATCAAACAATCTTAGAATTCTTTTCGTGCCAATTTTCAGTCCGAGCAAAGCAAGTTTTTTCAACAGCCATTTACATCAAAAAAATACAGGTATATCGAAAAACGGCGGAAACAAAATGTTTAGCCTAAATTATGATTGAAGCCATGCCGATTTCAGTTGAATTAGAAGAATTTTTTGTCTATCGCCAAAAAAGTTTGTATGGCAGCCATAGCGAACAATGGCGAAAAATTAATTTTGACCGCTAATTATTATTAAACATTCATAGAGACCCCGACATGTGCATTTTCAATCCAATTAGAGCAAATTTTTATCTGCCGCTAAAAGAGTTTGTATGTCAGCCATATTGAAAAAAGGCGAAAAATAAATGTTGACCACAAATTATTATGAAAAATCTATAGAAACCCCCACATGGCGATTTTCAGTTGAATTAGAGCGAATTTCTATAAACACTTGTTTAGCGGCCATATTCAAAAATGGCGAAAAACCAATTTTGATCACAAATTATTATCAAGTATTCTTAGAGATCCTCATATGTCAATTTTCAAAGGGATCTGAGCAATTTTTTTTCTGCCGCCAACGAACGCTTCTATGACGGCCATGTTTGAAAATGGCGAAAAACAAATTTTGAGTAAAAATTATTATCCGGCACTTCTAGAGGCCTTCACATGCCAATTTTCAACCGAATCAGAGCAAATTTTTTTCGGCAGCTATTTTCAACGAAAAAAACACTTACATATATGGCAGCCATATAAAAAAATGGCGAAAACAAACTTTTGACCCCAAATTATGATTAAGGACTCCCTAAAGACCTTTGCATGTCAATTTTCTGCCGGATCGAACCTAGTTTTTCTTCGGCCGCCATTTTGAAATCGCTTTCTTGAGAATTTGCTAACCCAGGCAGTTGACCAGTGTTACCCTCTATGACATTTCTTCGAGCACCTCCTACCTATCTCTAATAGTTTCCGTGATAGGAGGCTTTGAAATTTGTATCGCGGCCATCTTGTTTATTTGAATTTCAAACATTTTTTTACTTCCCGCGGAAATTGACTACCTCATAATGTACCTCATAAAAATGGACAAATATTCCCTCCATATATTATAGTTTTTGCAGGCCGTTGATCATTCTTTCATATTTTCCATATTCAGGTCCTCTCATATTTGATTTTTTTGCTTTGGAGCCTATCCGCGTACAACGGTATAAATATCTTTTTTCCACCATATCGGGAAGTATGCTTTCTATTTCTATCAGTGAGTAAGAATTTGTAGCTTTATTATATGTAATAGGTTCACCTAGTAGCAAATTAATTTACTTCCATTTTTATAAACATCATAAATCATTTAGAGTTTAATGGGTGACACTATCACCCATTTACATTACGATGGGCGATTACAAACCAACTGAATAACAAATAGTCAATGGGCGATTATACCTAACTTTGCACAGATATCATTAATATCACGAGATTTTGAAATTATCCTGGCACCTGTAGCGGCCTCGGGCCTACAAACCGTGCGTCCGTCGAGAACATTAATGTTGAAACGCGCCTTTTCTTTAAACAAGGCTCAGTAATTAACTTATAGCATACAAAGCCAACGGAAGCATTGCGGAAATACATATACATTTTTATGATTCTTTGTACTTTAAGCAGTGTAGTAGTAGTTACTCGTATGAGCAGTTAGAAAAATGCACGAGTTTGTATTAAACGTTAACCCTTTGACCGCCGTAACAGCTTAAAAGTGTCTTACACTAACTTGGCTGATCAATCAACCAATAAAACCCTTTAATTTTCATTTGAAATTAATAAATAATTATTAAGATATTCCATGTAGTATTTACATATTCTAGTTAAGTATGGATTCATAGTTGCATTTTATGTTCAGTTATGTTTTTCTTCGACTTAGGGCTCATTCCCCAGTCGTGATGCTAGATAGTCGAGAAGTTTAAAGTGTCGTGGCTTGTACATTTCAATGAATTTGTTCACATATACTACTACACGATTAATTGTCGACTTTTTTGACGTTACGACGACAGACTGACAATGGGAAGAGTTAAAACATCATGAGAAAAATGTGACGACAAATAATCGCTGCTCCAAACGTTTCTGTCGTGCAAACGACAAGGCGCTGCTGTGAACCGATAAATTGTCGTCACGATCTAGTGGGAACAGCTAGACACAACAGTCGTTGAACGATAAAATAAACGTCCACGACAAAAAAATGTTTTTGATCCCTATTGTGTTTCTAGTATCATAAAATCAGTTTAGACCTTAGATATAGTCTTTTATCACAATTATTGTATTAAACGAAATTAAGTAAAAACGTTTATTGCTAAATGTTTATTGTTCCAAGTTTTATCAGATCATAGGTTAAAAAGAGTTGTAAAGTTTGAAATAAAAACATTATTGTCAAAAAATATAACTTTTTTATGAAAGAACTGACCTCAAAAGTTCGTGGAATTGTGCGCTATACCAGATTTATCCCCTAAAAGTGGCAAACACTTTTAGAGGAATATTTACTTCAAATTTAAATGGAACCAACATTGAGATACCCTCTTTCCAACAAAAAAAAGAATCATCGTAATCGGTTTACAAAGTAATCGCGTAACATACATACAAAAAAAAATACAGTCAAATTGAGAACCTCCTCCTTTTTTGAAGCCGGTTAAAAATTAGACACTACTTTTTTGCTCGTTTATTCCCTTTGTTTATATTCTGGACTATAAATTTGTTTCCGTTATATCATAAACAAAATAAAAATGTAAAGGAAACCATCTTACATGGTAACCAAGGTATGTTGACTTCGATTCTGTCAGATCGAGCCCAGTTGAAGGGGTCAAGGATGCCGGCGAAGGCTGGTTGAAGTCCGAGCAGTATGCACCACAGCATCACTCGAAGATGTTTGCCTGTCAGGTGCAGCCGGAGCATACTACTCCACACCTGAAAGAAAGAGATAATTTATTCAATATGTTTGGCAAAGAACACGCTGTTTATGGTTTTTTTTATGATAGTACATAATAATATTATCAAGGCCTCATCAATTGATGAAGCCGACGAAAGGGTGTTTATAAATTCGATAAAAATACTGGAAATGAATTAAGTGAATATATCAAATTAGTACAGAACATCACATGTCAACACTCGTCAGCTTCGCGCACTGTTTGGTGTTTAATCCGCATTCTTCAGGTCTTTTTAGCGGCGTTCAAGTTGACGTTTACACGAATAAAACATAGGTTTAGCATGAATGCAGTATTGATTGCTGACAAGTCGGAGCTAAGCCTTATCAAGATATAAAACGGCCAAAAATCCATAGTAGTGATCCGTTTAGTTCTTTCAGGCTGTTTCTGTATGTACAATTAAATTACTATATTAAATGAGCAATCCCTAGAGTTTCTTGATCATTCTTCTATCTCTATATCTAGTAATTTTCTTCTTACCTATTAAATAAATATATTTTTCACTTTTTTATTTTGATATTTCTTTATTCTAGTACACTGTACTTATTAGATACGACGTCGCGATAGGAGCATACGGACATATTAGGCCTCGTACTCCTACCAGTGGGAGCACCCAGCAGGAGGAAACGGCCCTCTGTACGCACAAACTTGTAAACGTCTGTGGCGTGTTCAATTACCGGTAAGACCAACAGATACAATTATAATTCTGGGTAGTGCCACCGGAGTTAATTTCGTACAGTGGTACTGACGATTCGTTACTTTGAGAGCAAGTAGTTGGTATTACTGTGCGTAGCACATAACATGATAAATAATTGAAAATAAAATATTTATTAAGTTTTTAGAAGCGATAGAGCTTCTGGTGAGTTTGTCCAGGGAAGTACAACCACCTTAACAATTTGTACCAAGCGGTAATGTAAGAACATCGAGTGTATAACCAGAAATAGAGATGAAATGTCATTTAATTTGTTTGAAAATTATTCTGCCAAATTTATTACGGTGACAACTGCGCTCCGATTGGTCAGCCCGAATTCGAAACAATTGACGGGTGTTGTCAATTGAAAAAAATTTAAAATTACTTATTTAATATTTAATTGCCGATAAAATGTGATTCCCTTTGTTTTGTAATTAGATGTTTTGCTGTTTTTCACACACCATCGAATAGAACAGTCTCCCATTGTTAGAGATATTATCTTTATTACAATAAATATAGAATATTTTTGGAATATACGGAGATGTACACACAGGTCAGTTGTTGTACCATTTCAGTTTTCTAATTTGTGATTTCAGCGCAAACGAGAGTTGATATTTAAGAGTGATATAAGGTTCATTTACCTGATGAATTGCCAGGGATGGATGGCCCATATTTCGTCTCTATTTCTGGTTATATTCTCGATGTGTGAGAATTACTGCGTTCGGGTTTTAAACGGTAAGGGTGCTGGTGAAATTACAGGCACAAGAAACTTGTCAACTTATGTCTCAGGATGACGGGCGCAATTTGTTCGTCCAGGCACTTGGTATCATTAAAAAAAAATTATAAACTCTAATGTTACCGAAAACATTTCTACAAAATGTTATAAAATCTTTTGTAAATTAAAGGCTTCGAAATCAACACCTGCCAATGATACCAATTTCCTGATCGAGTAAAACATATAATCACAGTTCAATGTTTCGATTTATGCTCTATCTGACTCGATAACGAGCGGTTTAGCTAACAGGCTAAGTGTATTTACTATACGCCAACTGGTTAGATTTACAAATAGCCTTCTACGTAATTTTGAAGAAATAACTCTTAGATTTTGTAACGTGTTTGTACACGTCGTGACTTTGGTGGATTTTTCTATTTCTTATGTAATGAGGATTGAACCGATTTTCAAGGACTCTTGCGTGGGACTTGAAATTGAAGCATTTGGTGTAATTTGGCGTAAGATTCGAGAAAATTGAAAAGAAAGTTTTAATGTCTTATATCTTTTTAATATTTATATATGACTCTTATATACTTTATTATTTATTTGGCCTATGATTTAGCTTAAAGAATCAGGTGTTATTATTATTTTAAAACAATTAGAAACATTTGAAAATATTTTTTTTCCTTGTGTTATCTGCCCTTGTTGCACCAAACTGGTAAATTATGGGGCGTTCGTTTTATTATTGGTTTTTAAGGAAATAAATTGTGAATCAGTCGTATTTAAAAGTAACATTGAAAAAAAAAATCAATGTATTTTTAATCATTAATTGAATTCGCTGGATTGAAATGAATCGACATTGTTACGTAGATGGACCAAAAGTTACCTTCAGCAGGTGCCACTGGCCTCCTAAATGCTCAATGTTGAGGATGAAGTCGTTTGTTTTAGATATTTTTTTTACATTAAAATAAGTTTTTACAAACTGCAGGTAACGTGTCCGAAATTCAATCATAATCTATGCCACAAGGGCGGAGCGCCACCTTTTAAATGAATGAAACTTACGTCATCTAGAAGTGAGATCGAAATGAGTTTTTGTCACAAAATTCTAGATGGTTTTGTTTACATGTTTTGATGCAATAAGATCAAAACGGGCTTTGGGTGCCGAACGCCTTTGTTGTTCTCAATGCTTCCATTGTCGTTTAATTTAGTTGGTCAATATTTTTACTTGTGATTTTAGTGTTACCAGTTCGCCTGAATTCACCTGAATTGATAACGGGAGCGTCCCTGCAACTGTGCTACCTGGGCTCCCTGCACCTCTGGTGAACCCTGGGGAATAATCGATGAGTACCTTTACGTCGATTGGAAAATCCTTTCACTACGATGGCAATACAGTGTATGCCATAGATATGATAAGAAGAAGCTTAATTGTTTCTAGTTTTTTTTATGGTACCAAGTTACGGGACGAAAAAGTGGCGCGCTTGGTTGTTAGTCTGTTTATAGCAGTTGAGTGCCACTTACAACTTTGAATTACAGAGATCTGAGGGGCACAGCTACTGCGCCCTTCACCCTGCGACATAAGTCCAGCACTCTCACCGTTTAAAACCCGAAAGCAGTAATTCTCACATTACCAGTGTGCGGTAGAAATCGGTAAGGTACTAGTACTTTCCTGGAGAAATTCTTTTACAAGGAGCTCTTCTGCTACTTAATTTAAAGTAACTTTTAAAAAGGACCTAAAAATGATTTATTATATGTAATACAGAGCAGAGCTTAAGTTTTAAGATTATATATAATAAAAAGTAATCCGCTTTACGTATTTCCTTTTACTTTCTTCCTTATGTTAATTAACGAGAAATGTCCGTTAAAAGCACGAAATAACACTGTAACTTTGTAATTATTAACCAGTGTTAATGTTTATATTTGTAAAGAATTCTGAAGTGAAGCATGTAATTTGTCGTGGTTACCTTCGCTGCCATAGTTTAATGAAAACAGCAACCTATCTTCATACAAGCACTCTCTGTTTGTACATGGTTATCAGATATATTGTAGCCGTGATGAGTGCTTGTCCTTAAGTTTAATTGAAGTTTGGCGTGGTTATTTTTCCTAATCCTAATTAAAACTATTCGCAAATATAAAAACACGACTAATCACTATGGTTTATTTATGGTTACATGATAGGCGAGGTGTTGCAAAATATGTTAATACTAGTAATAAAAACCAAATCTTTTTTGTTTACTTCATTGTGAAAGATAATTAGTAGATATTTGACCTTGACCGCGCCATCAGACAAAACTTTTTAATCCGTGTAATAAACCGAGCAGTGGGTATGTGAACGCCCAGATGATTACCGACTGCCGCCATAAGGGTGTGCTGTAGGAGAGACATAAATAATATATTCTATTTTTTTAAGTTTTTGGCTTGTTTTGAAGAAGACGTAATTGTTATATTCCGTCCAAGCAATTAAGTTGTTTTTTTCATTACTACCGTAAACGAAAAGGCAAAGATTTGACACCATACGGCCAAGACTTAGTGAATTTTACTTTGATAGCTGGACTACATAATTAATTAGTGATGTCCC
Organism: Hyposmocoma kahamanoa; assembly: GCF_003589595.1. Taxonomy (NCBI): domain Eukaryota; kingdom Metazoa; phylum Arthropoda; class Insecta; order Lepidoptera; family Cosmopterigidae; genus Hyposmocoma; species Hyposmocoma kahamanoa. The sequence goes on from NW_020654748.1 coordinate 3,898,834, forward strand.
AATGCCTTACCAATTCGATTTCTTATAACAATCGATTTTATTTATGATGAATTTTTAATCGTAATTTTAATTCGTTCAAAAACCATGAATTCGTTGAACAACGATAGCTTTTAAAGTGAAAAAAGTTTTAATCCATTTAACACATTGACATTTTCAACATTATAAGAACACTATTAGAATTTAATATAATTACTTCAAATTGTTTTGTACTTTCCTTATAATTTATTAGACAGGTACCAACCCCTATATAACGGAGAAATCAACTGGAATAATTTCTGTCGGCTTGATAAATATAATTATTATAATATAATTGTAAATGGGAGCAAAAAAGCACGTCACTCCACAACTATTAAGAAAAAACAAAGTTCATGAAGTAGTGCATTTTGTGTCGAAGGTCGCTTGTAATTATGGAACTTCATAGATACGCTTATGTCAAAAGTATAATAAATGGTTGGGCGGAGTATAGACAACATCAAATACGTAGATACTTTGACTCCAAAGTAGCTAAAGCAGTTGTGTTATGGAAATCGGAAACAACGACGATACAAAAACTTATATCCGAGATAAAATAGAAAAGTTAGTTTCTACAATGACACGGCCGAGAATCGAAACTGGGACTTCAGACATGACGACACAATGAAGACACTCAACCACGGAGGTCGTCATAATCGTGACAAAAATTTGAGTGCGAAATTGTCGCGTTTATATAAATATCATCTCTCATAATCATATACTGTTCTCTTGTATTATAGCTACGCGGTCGCCGACGGCTGTAGCGCAGCGTTTCGCGCACGCGTGTTCCTACCTCCTTTGGCTGGGCACGAGTTCGCGGAAGAGATCGCCGGTACATTCCTTGCGCAATAAGTGTGTGGCGATAAATGTGTTTATTTTCTACATACCGTCTTTTATCTTAGGCGGTTTTAATTATGACAAGGACTTACCTAATATTTTTATAAAGTTTCGCAACAACCTTCTTGAAATCTTGATGTTGAAATGTTTGGAGAGTGTTTTGAATTTTGACGTTCCGTAGCGTGATTTCCAAACAGATGCTTTTTAAGGAAAAGTTGTTTATGTATATGTCGTTGGCCTACCTCGTGAGACATGACAAGGAATGTGGGCAGAGGAAGACTGAAGATGATTAATTATATTGAGAATTTATAGTTTTTTGAACGTTTCTACAAATTACTCTGAGAAAATTATCCAATTTTGTTAGGAACAGGTAGCGTACAAGATAACTAATAACAAATAAATCGATACTTCCAATGAATACTACGCCAACTCTATTTTTTGGTTATTTTCTGTAATTTTTGTAAACAGCCATATTTATGTACTAATAATTATTATGCTCCCTGAATTTTGTGAAAAGAAATAAAAAAGCAAAAAAAAATAAAACAAGACTAAAAATTAAGTAGGCGTAGTGTCTATTAGAGGTAACGAAATGTTGACATTTGTGAAAGACAGAAGCTTAAAAGTAATATTAGGTAACTATGGATAGGCTGGAGTGTATTTCCTTGAAATTAAGTATTTATTATTGACATAAAGATCGAACAAACATAAAGAAAATTCCGTCGATTCGGTTGGTCTCGAACCAGCGACCGTTTGCCTGACCGGGGCAACCGCTCTCCCAACTGAGCTACGAAACCAGTCAACAGACCTTAGAATACTGTGCTACAGGTTTATAGTTATTTATTGCAGAAGAAATAAACATAATATTACATTGTTGTAATATTAAAGCTTTTACACCTTAGTTACCCACACATGTAACTTTTAAAAATGTTTAAAACATTGTTGGTATAATTAAGCAAAAGACGGTATTTCCTATGAATCTTGTAGGCATTAGCCATTTTAAATTGTCTAATAACAGGTTTGATTTCCTAACACCTATTCCTCATTACCTATGTAGGTACGTAATGAGTATATATTACTATAGATAGTAGCATCGTAGGAATGGAATGTTCTTTGTTTCGGATTTTTTTATGGAAAATATAACACATAATATGTTAATAATGTATCTGATTTGAATTTCTTGACTTAAGACTCGATACAACCTCAAATGGTTTGGTTGCTTCCGCATAACAGGGAATGTGTTGAACCAATTACTTTGGAGTAAAATTGCGGATATAGGTACACTGATTAGTATAGGGTGTGAAAACACGATTACTTAAAAATTTTCACGATAAAAAGAAAACAAATGTACCTCGAAATTTTACAAAAAAATCGCTGTATTCAAGTACTTTACGTGTACCAATATTTTTATTATATCAACTGAACTAAATGGAACATATCGAGTTCTTAGGGTTTCGCGATTGTTACACGTAGGAAATGAAACTATTTTTCCGGATTTAAAACGCGTATATTTGTTTTTTCAAACAAACCAACGTTTCGGGCCCTTTACAGGTCTCATCTACAGTCAACAAAAAAACAAATATACTCAATTTAAATCCGGAAAAATAGTTTCATTTTCTAAATGAGACATGTATAGTATACGATATATACATTTTTTAAATGGCTTCAATTTCGTTCGTAAAAAAATAAATTCTGAAATAAAGCCAGTGTCCCTGTCGCTCGACCCAAGCAAACAGAACCGTGTCAGTACGGGAAAAATTTTAATTCGCTGAGCTGAGTCAGTATCGACTATTAAGGTTTTTTATTATATCAAGTGACAAGACAAACAAGTCGTGTGCCTGGTGGTAAGCCACCTATAACAGTTGAAATTCCACTCAGAGCTTTACATTGCAAAGATCTGAGAAACACTGCCAATGTAACACTGCGATATAAAGTTAACAAGCCCGATATGTGCCTGTAGTTTCATTAGCTCTCTTAACCTTTCAAAACAGGAGCCCAGTACCGCTCACATTACCCCTTGATGGTAGAAATAGGTACGGTGGCAGTACATCTCTGAACTAGTTCTACTACTAATTAGCATCGTGAAATTCAATTCAATTTTATGCTCTATAGAGCATAAAATTGAATAAAATAAATAAAACATCTGAAACTGATGAACTTGATGGTTACTATTCGTCACGGATTCGGTAAATAAAGACGAAAACCTTAAAATATAAGGCATTATATGAAGCTTTTTGTCGATTTCATGCGGTATGTGTTCGAAACTACTTACATAAATAATATTTTATAATAAATAAAATATTATTTACGTAAGTAGTCTCGAAATCTGTATTGTTTAAAGGAGTAGGGTCCGGAGCAATTCACTGGTAGATGTGCGCACAGAAGAAAACTATAAGTCTAACTTTAGTAGCACATAATTTAGTAACGCACAGATACAACAAACGCTCTAGCACGGAAAAATAATATGGCGCCACCGTCTACGCCACGTACATGGACATGGCACGGAACTAAAACCGAGCGTACTACTGACTGTTTGAGTTTATTCACTCGAAGTATTTTTTTAAAATTAGGTACTTTTTACTGCATAGGGATTTTAATCCCATTAGACGTACTTTTAGAGCATGAGTAAGTGAAAAAATATACGTATATCAAACTTTAATCAAATTAGTGATATAGAGCTCTTTGGGAAAGAGTTTGTCCAGGGAAGTATTGTCACTTTACCTATTTCTGCCGCAACTTGTAATGTGAGCATTAATGCGTTCCGGTTTTGAAGGATAAGGGTATTGGTGAAATTACAAGCACATGGGACTTGTCAACTTAAGTATCAGGTTGACGAGCGCAGTAGCAGTCCCCCACGGATCTTTATGTTTTAAAGTTCTGAGTGAAATTGTTATGGATAGGATATACGTTTCCGTTACTTACGTCCCGTTACTTTGTATTATCAAAAAAAATTAAATGGTCCTAGAAACATGAAAACTTGAGGGTATGTTACTTTTATTAAAATACTAAGGTACAACTACACTAAATAAAAGTAACGGATTTCTCGAAATTCAACCCCTGAGAGAGTGAAAAATGATAAAAATCTTTGTATGGAAAATCGTATTCCTTGAATTTACAAAGACCAAATTTAATGTAAATATTTCATAATGCAAATGATATTTTTTAAATTGAGGGAGTTTAATGAGGGTAAAAAGGGGTTTTAAAGTGTGTATGGGAACTTTTTAACGGGTGGTGCAATTTGCTTGAAACTTAGTTTGATAAGTTTCAATATAAAATAAATAAACACGTCTTTTAGGGTCTTTCACAACAATCCCTAAAAGGGGCAAGTATTTGTATGAAAAGTCGTACTCTTTGTAAACGCTATGATTTATATTTTCATTTGTGTTTTAATTGTATATAATACACGTAAAAATTTTACGCGGACGAAGTCACAGGCAACAGCTTGTATTTTATATAATAGTTACGATATCGTCAGTGATTTTAAAAAAGAATGCGTAAGCGTTTCAAAAAAAAAATCATGGGAGCATGTTTAAGGTATTAACGACTATTTTAAAATATTTACGTCCAGTTTTAAAATTAAAAATTTAAGCTTTAAAAATGAACTTAAAACAGGACGTAAATATTTTAAAACAGTCGTCAAAACCTGGAATATGCTCCCTTGAAAAAAAAAATTATAAATGTCGCTTACGTCCTTTTTACAAAGTACTGACGTTACAGAGATATGTTTTAATATATTGTAATTTTAACTAGATAACCTGTGTCGTGAAAACGCTGTAAACGGTCACTGTAGGACCCGGGCTGAGGGACAAATATGGTTTGCACATTACAGCGAAATTAAACTTTTTTTTACTAAAGCTTGTTGTGTTCGCATCGTCGTAAAAAAATGTTGAGTACTAAGTAAGTAAAGTCAATCTTACATCTACATGATGTAAAGGCAGTAAACAAACTGCGAACAATGTGCACATATTGTCTACAAAGAGATATCTGGACAAAAACTGTTCACACACTCTAGTAGAATTTTAGTACGACGTGAGAAGTGTTTTCCATTGTTTTATGTCATTGCCGTCATAGCTTGATTTCTATGAATGTATAAAAAACGTAAATATTTATAGATTGGTAATGATTTATTAGTTCATTCATCTTGCCATATAATGTACGTATTTATTTCACAGTTAAGGCTCAAGTCTCATCTAAGGAGCCGTTTGTAACTCTTCTTTAACATATACTATGACGGTGCATTTGAGAAAGAGTTCGTCCAGGGAAGTATACTGCCACCTTAACTATTTCTTCAGTAATGTTAGCATTACTGCTTTCCGGTTTTGCAGGGTAAGGGTGCTTGGTGGGACTTGTCAATTTACGTCTCAGGGTGACGGGCGCAGTGGCAGTGCCCCTCAGATCGTTGCGATTTAAAGCTCTGAGTGACACTACAAATGTTATGGACAGGCGTGTAACTTACCATCAGGTGTACGACTTGTTCGTCCCATCACTTGGTATTATAAAAATCCTTTTTGTGAAATTAATATGTAGCGGGAGTAAAATGGATCATTTAATCCCTATGGAGTAAAAGTACCTAATTTTGTAAAAATACTTCGAGTGAACAAACTCAAACAGCCAGTAGTACGCTCGGTTTTAGTTCCATGCCTTGTCCATGTACGTGGCATAGACCGGGGCGCCATATTATTTTCCTGCGTTAATGCGTTTGTTGCATCTGTGTCTGATTGGATTTGTGTCATTTAATTTGTTTGAAAACTATTCTGCCATTTCATTACTGTGACAACTGCGCTCCGATTGGTTAGCCCGAGTTCGAAACAATTGACGGGTGACGTCAATGGGTATCGTCAACTGTTTCACTTCAAATCGATCAGTTAATTTGAGCTTTGCTATAATGGACGAAAATTGCAAAATTACATATTTAATATTTAATTACCGATGAAATTTGATTCCATTTGTTTTGTAATTAGATGTTTTGCTGTTTTTCCCACGCCACCGAATAGAACAGCACGGCATTGTTAGAGATATTATCTTTATTACAAAAAATATAGAATATTTTTTGGAATATACGTAGACGTACACACAGGTCAGTAGTTGGCCTATCTATATTTCAGTGCAAACGAGAGTTTATATTTATAAGAGCTGTATCGATAATGTGTTACCAGGAGTATATGGCCCTTATTTCGTCTCTATTTCTGGTTGTATACTCGATGTTTGGTTCCTAATTTTGTTGTAGAGCGAATACGATTGATTTTTTTTCTCGCAATCGAAGTGAAACGTAAAGTAAACCTCGGAGTAATAGACACCCTCGCTACGGATCGAGTGTCTAACCACCTCGGGTATATATTGGCTCGTTTTAGTCCCTCGATAAAAAATATACTATTTTAAAAGCTTGTCATTTTAAAAGTTCGTCCGTCACTTGGTCAACCCAATAGTATTGTATATTATTGTATAGATATAAGGGTTAAATGTAAGGTTTATGTGAGTTACAAGGTGCGTATATGTACAGACAGAGAAGACAAATAACTTCACTTTGAAGTATGAGTGCAACGTTGTTAAAAACAAATACGTGGACGTCTTTGTATCGACGTAACTATGTGCTATAGGTGTTTATTTAACATATATTGAATGTCAAATTCTATTGATTTTCACAAGTCTCGTGTGTTTTGAAAAGTATTAGTTAATATTAGATAATGTTTGTTTAAATATGTGGCTTCGGTCAAGGATCAAGTGTTATGGACTTTAGAGGTCTGTTACGACAGAATTCGATGCATTGATAGCCCGGGCATGTATTGCCCTTGACTCTATTTGATGTTATGAAATACTTATTGGTTATGAATGAAAAACTATTACGTACTGAATCAAAGTATGTATACTGAAGACACATGGGGTGCACGAACGGGGTTTCGCCACACGGTGTACCATTCCGTTTTGGTACGTCTAGCGCGTTTATTCCCATTAGTTCTGTTGTACAGTTATGTTGACGGTCTCTAACTTGACGTAACGACTGCTACCTGGATAGAACGGGGTATGATCGAATAAAACGCTAAATATTGTAACGAACGTGCTATTCGAACGTAAGATAAAAGTTTTAGGAAAGATGGGTTTTCTAAAACTTTTATCTTCGTCTCCAAACACAAGCTCTTCCGCTCTTCTTTTTCAGCCGGTGGCGTCATTGTTCGTAAAAATTATCTTTTACAATTCACTGGATAACAGACAGTACCAATATGATTACAAATTGAAGAACCTACCAAGAAAGAAGTACGTATGACCTTGCACTTTTAGTAACTAAGAAACTACGGGTTCAAATTGGCTAAATCAATGCATCCGCGTAAAGCGGGGTAATTTTGAAAATCGCGTTATGACGAAATCACGCAATGCGGACAATAAGAGATATCAATAATTGTGCCTCTACCACGAGTTTACTGTCACTAGAGACTGCGTAAATTACTTCACAATTTTGAATGGCAAATTATACAGCGCCCCTAGCGGTCACAAGCAGCAACAAATTTTGTATACAGACTACGCGGTCGCTGGCGATAACTGTCACGGTAATCTTGTGGTAGACGCACAAATATCATAGATCATGATATTGTCATTTTACTCATTAGTAAAATGGTCATTTTACTCATTAGTAAAATGACAATATCATGATCTATGATCTGATATGATGATCTGAATAATATGATCAATAACTTTGCTTTGAGTACAAAATTGTGTACTTAATCAAGAGAGAGAGAGAGTTGTATTACTTTTTTTTTATAATATCAAGTGACGCGACAAACAAGTGCGCCTTTATTTACAGCAGTTTCGTTATCTGTAAATTTATTGTTACCTCTTAAAGTAGGTCAACTGAAGCCTCTACGAATGTCATGTTAAATGTATTTTTGATGCTAGTTTAACGATTTTTGATATATCTAATATTTACGGAACGATACAAGGTGTTTTTTATCGTCTATTTCACATGTTTACAGTGTGCGTTCGCTTGAAGCTGATGGCACAATGGCCGTGTAGGAATTGGCAGTTATGCCGCGGTTGCAATTGAATTCAAACTGCTTTCTGACGGCATTCCAACTGCCATTTAGCAGTTAAAATGCCGCTCATGTGACACGTACTTATTATCCCGTTGGTAAGAGATCGTGTACCGGTTTCTGCATCTTTTTGCGCTTATGGCTTTGACGACCTCTGTGACCCAACGGTTTGCAACACTCGTTGTGGAGATCACTAATTAACTTTTCCGAATTAATTTTGATCTGGGTGTTCGGGGTTGTGCCTCGGAGTGTATTCTGTTGCTCTGGTACACATATCTATGTGTACCAGATAAAAAAATCTTTATTATAATTATTAATACAAAGGACGAACACTTAGAAAAAATTCCTTCGATCCGGCCGGATTCGAACCGACGTCTTCTAGCTTACCGTGCCAGACGCTGTACCAACCAAGCCACGGAACGAACCAGCGGACCTCCCGAATATTTCTATGTGCTTGCGTCGTGTCTTTGTATTTGGTTTTTCAACGACTTTTTAGTCGTAGCGCCATCTATGAGAAATCTATGAAAGATTTATCACCCAGTTAGTACCTTTACAGCTACCAGTCCTGGCGAGAGATGTCGCTATTCGGTGTATTTTAAATTTTTATTGAATTGATATTCAATTTTTTTTGTGAAATTACTTCACGAAAAAAAAATAATTTCATAAAAAAGAAAATTTGGTCGAAGGATTTTTTTCTGAGTGTTCGTCCTTTGTATTAATAATTATAACAAACTAGTGGAGTAATTTCACAAAAAAAAATTGAATATCAATTCAATAAAAATTTAAAATTCTTTATTTAACAATAAAGCTAACGCACCACATACATAGAGAGATTACAGGACAAAAATTAAACACATTAGCAGGGCAATAATTGGCGGTCTTATCGCTTACAGCGTGACATCAGGTAATTGGTGTGGTAGTACTTTGTTATTATTATGGCCGATAATGTTTACCGTACCCGTTAGACCAATGATTTATGCTCATTGCGTTAGACTATTAATTTATAGAATTATAATTGGTGACGCAATTTAAAAAATCACATATAACGTGCAGGCGTAAGTTGCTTGTCGCCTACAATCGCATAAAAAAGTTACGAACGGTACCTACCTTACACGAGACGTGAGCTGGAATTGTGACGTAAATATTATGATGAAAGATGAATGAACAAACAACTCGTCATCAAAATCAATAACAGTGGCAGTCTGACATTTTGTTATTATTACATATCCATTACACTATTTTTCGAATTATCATTGGTGATGCAATTATAAAAAATCACACATAACTTATAACCGTAATGTAAATAGTAAGTGTTTAAATTAACAATAACTTCCAAATACCAAGGTTGTGTTAATGACTGGCTATAAATTACCTTTTGTTAATTGGTGCAAAAATTTCACACAAAATTGAAATCGCAACCTTGGGCTTTGGTGTAGCCTTGGTGTAAAAGGTCATATTTGCTAAATGACGACTTTTCAGGAGCGAGGTTTAAAGATACTACGAACGAAAGTAGCTCTTTCTTGTGAATTAGAGCGCATTTTCCTACAATCTGTAAGGCTAGCACAACAAGTCGCGACTTGCGCGAGAGTGACATAAAGTGCGAGATACCTACGCCTTGTCGTGCTAGCCCTACTGTGCACACCTGTGACGTCACATGTGCCTCGTTTTAAATAACAACACATCTATGAGAACATAATATTTGTATTATATAATACGATACTGGACATGACCTTTTATGAGAATTTGTCATAATGATTAACCTTGTAGGTGGGTTGCATCGATTGAGATTGTGTGATGAAAATAATTTTAAGACGAAAAAAATTGGAATATCAGTGATTTCCGAGTATCGATTTGCATCCATGGTGGAACAAAGCCACATCTTCCAAATGACAAATTTTCAGGAAAGACGTTTAAAGATTCTGCGAACGAATTATTAAATTAGACGATAACTTTTTATGCATAAATATAGTTACAAAATTTCATATACATATATGAATTGTTTCATGTAGTTCGTATGATTTTTATGACTTTCATATGATAAAAAACTTTTAACGTAAGATCAAATATGCCTTAATAGAGCCAGTTTGTGTTAGGCCACATATTAGTATAATATTACTAATGGTATGAAATGAGTTTACGTGACAATTAAGTTGGTTGCTTAGTATTAATATTTAAAGATAGTTCGTAAATATACTAATACCAATTAGACATTAAAAAAAATGTTGTTAGAATATATAATTACATTATTATTATAGATTTATACTATAACAGTCAATTGTGGTCAAGGGACCTGTAAATAATCTGAAACGATACGATGGGTTGTTTGATTAAAAAAAAACAAATATACACGATTTAGACCCGAAAAATTTGTTTATTTTCGACCAAAAAAGTTTTGAAAAAAGAATACATTTTTCAATATATTAATTTCATTACATTGGTCGAACATCTGATTTACTTTTTTAAGCTCGATTGGATGTGAAAAGTAAAGCGTTTGGAGTTATTCCTTAACGTTATGAAGTATCATCATAAATGGGAAAGTGATCTTCAATTTAACATAACCAAATCAGCATGTCTTTTAAAACGGTTTCTGAAAATGCATGATTTTTATGACTTAACTTCAATATTAAGAAAAATCTACAACTTTCGAAAGATCGCACCGAAGTCGTGTTGCTAGGCAAATTAATGGTAAACTTAATGAATTCGATAAGAAAGCGATGAAATGACGATAATCGTTAGATATATTGGGAGGTGATATAATTTAACGATTCGCTTTCACCCAACGATTAAACGAGTTTATTCCACAAGATAAAGAAGACCGGAAGATTATAAAGTCATTAATCGATTTAGAAAAGCGTAATCAATGCTGCGATAAAAATTAAAACAAACTCTAAGCCGTCGAGCGCGGAAGTCGATGATGCAATATTAATGCACACGATTCTGATATAATAGTGAAGGAGTGCAGGCAATTTCTTTGTAATTGATGGGTCAGTTATAACTATTATAAAAGAGGCAATGTGCTTAATGGTATGGTAGTTTCTGGTGTTAATTGTCGTTTGTCGTGTACAGTGACGTATTCAGGGCGCAGGTCGACCCCGTTGTGTTCGTAATATGTCGCAACTCATTGTTGAATGGCCTTTACATAACTCCCGATTCATCTCGAAATAAATGTGTTCGTCGTTGTCCTTAAATGGACCGTATCGCAATGTTTCATTTATTATTTATATTAATAAATATTTATACAGATATTCGAGTTTATGTTTTGGCTCTCGCCTTTCCGATAGTCTAAAAGTAAATTAAGAGTTTTTATATATGGAAGAGGCAATATTCGCCTGCAATGGCAATTATTAATAAGGTGCCTTCATTCAGGGTCCTACATTACTGCGACCATTGATTGAAAGGTCGCCAATTTTAAGCACATAAGTAAAAAATGCTTTATTTTTAACATATAGGTTTATTTATAAAACACTAAGAATCTTGCAAGACTATATTACTGACGTCATGAACAACAACTTTTGTTGCATAACTTGTAATAATTCATTAGATTTCGGTGATAATTCTGTGCGGTAACGAAAAAAATGGCGCTAACGTAAATGACAGTACTGTCCAAGTCAAGTCAAGTATATTTATTTGATTTTAGCATAACCACTTAGTCACAAGATTCAGATTCTCGATTAATAAAGTGACAGTACTCTCACAGAAAAAATACTATTGTTAAATATAGTCTATTCCAATGAACTTCATTGGTCTATTCTTAATTCTGTAATGCGATAAATAAATAAATATACGAAGGCAAGGGCTTTAATAACAACTTTTTTCGGAGTTTGTTTTATTTTTTTAATTTAAAACTCCTTATCGAGTTTTTAGGTTTTCGCGATTGTTACACATAGGAAATGAAACTATTTTTCTGGATTTAAATAGCGTATACTAGGTTAATGAGGGTATATTTGTTTTTTCAAACATCCGACGTTTCGGGCCCTTTACAGGTCCCATGGGATCGTGACCATTTAAATTTGATTTAAATCCGGAAAAATAGTTTCATTTCAAACTCTTTACTAAGCAACAGACGTTACTTTTAAAAATTTGAGCGAAAATGAAAAAAAATAGAAATAAGAACGATGGTGAAGTCGGTATATTCTATTGAAGATATCTCCATCGGAAATCACAACATTAAGGACGGAATATGTATTCACTAGGTATGTTTTTTTTTTACTTTCTTTACCCATCTGACCTTTTTATGTAATTTTTTACCGATTTGCATCAAATGAGGACGTGATAGCCGAAACAGAGGTCTATTTTTCAAAGTTTCATTCAAAATACTTCTTTGATGGGTTGAAGAAGTTGGAATATCACCGCTCAAGGTGTATAGTGTTAAAAGGAGATTACGTAGAAAATTAAACTACAATTTAAAAAATACGTTTTTTTTCTTCTCAGAGCACGGACTTACGAAATCGTACATTATACTTGTAATAAACAGTTACAGCATGAAATATTTTGTTCCAATTCGTTCATTCATTCATTCAATTATTTAAAAATGTGTTGTCATTATATTGACCTTCAACTTTATCGTAACCAACAAATAATCGTCGAGTACCCATACGTACCTCTTATGAAGCATTGTTGCTTATTACATAACATTGTTTTGGTTAAATAACCACGACAGATACCGACGACCTTCTTTGGGCTGAATCTTGTTGACCTACAAACAATATTCACTCATTAAATCAACTGACTGCCATTTTATTACTTTAAAGACGAGAAATTATGGAATTGACGTGATTTGTTTGATATCGAGTTCTTAGGCTTTCGCGACTGTTACATATAGGAATAGAAACTATTTTTTCGGATCTAAAATTTGTTTTTTTTTCGAACAAACCAACGTTTCGGGCCCTTTAAAGGTCCTACTATATTCTCATATTTGTATTTTTAGTTGCAGTGGAGCTTCTTGTGAAAGAGTTTGTCAGGGAAATACTGCTACCTTACCTATTTGTGCCGCCAAGCAGTAATGTGAGCATCACTGTATTCCGGTTTTGAAGGGTAAGGGTGCTGGTGAAATTACAGGCACATGGGACTTGACAACGTATGTCTCAGGGCGGGTGACGGGCGTAGTGGCAGTGCCCCTCAGATCTTTGCGATTTAAAGCTCTGAGTGGCACTGCAACTGTTATGGACAGACTTATAGCTTACTACCAAGCGCACGACTTATTCGTCCTGTCACTTGATATTATATAATTTCAGTACAGAGTACTAAAAAGTCGACCTCGAAAGTTCGTAAATAGATGTAATTTGCCAAGTTTTATTTAAATCGGTTACCGGAAAGTGCGCGAAACCGGACTCATCACCTAGTTTACCACCTTTAGTGGAGGAATATTTTCTTCAAATTTAAATGGGACCACTACCGAGGTACCTTCTTTCCAACAAAAAAGAATCATTACAATCGGTTCACATTTTTTGCCAGATGCCAAATCAATAAATTATAGAAATATAATTTAGATATCTAACCTCAGTCACTCAAAAGTTCTTTAGATATACTTCACGCACCATTTAATAACATCACTAAAGTGCTTTAATAAAAGTAAGTTTCTGCACTGTTTGCAATTGTTAGATAAAGTAAATTACCCTCTTATTATTATAATAAATACTCCACTGTCAATATCTTTATTGTATTGAATGCCACATTATTTTATTTATTTTTCAAGTTACGGTATTCAGAATATCTAGGTCACAAGTTGGTTCGTAGTATATTTTTTGCGTAGGTATCAATTTCGCATCGGAACGAATGGCAGGCCGATATTCGCGTAACAGCATGCACAAAAACATTTAGGCAGGCAGTGTTATGACAATAATAGTGAAATTATAAGGTTTTTTTGAAAGATTTACTCAACTTTAAAAAATTTTAAGTTGCCCAAAAAAATTTAATGATTCATATAATAAAAATGATACAAAAAACTTTTTTACAAAAATTACATTTTGTAATAAGGGCGCATTCAAATTAGCCGCTGTTAGACGCGCTGCAGTAGCGCTGCAGCCACGCGGCGGCCGCGCGACTGTCTTTTTCCATACAATTCCTAGAAGCGCTGCAACCGCGCGGCGGCCGCGCGACATTCGCGCTAAAGTCACGGTTAGTGAGGTGTACATGTTAATTTTTCAAATTAACCACGATGTATGAGAATCGAATTGAAGAATTTATAGAGAATGTAAAACAAAACCCTGCAATATGGGATAGCAGTTCCGCCGCTTATTCCAATCGACTGGATAAAAAAAGGGATGGGAAAATTTATATCTAAAATTTATTGACAATTTTGAAATTGAAACAAATAACTGAAAAAAATATAGCAGGTGAGTAAATTTTAATACCTATATGTGAAGTGTGTGGCCCAAGAACTAGGTAAAAGTAATGTTTCTTCGTCAGAATCCATCGCGTAACTGAATCGAAAGATAAAAAAACATCACTAAAAATTCGGTCGCACTTCAACGGCGCGGTTCGCGCGGCCGCGGCTGCAGCGCTTCTAACAGCGGCTAATTAGATCGCGCTCTAAGTCATATACAATCTTCATAGGAGCAGAACATTACGTATTGTGACAACACCTGAATTAAAGAAAGTCTTCTGTGCTGAATGCTCGATAGACAAGGTCAGTTTGTTCTGTGGTCAGTGACAGCCATCGAGTATATAACCAGAAATAGAGACGAACTAAGGGCCGTCCATTCCTGGCAACTCGTCAGGTAAATGGGTCTTATATCATTTTTAAATATCAACTCTCGTTTGCGCTGAAATCACTAATTAGAAAACTGACATCGTACAGCGCCAACAAATGACCTGTGTGTACCGATCCGTATATTCCAAAAATATTCTATATTTATTGTAATAAAGATAATAATATCTAACTGTGGGGGGCTGTTCCATTCGGTGGTGTGCGAAAAACATTTAATCGCATTTAATCGGTATTTAAATATTAAAGAACACTATCAAAGCTTAAGTTAAACTGGTCGTTGTGAAGTGAAACAATTGACGTCACCGCTTAATTGTTTCGAATTCGGGCTGGCCAATCGGAGCGTACAGAACTTCTGTCACAGTAATGATCTGGCAGAATAGTTTTCAAATAAATGACATGACATTTCGTCTCTATTTCTGGTTATACACGTGATGGTGACAACACTCGTCCTGATAGTTAATGTTAATACGAAGCAGTCTATTGTTCGTCAAATTGGAGATCAAATCCGCGTAAATGTCGTGGCAACCAAATTAGAGTGATTTACGGAAATTTATTGTTATCCGTTTGTAGACAATATAAATTAATGCTTACTGTGCAAATTTGAAAGTCGTAACTATTGAAATAACAAGGTAATAACGTTAAAACCCTCTCCTGGGAAATTTGGTTTGCTGCAGATACGCGCTTTTTATCAATACTACATTCGCGGATTTGCACTATCCCCAACGTAATGTTTCCCTAAATGTATCGGTGTGTGTATTAAGTCTAATAAGTCCCTACATTTGCAAGCGATAGCATTTTAAAATGCAGAAGCTGTCATATAAAGTCTGTACTAGCAAACATCTTATTTAAATGTCTACTAATTAGATAGATCTGATATGTTAGGTCATATTGCGCACTCTGAATACTCGGAATACTCAGTCAATGCCCAAGAAGAGCACTTTCTGATGGCTATCACGTAAAGAGCTCAAAGCAAGAGTTAACAGTATTCAATGATTTCATATGAGTGTAAAAAGCCTTACTCTGAAAAATAAGTAGAGTGCGAAGAAGTGATTGTCAAACCACTAATGACAGACTATAATTGTCATTTTCCTTTTTTTATTCCAGCTATTTATGTGCTGGTGTATAATAATTTTTATTTTCTATTTTTGTAAAGCCAAATAATTCGTCGAATCAATGTGATATTAAATAACTTTACGAGCAATAAATCCTTGAAGTTTTGTTTCGATGCTACAAAATATAAAACATGATAAGTATTTTATATATTGTATTTCGTAATTTATGTTTCTAAATTGAACTTGAAATTGACCAACAGCTTTTCGGTGAAGGATCATGACGACACCTGCACGTCGAAGAAGGTTCACAGCTCTCGGAAAACGTGTAAAGTCCCCAACTCGCACTGGGCCACCATGGCCTAAATCCTCGTCTGAGAGCGTACTATAATTTAAATTGTATGAGTTTTGAATGTCAGAATGTTACACCACTATGATATGAAATTATTTTTTTTGTGAAATTACTCCACTAGTGGCAGTGGGCTGACCATATCTGTCAAAGAACCGATAACTTGCTCGATGACTATCTCGACAAACGTAGTGTAGGACGCCCTCTGGCCAGATGGAGTGACGATTTGCGAAAGGCTGTAGGCAGCAGATGGATGCGACAAGCTGAGGACCGGGCGAAATGGCGTGCATTGGGAGAGACCTATATCTAGCAGTGGACTGCGAAAGGCTGATGATGGTGATGACTCCACTTGTTTATTATAACTATTAATCCTGTAAGAAATTAATTTCTCACAGATGGCGCTACGGCAAAAAAGTCGTTAAAAACCAAACCAAAGATCTGCAACAATGCGTGCGCGTGCGTTTTAAATATATGTATGTCAGACGTGTGCATTTATGTATGGTTGTTTGTTTAAGTGCACAAGGAAACGCCGACAGAAGAATATTAAACCGCATATTAACCGCTTGGACTACTTTTGTTACGTATTGGCTAACGGTCAATTATAGTTTCATGGAAGTAAATACGAGTATATAATACTTATTTCTGCCGCCAAACAGTAAAGTGATTAACACTGCGTTCCGGTTTTGAAGGGTAAGTATACTGGTGAAATTACAGGCACATGGGACTTTATGTCTCTAGGTTACGGGCGCGGTAGCAGTGCCCCTCAGATGTTTGCGATTTAAAGATCTGAGTGTCACTACAACTATTGTATACAGGCGTGTCAATTATCATCAGGTGCATGACTTGGTCATCCTATCATTTGATATCATAAACTAAAGTTTGGTAAGGTAAGTATGAGTACTAAATACACTAAAAGCAGGGTGGTAATTGCGCTACACCCGAAGGTATTTTCAATCATCAATACTTTTATACCCTAATCTGTTGTTCCATAATATAATAGTCGAGTGATTATAAACGGCTGACTTCACATGGGTAGCCATGTAAACATTAATCTGTATTAGCGGATAAAATCTCCCCCTTTTCGAATGTAATGCAATTAAGTGAATAACTTGAATAATTAATGTTACAAATATTTTGGATGATAATTAACATGCAATAACACCTGACACAGATTCCTTTGAATAGAACCTTCCAAGTACAGTTGTTGAATGCCGGAATCACTGGAATACATAAACGTAATCATAATAAATATCAACAGACCAATTATGCATAATATATATAAGTGTACTTATTGCATGGGCATAAAGTTTTATTTGATCAAGTCAAGCTGATGATATGTCAATGAGTGTCTCCTGATGCTCTGCCCACACAGAGGCGGGAGCGAAGGCGAATGGTCGAGTTCTTATGAACCCTATGAACCCTTCCACATTGAAACGGCTGGCGCAGCGGAGCGCAATTCGGGAGCGGGTCTTTATCGGGACTTTAGCGTTATGAACGTATTTTTTTACAACTCTTGAGTGTGCTTTCATTAAGTTTCAATATTAATTCGACCGAAATTAACGTAAACCGTAGCGCTAATAAAAGCAGAAAATATTCTTCATCTTTATCCGACAACGATGTGGTGTTTTCTTCAAACTCTGTGTACAAAATGAAACGCACGGCTGCGTTTGGTTTCACATTACCGGCCACCTTCGGTCTGCTTTTCTGCCGCGAACTTCGCTTGGGACTGCTGTGTGGCATGCCCCGCATTCGCTTCCCGAAGGTTCGCCCCCGGGCCACTTTTCCCGTTGTACTACCTCTGTGTAGCCTGAGCTTTATAAACATTATCGACTATGTAATTCACTATTTCACGAAAGCGTCGTGTTATCGACAAGCGCTTTTTGTAACGTACGTAGAAAAGACATCAACGAGAGATAGAACTTGCTTTGGGGATACTGGAAGAATTTTTAGCTTACGTTGAAACAAAAAGTTTTGTTCTTTTTTTAAGTCTGTCATACGATTACTTCTTTACTATGTCTTGTTGAAAAGTGCAGCCCGTTTGTATTACAATTATCGCACCTTAGTATAATAAGGCTACATCTACAAAATGACAATTTTTGAATGATAGTTGTTTAAAATTTGTACGAACGAAATAAATCGAAACGTTTTTATGCTTAAATAGGAGTCATTTCTTTTTATTTTATTTTTTTTATTAAAAAGTAAGTGCGCATTTGACCTTCATCTCACTTGATGGAAAGTGATGATGAAGTCGATGATGGAGCATCCACATCTAAATAATGCCTATTCACTCTCGCCTTGAAAAGGTCCAAGTTATTCCGATGAGGGAAGTACGTAGTTAGGGAATTCCACTCCATAATTGTTCGCCATATAAATGTGGAAGCGAAGTACTTCCTGCGAATTTTTTTAATATCCTCAACATAGGGGTGGAACCGCAGCCTACGTCTGCTCCCCCGATGATGGAAAGGGGAAGGCGGAATTTATTCATGTAGTTCCCTTTTATGCTCTCCGTGAAATATCATGTAGAATAACGATAAGCAGGCAACTTTACGGCGCTTTTAGCACTTTTGACGTATGATTATGTGTGATTTTGCTATCCCAACGATAAACGACAAAGTAAATCGTACTTTGATGATTTACTTTTATATTTCGCGATTTCAGGAATCTCTTTATTAAAAAATGTTGTATTTGATGTAATGAATATGCCCATTACAAGAATGTCGTTTAATGAATTAGGTAGGACCACGTATATTTCATATTAACTGTTTTCGTGATTAGAACGGAGTCGACCGTGGCCTAGTATCTTCGTCTAGAGAACACATTAGCATCCTATTATCTACGTCGTAAGGGTTACAAAAACTGCTGTCCCACATTACAAAAACAACTAACGCATTTAAAGCAATTTACGACTTTTCGGCAGTAAGGAAGATTTTGCATCGATAGTACAATATTCCGAGAATAAATCTCTCCAGACACGATCCCATAAAGTTTTAATGCAGTTAAAAGGTGCGTATGCACCGATCACTTTCACCTGCACTTCTCACCTTGCTCACTGTCACTTTTGTACAGTCTCATGGATAAAGTTCATAAAGATTTTATATATTCTGCATCAAACACGGCAATACTTTACATTTCACGGACTAGGTATTTACAAGAAATTGGATTTAAGTAGATAAGAGTGCGAGTATGAAATAAAAAATAATTGGGTAATTTAGATGAACAGCAAGTTTTGTGTCATAAACATTTCCCAAATAATTACGTGTTGTGCTACAATAAGCAAAATTGTTATTTTAAACCAATATTATATTAAGTGGCGGTACGAACAAGTCGTCTGTTGGTAAGCTACACGCTTACCCATAACAGTTGCAGTGACACTCAGAAATTGAAATCTGAGAAGATTTTTAAGCACTACACACTTTCATACTATAGGAGCAGCAGAGCTCCTTGTCAAAGAGTTCGTCCAGGGAAGTAATGTAACCTTATCTATTTCTGCCGCCAAGCAGTAATGTCAGCATTACTGTGTTCTGGTTTTGAAGGGTAAGGGTGCTGGTGAAATCACAGACTTGTCAACTTATGTCTCAGGGCGACGGACTCAGTGGCAGTGTCCCTCAGATCTTTGCAATTAAAGCTCTGAGTCGTAGTGCAACTGTTATGGACAGGCGTGTCGCTTATTATTAGGCTCACGACTTGTTCGTCCTGTCACTTGGTATTATAATAAAATGTTTATAATATTTGTTTACTATTTGTTTTGTACTTTTCTCAACGAGTACTTTTATGCTTGTTTAGATTTTTGTAGCAAACCGAATATGTTATTATATTTTTAATTATACTTTTGATTGTTGCTGTTGTTATTAATTGTTGTTGATTTTTCCTTTTCTTGATGTTTTTTTAAGTAAGTCAATGGCCCCGCACTAGGAAAAAACCTGTGTCGCGGATGTCATGGACATACACATAAACAACCACAAGTTACACCTAAACTGACGTTACACCGTGTTAAACCATGTTGTCAATTTTACCGTCTTTTTAACCGACTTCAAAAAGGAGGAGGTTCTCAATTCGACTATATGTTTTTTTTGTATGTATGTTATGCGATAACTCCGGTATTTGTGAACCGATTTTCATGATTATTTTTTTGTTGTAAAGAGGGTAACTCCATAATGGTCTCATATAATTTTGAAGAAAATCATCCCTCTAAGGGTGACTGTTCACACATGAAGATTCATTTTTATAAATAACGCCTAAATAGCGCTTTTGCTATTCTCCAATTCAAGGCGTTTTTTTCTCATTATACTTTGAGTAGTGAGAACCGATTTTTATTATCTCCTGTGTCAAGTCCGGTATAGGGGATGAATCCGGATTTGCGCACTTTCCGGTAACCGATTTCAATAAAAGTTGGCAATTATATGTAATTCCACGTACTTTTCAGGTCGGTTTTTTAGTACTCTGTACTAAGATTATTACTAATTGCAAGTGGTAGTTACATGTATTGGTTTGATACATTTAGTTTTAAGATGTTCCTACTTTACGTTATGAAGATTGTCACAATGTAATCAAATGTTTTTAAATAAAATAAATACATTTGGCCTTTAACATTTATTTCTTAATGCTTGTGATTGTACCTTGAAAGTGCATCGAAAGCTCTCAAACCTGAGCAATTGAATAGGTGGTTTAAGCAAAGCACTTTGCATACAAATTCCAATGCAATCGATAGTCGACTTATTGATAAGATATCACTAAACATATAATAAAACACCATTGGATTGCGGACGATTTCTATTTGTTAACAAAAAATATGTATATATATATATTGCATAAATTTATGAGTAACTTAGTGATATTTAGTTGAATATGTTGTACAATTTGAATTATCGAACGACACATTACCACCTTGAGGCGAAAAAAATCGTAGTTGCGTAGGTTTTGTAGCGTATACCTAATCTAATCGCGGAAAAGTTCATTGCACGATATTGAATACCTTTTAGAAATAAAATATATTTTCTTACAGTAAAAAGAGTCCCATGATGTATTTATTACACGGGAGAGATTATTTCATTGAAAAATGTGTACTAACACTGAAACTGTAAGTCTAGCACGAAATACGAAACTACGCGCCGGCGTCCACAACGAAGCTTATACGTACTATATAAGTCAGTTTTACGATGAAAGTAATTTCATAATTCGATACGAAAGTTGTGATTTGACGTTTCGGAGTGAGGACTTATGTCAAATCACGACCTTCGTACGCGTTTCTTGATAGCCTCCGGTTCGATACGAAGCTAAAACGATGATCGTCGCGTCGTATTTCGTGATAATACTACTGATTTTTTCCATAAATGAACGTAGTAAAAAGTGAAAACTTTGTGGAACTTTGAGATTTTTTTAATCGGGCGAAGTTTAGTCAATCATGTTTGTGTTATAGTTCACTATCGATAGCTTCTGTTTTCATTATCAATTACATAAAATCAAGGTGAATTCTTTTTTATCAATTGTCGAACAACCGATTTCCCGTGTGGTTAAAATACGTCAAAACGTCAATTTTCGGTCTCACTTCACCTTAAGTGTTTTTTTTTTAATTTTACATTAGGCAAAGGCGACCAGTAACAACCACACGTGCTTTGCATATTCGTTCGAACCAATGGCGTTTAAGGACTAGTTCTTATTTTTATAATAAACAAAAGATTTTCACATAAAATGTGGTCAGCAAAATAAAGGCTAGCTACAATCTCTGCTGTGAGCAAGCCGTGGTAATTAGGTTACCACGGCTTGCTTTGACCTATCACTTCTCAAGTAGAAGCCGTGTGTTTGAAACCCCTGAGTTATTCATAATATTTAAAAAATATATATTTATAAGCACTAGTAAAGTACATTATAAATGCATTACAATGTAGTCAAATACAAGACTAATAAGTAATATTCGTTGAAAAACCAAATACGACGCAAGCACATAGAAAAATTCGTGAGGTCCGCTGGTTCGTTCTGTGGCTTAGTTGGTATAGCGTCTACCACGGTATGTTAGAAGACATCGGTTCGAATCCGGCCGGATCGAAGGAATTTTTTCTGAGTGTTCGATCTTTGTATTAATAGTTATAACAAACTAGTGGATTAATTTCACATGAAAATAATTGAATATCAATTGAATAAAAAATTAAATAATTTACATTTCACTTAAACCAATAAATAAATAAAGTAAACTACGAATTCACCCACTGGTAATATTCTTATTATCTAGTAAGGCGAAGACACTTTTATCATGTGTTCTTTTGTTCAGTGTCACTGGCACTATTTAGTTTAACCACACACTACACTAGTTTCGGAATATATGTGCGAAATTTGATTTGAAATGAGCTTTTCGGTGATGGGCAACGTCGTGATGAAACCTGCACGTCGAAGAAGGCTCACAAGTGTCGGAACGGCGGGTTGGGAACTTCACATGTTGAAGTTCTCAACCCATATTAGGGCGGCGTGGCAAGCTACGGCCTAACCCTCACTCGAGAGGAGATCCATGCCCAGCAGTGGGACGTATAAATGGGTTGACGATGATGATAATGATGATGATAATGATGAATTCCGGAACTAGGAAAGCTTTGTTTTGATCTTACTCTTTCGTCTGAATATCATAAGCAAGATAAACAGTAATTAAAAGCAGAATCTTACCTTGGTAACCAAAATAACCTTAGCTAGTTTATTTTTAACGTTAAAAGTCGCATTTCCAATTACATAACGTAACTAATAACAGCTGTTACCGCAAACAGGTCTGAAGGCGTGTCAAAAAATTTTACTTGCAAACAGGTTTGAAGGCGTATCTAAAAATTAATTTCCGAATCAAGACACAAATAAGTGGTTTTAGGCATGACATTTGGCTTAACGATTAATTCTGTTAACAGTGATTAGTGTCATAAAGATTATATCACTGTTTTTAATATGCTTTCTACTCACGATCTTATTATACAGGTGGTGAAAAATATGTATTGTTTTATGTTTAATAATATTCTAACTGTACGATCAAGTTATTTATAGAACTTTCTATTAGTGCGAAGCAAAGAAAAAGTATGTTTCGGCAGCGTAGAGGAATTCAATGTCTTTTTTTTATAATATCTTGTGACAGGACGACCAAGTCGTGCACCTAGTGGTGGTAAGCTACATGCCTGTCCATGACAAATGTAGCGCCACTCAGAGTTTTAAATCACAAAAATCTGAGGAGCACTGCCACCGCGTCCGTCACCCTTAGACATAAGTTGACAAGCCCCGTGTGCCTGTAATTTCACCAGCACCCTTACCCTTCTAAGCCGGAACACAGTAATGCTAACATTACTGCTTGGTGGCAGAAATAGGTAAGGTGTACCCTGGACGAATCCTTCAGAAGGAGCTCTACTGCTAATAAAATGTCTAGTAAAGATAAATTAACAATAAGACAAACGATACTCAAGTTTGGCTCTATTTCACATGCAATACAATGGAAAAATTTATGATTGAATATGTAATATGAATTGTTTATGGCCCAGCTACTCAGGAATATTCTTTTATTCATTTCTGCCGCCTAGCCGTAATATTCACATTACTGTGGTCCCGTTTTGTGCTGGTGAAAAAAACAGGCACTTGGGACTTGTCAACTTATGTCTCAGGGTGACGGGCGCAGTGGCACTGCTCCTCTGATCTTTGTGATTTAAAGTTCTGAGTGGCACTGCAGCTGCCATGGAAAGAAGGCGTGTCGTTTACAAGCAGGCACACAACTTGTACGTACCATCGCTTGAAAAAAAAAAACACGAAAAATTTACAAAAACACACACGAAATTCGTAAGATTGCTGCCTTGATCTAAAGCTCAGTTGGTAAAAGAGGTGACCCCGGTGTGCCAATTGAATGTCGCCAACGATTGAAACATTTCGACAACTCGAGGCCATCTTTTTAGGAATATTTATTAGTTCCTTGAACATTTAAATAGCTCGACTTTGGTTTATAAACTCTAATTCGAACGATTTTAATAATAACATGGTAACTAAACCATATTTAAAAAGTGACGGTTCTTGGTATCTCTAAATTTAAATCAGCCTGTATAGAAACAGTCATCTATTTGTAGCTAACAATGTTTTCATTATTCATTATGTATCATATGTGTGTTATGCCTAAAAATAGCAATTGTAACTTCATAGTTATAAAAGAGAGAAGAGAAGTATGGTGTGCAATTAAAATTGCAATTCGTGAATAGTTTGAAATAAAGTTTTTTGTATTTGTGTTAGACCGGTTTTGGTTATTATTGTTGCTGGCATAATACATTTTACTACGTAATCGAACAATTATCTGAGAAAAATCTAAAATGTAGTTAGAAAGAATGTTTGTGTAATACAAATGATCATTTAACCAATATTTTTGTATTTTTAAATCAATAAATGACATATGGGATGAAATATTATTAATTTGTTAATGCAAATACTAAACACATGACATAATGTCATACGTAGGTAAACAATGAAATGTCGTCGTATTTGTTTTTCTACGTTTAATCACATTGTAACTGAAAACTTTGTAATCAAACCCCAAATCTGGTCGGAATAGTGACAGGGAACACTACAAAATGTTGGTAAATACTGGTAACCTTCAACCAAATTCACCCATTAAGCGCAGGGAAGAAAGCTTATTATAATGTTAAAACTATGGTGTTTTATTGGCAGCTTTGTGACTAATCATTCACTCAGTTCGTACTATGACGCGACTTTGATATTACAGTAATATTGTTCTTAAGTCAAATTTAGCAATCTTAAAATAGTTACACGGATGCAGTAGAAACAATATTATTTTCGAATTTATTGTCTAAGTTTTGATTTGTAATGATTAAAAGTTATGTTGAATTTATGTATTTACATAAATCTCTTCAATATTTTGTTTATTTTTTATTTATTAGTACACAGGAAATAATAATATCTCGTTAAATAAAAATACGTTTATTTTGTAAAATTATACCAGCGACATCTATGTGTTCCTTGGCGACGCTAACCGTTGACACTAGATTGAAATTACGAATTCACAACGTAACTTTCAAGACTCAGTTTGTTTTATATATTATTCTTCTTGAAAATGAGAAAAAATAATTGAAATTTCTTTATTTTAATTAAAAAAAATAAAAAATTTCTTTCTTTGGTAGTTAAAATTCTTTGAATGTAAATTATATTAAGTACTTTAACATTATACTACGATAAGACGATTCGGAACATCAAAAAAGAAAGAAATGACATTATATAGTTCATATAGCGTTATTTCTTTCCTATTTTTAGTACAGTACATCAAACTTGGTACTTTGAATTTTAGACCGTTCTTATTGCAAGCGGCATACAGCTGAATTTTAAATCTTAAGTGTGTAGTTTGACGTGCTCTTGACCCTGTACTAAAATACAACGAGTCTATCAAGTTAAAAAGAATATCAGTAACGTACACTTTTGAAGTTTAACTTCTTAATGGGCTCAAGGAATTTATTTACCGACATAATGCGATACAAAGTTAAAACAGTTTTTCTCACCGGTGAAATTTGGGTCGGCTTTTGTGCCATGACACAAAAAACTTGTAATAGCCCTTTGAGCGGTAGGTTTAATGGGGTCATTAAGTGGAGAAAGCTCCCTGAGTGCATCCTATTCATTTTATTATTAAGAAATAAATTCCTCCGTGTAATATAATGGTGACCTCATTCGGCGAGCGGTGAGACTTTATAAAGTTTTCAGGTTACTTTCGAAGTAGAATAATGCGACGTGTTAATTAGCTTTATGTGTGATGTGGTAGATTCATTCATTGACTCGTATTAATGTGCAGATGTGATAGATTCATTTTCTAAAATGCGGTGTATGTTCCTGTGGTTTGGTACAAGAAGTGTCTAAGTCTATATTACTTACGCACTTTTTGTAGCAAGCCACAGATATAAGTTTCTTCAAAATATTGATTTTAAGATTTCCTGTTATGTGTATATTCAATATTTACTATTAGAAAAAAAGCGAAAAAAATTAACACCAATATTGACGTATTTCGCTCTACTTAAATGTATATTATTAAAGCTTAAATATATATTTCAAGAAAAAATTTACATAAACAAATATTTAATTGATTCGCACCCCTCATGGAAGAATTTCATAAGTGCAGTTACGTCAAAAATGTTTATTGCTCCATTAGATATAGAAAAATATAACCCATATTGTCTCCAATTCTTGTAACTGTATGTACAATGTTAGTTGGTATAGTTACAAGAATTGGAGACGATATGGGTTATATACATATTTCTGTATCTAATCGAGCAATAAACATTTTTGACGTAACTTCACTTATGCCATTCTTTCATGACGAGTGCGATTGTAAGTAATTTCATAATTTATTATCAGTCCTAATATTATGCACACATATCGGTATGCATAATTTATTTAAGGAAATAAATAACAAAAATATCAAGGTGTCATAATTAAAATATTACCTTCTAAAACGAACTTTTTCTCCTCCTGAGCTCGCGTATAAAGTTTAGATCTGAAAAGAAAAAAGAAAAACAATTTACATAAGTAATTAATATAACTATTTATAAAGTGTGTACGTGGTACCTTATTACGATATGCACACATAGAGTGGACAATACCTTCCTCTGACATTAAATTCTGGTATTATTTATTGTATTTTGCTTTTATGGTATTATATTTTTTACGTGAACCAACAATTACATTACTATGGTTGTGTATTTAAAAATGTGTATTTAATTATTATTATTATATTAAAAGTAAAATAAAATTTATTTTTTTGCTTTATATTTTTTAATCATTCCGGTATTTTATTTTATTTCATTTTAATTATTTTTTTATCAGCGCAATTAAGGAGTACAAGCAATCGTCTATTGGCATAGATTTGTTCAATACTAGTGTAGGCTTGATTCGACGAACGTTTAATAAGCAATACTTTACGTAATTATCTATCTCTCATTATTTTGTTTCCTGTCTTTAAGATGTGCGTGTTGTTGGATGGGCTATATAGGGTTCAATATTTTTCCTTTTTCTCTTTTCCTTTCTTTTCCCTGTATTGCCAATTGCACCTGTTTTTAATGCGTAAAATAATATTACGTTTTTTACATTTCAATAATAATGTTTTAATTTCTGCTGACTAAAAACTTAATAATTTATATTTGGTGTACTTGTGGAGATATGTAATTAGCATTTACACCTGTTACTCAATTTCTATTTATTGTTAAAAATTCGGTGTAAATCTTCCTAAAAATAAATAAATAAATTTCAGAGTAAGTATTAGACACTCTATGTGTATTATTTGAAGTTAAGGTAAATAAATATACTTTGTTTAATCCAATTTCGGATCGTCACCCTTACAACAAAAACTAGAACTTAATGTGTTGAATGTGTTGGAACGACCCAGTATGATATCATTGGAACAAACCACTAACCTACCTAACTTCCTAACCTAAGTATTGTCAGCATATTTTGCGTACATAAACATATTGGAATATATCGGACTTTGTTTGTGGGACACTGCATGTTCAAAATGTTGGTTCCTTCGTATTGAAATTTATTTATTTATAAAGAAAACATTCTTTTGGACTTACAGCTCAAGCCTAAGCGTCCAACAAGACAAACTTAAAGATAATGTAAAATTTAAATATAACATGCAAAATAAAAAATTAAACTTAAAACTAAACAAAGAAAGAAAAAAGATAAATACATACAACTTTACACAATTTTCTACAATCTAACACTTATCTTAAATTCACAAATGATATATTGAGAGCATACATTCGACGACATCTAAGGGATGACTAGCAATAAAATTTTTGTCTTACGTGTTCTCTACCACAGCTCCATGATCACATTTGTTTAAATGAATCAATTTGCAATTTTAAAAATGATTTAATTACTTCTTTTGTCATTTATATAATGTTTAATAAGTAATTTTAATTTTTTTTTAAATTGTGTTGTAACTAGTATATGATGCTGAGTGTAATGAATGTTACAACAAGAAGGCTTGTCGATTATTACCGACTTTCTTGATTAAAAAATATGTCTATAAATTAATTATTATTGACTAAGTAACTATTATTACAATACAAGACAATAATGCAAGACAAACAACGTTTGTTCTACCACTTCTTGCATTGCTCATAATCATGTAATGTGATTTTATTAACGTACATTTCTCCTCATATTTCTCTCTAAAAGTTTCTTTTTTTAGTGGCAAGTACCGTGTCAAATGTTTCGACTTATATAATCAAAAATTACCTGCTGTTTGTCGTATGTAATGACAACCTAGATGACCTAGCGGTCAGCACTGTAGGCGCCAGATGAGGAGGTCTCAGGTTTAACTTCTGATAGCTCCAATTTGTGTAATATATTTTTCTAAATAATTTCTAGGTTGATTCGGGGTAGCGGGATTGTGTCAATTTGGTTACCCTATTATTTATAATAAACCAGACCTACCGCTTCTCAAGCAGAGGTCGTGGGATGAAATCCGAGCACCTTTGGGTTTCTCGGAAATGAATTCCGGAATTTAATGTAAAATTTACCATGAGCTTTTCGGTGAAGGAACAAGGTTCACACAACCTTCGGAAAACATGTAGGATGTGTATGAGAACGTCACATGGACTACTCATAGTATAGGGAATTCCGAGACCGTGTGATGTGGTTGTCAGGTATTCTATCATTGTTAAGAATGTAATTTGTTCATTTTTAATTTCATAGATTTCTCATAGATGGCGACTAAAAAGTCGTTGAAAAACCAAATACAAAGACACGACGCAAGCACATAGAAAAATTCGTGAGGTCCGTTGGTTCGTTCCGTGGCTTAGTTGGTATAGCGTCTGGCACGGTATGCAAGAAGACGGTTCGAATCCGACCGGATCGAAGGAATTTATTCTGAGTGTTCGATCTTTGTATTAATAATTATAACAAACTTGTGGAGTAATTTCACAAAAAATAATTGAATATCAGTTCAATAAAAATTTAATTACTTAATGTAATTTGTTTTTATTTTTTCACATTTCATTTCACTGTATTGTGAGTTACATAATTAAATTGAGAACGTTATATTGATAACGTGCTATACCAGTTTAATTGTACGGCTATTCAACAGAATAACTGTAATTATTACTAGTTTGCATGTATTGAACGTGTATTTACGATAACATTTTATTTATGTAATACAGACACACGCTTGACCTCTATCTCACTTATGATCTTAAGCGAAGTTGATACCAGGTACGCGCTTGTTCAAAAAATGTATATTTAATGTTTTATTTATTTGTAATCTTCTGGTTTTAATTAACCGACTTAAAAAAAGAGGAGGTTCTTATTATACTGTATTTTTACCCGTTTAATGTGTATGTTTTTTATTTATACATATATATGCGATAAGTAATGTGTGAGTTTTTTTGATACATCACGTGACTGGCGACGATTACACAGGTTTTGTTTATTTGTCTATTATTTTTGTTTTTTTTTGTAACTGTGTTTTTTTTGTTCTAACTTAAAATTTGTTTTTGGCTCTGTTAGAGCACTTTATATAATATTCTTTCATGTTGCTGGAAATTCGTAAATGGCATCAGATTACTCACATCTAAGTACTATAATTGTATTATTTATCCGTGAATTCTCCTAAAATGTATAAATAAATAAAATAAACAAATATAAATGAATTATACGTAATGATTTTGTAACTTCTGTCGCAGTCGTACCGCAACTTTTTGTTTAGACGATTATCGAATAGATTTCATAATAATAGAATGTCGATATAGGTAGATTGCAAGCTGATATTTAATGTACATTACGGTCACTGACTTTTATTTCGAAAAACAAATAAACGTGTTATTGCTTGGTGGCAGACAGTACTTCCTTGGACAAACTCTTTCACGGAGCTCTACTGCTACTAAAATCCGTGATACGTAAACATGGTACATTAGGAATTTAAATGAGGTACTTAATTAGTCTCTTCTTCTTCTTATTAATACTTTATATTTTAGTAATGCCAGAACTACCATGGACGACCTCTTTCATAATGAACTCTACTGCTACCAAGATATATCTCATTATTTAGTCATTAAGCTTTACTTTTTATTTGTTTAACGAAAATGAGCCTAAATAAATATGTTTCTTTCTTTCTAAATAATGTTAGTGTTTGTAAATAATGTGAGTGTGGTTTCGTGTGTACAACAGTGAGAGCTATAATTACACAACTGTACAGTTGCGCTATAACTATAACGTAGTAGTATAAAAACGAAAGCACCGAAATTTAATACTGTATTTACTAAAAAAAGCAATCTTCGCCTCATTGAGACTATACAAAACCTAGTTCGTTTTGTTTGGTTCATTTTAACTAGTTTTTAATAGCGACTTTGATCACATACGAACTGAGAACCGGTTCATGACATAATGCAGAACACGCTATTGTAATGCCTCCGTGGCCGAAAGGTTTCAATTCCTGGGTCGACAGAAATATTTGTATGGCATTTATTTCTTTCGTGAGTTAGTGAGTCGAGTTAGAGTCGTGAGTTAGTTTCGGGTGTAATTTGTGGATGTCTATGTGTGTGTCCACGGCACCTGCGATACAGGGCTCCCTAGAGCGGGGTCCTGAGTGTGTTGTTATTATTATTATTGTTATTATTTTTCTTCTTTATTTTTCTCAGCCTGGTTTGAACCGCACTTACGGACCGAAATCAAGTAAATGCACTATGGCGCGTATCTATGTGGAGGGTGTGTAACAAGAGCCTACTTCGTCCTCTTCCATTTGCATGAACTTTCTGACAATGCGGCATTATGTTCTTCTTTATTTTTTTCAGCCTGTTGGCTGGTTTGGACCACACTTACGGACCGAAATCAAGTAAAAGCAGTATGGTGCATATCTATGTGGAGGGTGTGTAATAAGAGCCTAACTCTTCCATTTTATTAGTATTAAGTAAAAATAACTCCTAATTATTTAATATTTTACTACTACAATCCATGCAAGAATTTTAAGATGTTTTTCTAGTTGGTTCGCCTTAGCGTCTCCTAATTTTCTATCATAAATTGCCTGAAAGATATTCTTACTTAGAAACAAGTACAAATAGGACCACCTGATGTACAATAGCTAATTCTGACATTACTGTCCCGTGTTAACTTTTTATTGCAATATTGAATGGTCAAGAAAGAATTTTTCAAGTTTTCATTATTTTTGAATTATGATCGATAGTGTCGCAGTCAAATGGTTAAATCAATTCAACATACGACCTAGACATTTAACTAAACGGCTTCGTTGAACTAATGGCCTTAGATATTTTAAAAGTTGAATTTTTGGACTTTATGGCGGCTACATATGTGTCACGCGGGTCTCGCGTAGTAAATAGGAGGCTCGGGCCCATTGACTTACAATTATATGGGCATCGGGTCCGCGCTACAAAGTGTTCGAACTTATAGGGCGTTAAAATCGTATACAGAGCGTCATTCACGCTTTAGTCTTCGTTTGTTCGACTGACAGCGAAGCAAGCAAAATTAGACAGTACTGCGATGACATTACAATTTAAATTCAACGTTTTAGCTTTTTCATATTCCTTTACATGTCACTACGTTTAAATAGGTTGACTTGGGACATTTTTTTCGTGGTTTTTGTATTAGACCCGTCGTCCATTTATTTGTAAGTCAATGCTCGGGCCACATGAATTTTATTGTAGTTATAAAGAAAGAGAAGGTAAAAGAACAGAACAGGAGAAGGGAAAAGAACAGGTAAAGTAAAGGCGTAAAGGCCAAAAAGGTCCTGTATTCGTGCAAATACTGATGTTTTAAAGAAGTTGGGTTACATAATTTTCAATGGTATAACTGGCCAGAATTATATGAAGGCGGGCACGTGTGCTCGCTTCGGAAATTTAGTAGAGAATGTCGACTGAAAGAAGAAAAGTAAGAGTGACGAAGAAAAGGAATTAAAGAACGATTCAAAATTTCTAAAGTAAGTGGCCAGGAATAGACAGAGTAGGGTGATAAAAAGGTGGTATGACAACGGAGGAGGTCGCATCGTCACATATGTAGCTGTTTATATTGTTCGTTTCCATTTTTAAAGTAAAAAGAGAAAAGTAAATGTCAACTTTGGTCAATGGTGCTGTGTATTAAAATACTTAGGTTGTTAGTTAAATGACTATTTAACCTCTTGGCTGTGACACGTGTATTAAACTTTCGCTTAAAAGTGTCAAATAAATTAGAAGTTCTGTAATAAATTAGAGACTTTTTTAATGTAAATTTTAAATAACACAATCTCACCAGATGTTAAACGGCGATGTGCTTTGCATAATGCCTATTTATTTTAGCTTTAAATAACTCTCAATTGCAAGTTTTGTAAAACACAGCGATGTTCTATTCCTTTGCTGCTTGCATCAGGATACACGAAACAAAATATGATATAGCGAAGAAATCACATGTACATAAAAATAATATAATAACATTAAATATTATTGTATTATATTTTAAACATTAACTAGTAACAAGTAAAATTAGATTATCGAAAACTTTAAAACAAGGTATAAATATGAAAAAAAAATTATATCTGACTTGGAAATGGCTGCATTCAAACAAAAACTAGCAGTTTATTTTGAATCAATGAACCATGGATTCAAATTTAAATTAACATTTTTTTAAATCATAATGATAAGCGCTCTGTATTATTATAAAATATTATAAATAATGTGTTGTCTCGGTGAATAAATATTATATTTTGTAACCGTAGAGCTCTTTGTGAAAGAGTTCGTCTAAGGAAGTACTGCCCCATACCTACTGTTTGCTGCCAACCAGTAAAATGAGCATTACGTGCACATGGGATTTATAGAGCCAAGTACTCATTAGCGAGCTGTAACTGTAACGTGACAAATACAGTAACGAGGTTCTAGTATGTACGCTTGAAACACTCTTCAATCAGACGGTTCACTGCGAACCGCACGCGTTGCACCCGCGGCAGGCTCGCGAACCCTGTACAAATTATGATTTTTCGTTACGTAACATGCAACGGTTACGGTTACAGCTCGCTAGTGAGTACCCGGTTTTAACTTATGTCTCAAGGTGACCGGCGCAGTGGCAGTACAATCTTTGAAATTTAAAGCTCTGAGTGACACTGCAACTGTTATGGATAGGCGTGTCGCTTAACATCAGGCGCACGACTTGTTCGTCCCGTCCCTTGATATAATGAAAAAAAATAATTCGAAAGACGAAACAAAGCGGTTTATATGAACGTGTGGTAAGTTAATAACATGTGGATAAAATATTTCTCGACTTTCTAGTGGATCCGAGGAGAAGATACTAGTAATAGTAGGCGAGAACTGAGATTATCCAGTCGCAATAACTACATATCCGAAAGTGCCTGGATAATAATAATAATTTTCTAATAACTTTCATCAAGTCAAATAAGAAATTGTATACGGTTGGGAGACGTGGAACCAGACTACCTCTCGAGAGAAAACAAATACTTTCGCTGCGTGCGACTGCGACTGGTGACCCAGTCGCATGCGATGTCGCATCTATATAACATTAGTTGCTAATTAGTTCGATATGCATCATTGAATGTTAAGTTTTGTTTTGTAATATGTTTTATTTAAATATGTTTTGATTTGATACTATATTTAAATATATAAAAAATACACATTGAATCACATTATATTACCATTAATTTTTTTGATTATTTATATTTTATTAAATATGAAGTTACGTAAATCAAATTAAATTAAATTGTAATTAAATTAATAGTAAAACAATCTATGGTATATAATAATGACACCTTTTGTTCAAATATCCCACATGGTAGTGGTTCATGTATATAATAACAATTGAAGTGCCGCTTCGTGTTTTAAATCAAGGATCTGAGGGGCAGCGCCGCTGCACCCATCGACTCTTGGGACTGTCGTCGATCCAATTGACAGGCAACCTGTTCTTCTACTGGGCATACAACTTTACATATTAAATATCAGGTGATTGTGCGCCGATTTGAATTTACTAGCAGTAGAGCTCCTTGTGAGAGAGTTCGTCAAGGGAAGTACTGCCACCTTACCTATTTCTGCCGCCAAGCAGTAATGTGAGCATTACTGTTTTCGAAATTGCAGGCATCTGTGATTGTCAACTTATGTCTCAGAGTGACTTGGTATATTAAAAAAAAGACAAAATATAAAGAATACGGAAGCAACTTAGCAAAATTGCTTATGATAACTTTGAACAAAACCTTTCCTCGTCTCACGGTCATTGCCCTTTGCTGCTGCAAATATACTTGTGATACAAGTGGTGGCTAGTAATTTTACGTGCGTATTCTAGGAATCATTATTTACAAGGACAAGTCATTCGAGAATGGCATAAAGTAGGTACTTTATCTAACGTGCAATAAAAAATACAATTTAATTATGAAACAAACACGTCAAATGCTATGTCCACATAAGTGCGCTTACATGTTCATCTTGCGTCTTCCTCTGATTCATGCGTGAAGAGCAATAACGGACATACGGACTTGCAGTAGCGGACATAGCGCATGCCCCTAGCGAACCCGTCCAGCACCAATGGGTTTGCGTGCGGCAGTCCGTGCGTTTTACCAGACAAAATGGCGGAAGACAAAGTGAAAACATTGGAATTTCGACTGAATAGGGCGAACAGCTATGGATATAGGACTACATGCGTCTTATGGCAATCAATATTGCATATGCTTGACGCAAGACGAATTAAAAGTCGAAGACGCAAGATGAACGTGAAAGCGCACTGGTGTAGCTATAAGTATTCATGCATTAGAGGACTATGAAATATTTAGCTCGTGGTAATATAAAATGGCACAGAAATACGTAAATTTAACGAACGTGTGCCGACATATTTCGCGTTAATTTTTATTCTATAAATTAGTATGTTTTTTTAAGTAATTGAAATTTGAGACACCTTATCAAAAATGTAAAATAAAATTATATTCCATCTCATTTATCATTAACTGCCTCTGTGGCCGAACGGTTACCATGCCGGACTGCCACGCGGAGGTCCAAGGTTGGATTCCCGCGGAGGGAGAAGAAATATTTGTGTGGCCTACATTTATTTATCTCTGTGTTTGGGTGTAATTTGTAGTTGTCTATGTAGTTGTGTGTCCATGGCATCCGCGACACAGGGATTTCCTAGTGCGGGGCCATGTTGTGTGTGTGTGCGTTATCACTAAGAGTGGCAAACTTGGGGACGAAACCGGTTTCGCGCACTTTCGGTAACCGATTTCAATAAAAGTTGGCAAATAGATGTAATTCCACAAGCTTTCATGGTCGCTTTTTTTATAAAAAAATATAAATATTAAGTAGTTATTGGTTACTTGACTGGGTGACGAAATACATTCATAGATTTCTCATATATGGCACTACGGCTAAAAAGTCGTTAAAAACCAACAAACAAGCACATGGAAGTATTCGTGAGGTCCGCTGGTTCGTTTCGTGGTTTATTTGGAATAACGTCTGGCACGGTTTGCTTGAAGACGTTTGTTCAAATCCGGCCGGATCGAAGGAAATTTTTTCAAAGTGTTCAATCTTTGTATTAATAAATAATAATAACAAACTAGTGGAGTAACTTCACAAAAAAATAATTAAATGTCCATTCAATAATAATTTAAATTATAATTTTGTTCGTAGAATCTTTAAACGTCTCACCTGAAAAGTTGTAATTTGGCAGATGTGATCTTATTACACCAAGGGTGCGATATGTCTACCTATATAGTTTCAAATTATGCGAGTTGTACACTTTAAGTATTTCTTTCAAAGCAATGGTTTGATGAACCATTATTATCCTAGAACAAATAATAAATATTTGAGGGGCCAGTCCCGTGCTGCCTGGATGATTGAAAAAAATTATAGGACTGACGGCTTGATGACTCTGAGATCCACCACTGCTTCGGAAGGCATACTGCTTCACCAAAAGCCCCGGTACATCTACTACGTGTACTGTTTTCATCATACAATCATTTTAAAAAGCTATCCTATCCCTTAAGAATATAGGCCTTGTTTACTTATATAACATTTTGTATTTAAATTGGTACTAATAATTTAAGTTTTCTCTTTATGACATTTGTAAAAATATGATAATAATTTGTGACATTGACATTCGCCTTATTATGCACGATCCAGCAATTTGAACTCCAACAAAGCAAGGCCACTCGTAAAAGAAACACTAGGTGGTTTGAATTAAATGCATGTGCATGTAGTGAAGCTGTTCAGAGTTTTATGACAATATTTTGCAGAAAGGAAAAGGTTAAATGACTTTTTTTATTTTAAAATTTCTTTATTTTACACTCTTAAAATTAATAATTTTACATAACGTTAAACTATGGTCCTCATAACAGGCTACGCGTGTCTGGCAACTTAAGCAAGTACGAATAAACTAATATCTATGCGGCTTATAGCAAGAATAAACAAAATTAAAAAAGAGAAAAACAAAAAAATATTAATAAAACAAATGCATTCGTATGTATGTGCTGCGCGCGAACATGTGTATCGGTTTTTATGTATGTGCGTGATTCCAAAATTAAATTATTACCTTCTATGATAAATGTTCTATGCCATGTGTGTGTGTCATACAAATTCAAATTCAAATTAAAATCATCTTTATTTCATAGGTAATAAGCAAATTACACTTGACATCGTCATACTGATTAAAGTCTACCGCTTATTCGTAGGCAGATTGCATCGAGTATATAACCAGAAATAGTGACGAAATGTCATTCAATTTGTTTGAAAACTATTCTGCCATATCATTACTGTGACAACTGCGCTCCGATTGGCCAGTCCGAGTTCGAAACAATTGACGAGTGTCGTCAATGGGTGTCGTCAATTGTTTCACTTCAAATCGACCAGTTAACTTGAGCTTTGCTATAATGGACGAAAATTGCAAAATTAGATATTTAATATTTAATTACCGATGAAATGTGATTCCGTTTTTTTGTAATTACATATTTAATTGCTGTTTTTCCCACACCACCGAATAGAACAGCACGGCATTGTTAGAGATATTATCTTTATTACAATAAATACAGAATATTTTTTGGAATATACGGAGACGTACACACAGGTCAGTAGTTGGCCTGTCTATATTTCAGTGTAAACGAGAGTTGATATTTATAAGAGCTGAATCGCTAATGTAATGTGTTAACAGGAATATATGGCCCTTATTTCGTCTCTATTTCTAGTTATATACTCGATGGCAGATAAACATTTGAGTACATTTATCATTGGCAATATTTATTTCAAATATCTTAGACTGAGAATACCTGCAGGACCTTAACGGGTCATTATCACGGATTTTTGTCATCCAAGCACGCAGAAGTGAAGAACAGCTAGTTTATTTTTATCCCTTGTATTTATGTTATTTCTTGTATTTATGAAGTGAGATTATCGGTTATGTAAAGTCTCCCCTACGTCTTCCCATGGAAGTTATACACAACAAGTAGGAAAGAGATAACTAACAGTAATATTTGGGATAATTCTTGCCTTCTAGTGTGGGTTCAATTCCAATCGGATTGTACCACCGAGTTATGTTATCGACTTTTGAAAGTTCGATTTTTAAATTTTAGTAGAAATTTGTTTCAATTATTATAAGATTATAACAAATATTATTAATATTCTTTTTTAAATTTAGTAGTTTGTTTCAATTATTAACTGTTATTATATAAAAGCCTGATTTTTTTTTTAATTCAGCTGTAGTTTTTTATAACTAATTAAAAATAACTGGGTATTTATTCTAAATGAAAAAGAAAAGAATATATTTTTCAATAAACTCTTTTCATTAGAAAATTGCAGATAATTAATTGGCCCTTTAAAGAAAATCCTTGCAACTTCCAAAATTAACCTTCTCTAGGAAATTTGTCGTTTTCAGCTAAGCTGTTCAATTAAATTTGTGTGTTGTTTATGGAACATTATTTTCGTCAAAATGAACATAAATAGATGTTTAGATAAACATTAGAAATACCTAGAATTCGAGAATGACTCTAAGAATTGGCTTCGCAAGTAATTGTGAAAAATAGTGTGCAAGAGCAAGCAAATCGAAGTTTGTGTTGTGCAAATGTTATTTAACCCAGTTCATTGATATTGCTTTGCAAAATCGTTCCGTGCTTGTATGGATTAAACACGACACTTTTGGTTAGCTTCACTAATAAAAAAGAGACGGGGCAATAACGACAATATTATATAAGGTTCAAGTAAGTTTTGTATATGAAATCAAACAACTTTTACAATGGGAATCCTTTCTAATTTCACAAAAAGATTTTTTTATGATACCAAGTGAAGGAACGAATGAATCATGTGCTTGTTGGTAAGTGATAATATTTGCAGTGCCAATCAGGGTTTTAAATCACAAACATCTGATGGACACTCACTCACAACACGCCTATCACCCTGAGATATAAGTTGACAAGTCCCATGGGCCTGTAATGTCACCCTCACCCTTTAAAACCGGAATGCAGTAATGCTTAAACCACTGGTTGGCGGCTGAAATAAGTAAGGTGGCAGTACTTGCGTGGACGAATTCTCTCTATAGGAGCTCAATTGGTACTAAGGTTGGATATTCCATACAAACTTCAGGCCCTAATGTCGAAAATATGTAAATAGTATCATATCGAGTTTTTGGGTTTTCGCGAATGTTACATATAGGAAATGAAACAATGTTTTTCGGGTCTAATAAATCAACGTTTCGGGCCCTTTACAAATCCCATGGTCACGGCTGACTGGCAATTTAGATTCGAAAAAAAAGTTTCATTTCATTAGTTGTAGTTTCAGGCAGTTTTGTTGTGCTTTTTAAGGAAGTCACCATACTTATCGACTCGGAAGCGAAACGCAAATGTGTTTTTCGCTCTTATTGCCCCTGTAATAAGAGCGAAAACCACAAAAATAAACCTTCAGAAAGGTTTTTCTGACCGGTTTAATGCGAATAAATGTGGTGAGTCACTAAAGGTGTGATAATAAAAAAGTGCTAACATATACACTTCTTTGGTTGGTAACCGTATACTCAGCTGACAACAATATAAGGTAGGAAGAAATCCTATAATGTAGGTACTGTTTTTGAAGTACCGGGCAGGAGTTACTTGTACAATTTGTCTCATAGGTATTATAATCATATGTTCAAGAAGTAGTAACACAACAACTCGTAGCGTTTGGAAAAATGGTAGCTTCACTATGATTAATGAATAATACATGTTATGCACCATTTAAAGATTTGATGATGTGATACGGTTGTATTATGAATTATGATTAAATTAACTTTGGTAGTAAGGATGCATCATAAGAGTAGACGGTAACAAACAACAAAAGTAATAAAAAAAACTACAAATTTCTATTGCTGTGAGCATTTTGTATTTGGATTTTTTTTGTCGCCGTAATTGTGCTAAATTGGGTTGTTTCACCACGAGTACGGTCTCGAGTTGAAGTATGGTCGGCCCTAAGGGCGCGTTCAAATTAGCCACTGTTAGACGCGCTGCAGCAGCGCAGCGGCCGCGCGACAGTCGCGCTGCAGTCACGCTCGGTTGCAGTCACGGTGAGTGAGGTGTACATAT
Source organism: Hyposmocoma kahamanoa (assembly GCF_003589595.1). Lineage (NCBI taxonomy): Eukaryota > Metazoa > Arthropoda > Insecta > Lepidoptera > Cosmopterigidae > Hyposmocoma > Hyposmocoma kahamanoa. The sequence continues at coordinate 3,938,315 of NW_020654748.1, forward strand.
TAATTTTTCAAATTAACCACGATGGATGAAAATTGAAGTGAAGAATTTATAGAGAATGTAAAACAACATCATACAATAATGGGATAACAGTTCCGCCAGTTATTCCAATTGACTGGATAAAAAAATGCATGGGGAAATTTTGTCGCACTTCACAGTCGCGCGGTTGCAGCGCTTCCAACAGCGGCGAATTTGAACGCGCCTTATTGTTGCACCCTATATATAGTAAAATAGTGGAGATTTGAACAGCGATAAATTAATAAAATAAATAACACAAACACATCTAAAATCACACCGCCACCAAAAATATACCCGACATGGACGAGTGGCACACGACGGAAGAGATCTACGTGAGATGGGCTTTCTAATAAATTTAAATTGTATAATTTTTTTTTATACAAAATAAGTGCGCATTTGACCTCCACCTCGTGATGATGAGGTCGACGATGTAGCATACACACTTAAATCATGCCACTGTTCACTCTCGCCTTGAAAAGGTCCAAGTTATAGCGTTCGGGGAATAAATCCGCAGGTAGGGCATTCCACACTCTAGCCGCTCGCCATATAAATGTTCAAGCGAAACGCTTTGTGCGAATCTTGGGAATATCCACAACATATCAGGGGTGGAATCCCAGCCCACGTCTAGTCCCTCGATGATGGAAAGGTGAAGGCGGAATCAAATTATGCAATTCCATCCCACATTCTTCGTGATATATCTTGTAGAATACCGACAGGCAGGTAACTTTACTTACTTCTTTCTTCACTTAGGTACTTCTAATTCTGAGTCACATATAAGCCTCTTGGCACGCTTGTCGATTGAATCCAAGGTGGCCAGTTGGTATTTAGCAGAGCCATCCCATAAGTGGCAGCAGTACTCCATACACGACAGGACTTGTGCTTGGTACAGCTGAAGTAATAGTCCCGGTGTGAAGTAACGCCTCACTTTGGAAAGGATGTCAAGCTTCCTGGCTGTATTTTTGGCCATGGATTCAATGTATCTGCCGAAGTTCAGACTATAGGTCCATTCCAAGTAGCTGGAGACGGTCGGTTTTTATTCATTATAAATTAGCATGTTTTTGTATAGATGAAATTTTGGAAATTTTTTTATTGGAATAAAGGCTTATTATTTTTATTGCAGTAACAGAGTTCCAATGGGAAGGAAACCCAGTTGCTTCCGAATGATAATGATTATGTTTAGTACAATATTAAAAGTAAACAATGTTCACGAAAACAGGTCTCGGATTACTTATGTTCTGCGTCAATGTGGAAATAATACACAATGAAGACGGACCATTAAATAATTGCAATTTTATGCAATACCAGGAAACTAGACGGAAACATAGCCCGTCTGTCGCAGCACCACACAATGGTTTAGGAGCATCGAACTAGAACTCAAAAAAATCATGTAACGTAATCGTTACGTCACTTACACATACACTTATTGGGGTCGTGGAATGGTCATTACGGCCACGGCTTTTTGACGTGTTTCGACAATGAGACTAATAAATCGAAGACTTACTGACGTGTTACTTGGATTTGTTTTCTTATGCTGTAAATTTGTATCGGTAGAATCACATTTAGGTTCTATGCTGTAAAATACGAGTCATACAAAAATTGTTTCACTTTCAAAAGTGCTTTTGATTAAGTTTATTTATATTTGTATTAATATTTGGCCATGACCAGGCCATAATAGTCCAAGTCTATGAGTCCGTATCGATATATACCTATCCGAAAGGAATTCGCTTGCCGAAGAGGTTGCAGCCGACCCGGTGTAAACAGAGTGTCGACTGCATCGCCTGCGTCAGCCCAATTCGCTTGCCGAAAATGGCAGTCGACTCGATGTAAATAGCGTGTCGACTACGCCGCCTTCGTCAGCCGAATTCGGTTGCCGAAAATGGTAGTCGATTTGATGTAAATAGCGAGACGACTACGCCGTCTTCGTCAGCCCAATTCGCTTGCCGAAGATGGCAGTCAACTCGATGTACTCGTATACAGCGTGTCGACTACGCCGCCTTCGTCAGCCGAATGCTTGCCGAAAAGGCGGCAGTCGACTCAGTGTAAACAGTGTGTCTATTGAGCCTCTTTCTGCAAGGAGAAATAGTCTGTCGAAGGCGCCAGTCGACTTTGTTTAAACACGCCTTCAGGTTTAATAAAAAGCTATTCTTAGATGTTAAATCATTCTGTTCTACATTCTAGTTTTTCCTCCTTTCTCCTAACAAGGCGAATCTGGTCGAGTATACGCATATGTCGTAGATGTGGCATTTAAGCAAAGATTAATTATAGGATACTAGGTCTGTATATATTTACTGTAGAGACCATAAGACAGTGTTTATGACAGCTAGCCGTAACAGCAAGTCAATTCTACAAATTGAAATTCAAATTACGTTTATATTACCTATTTTTTTTAAGCAGTCATCAACTGCGTGAATCAGTACGATATGTTTTTAATAGTATATAATGGCGTCATTATAATAACACTATATCGTACAGTAATGATATAATAATCACGAATAAATATATTTTCAGTACCCCAACCTGGTGACTTGTTATTGGCATCGTCATAATAGTTGTCATCGTCGCTGCCCGTAATTGAAGCTGGCACAATACCGTTCTTCTTAATTGAGGTCTTCATTTTCATTTGAGGTCTTCAATTTCATTTGAGGTCTCCATTTTCATTTGAGGTCTTCACATAGATATTATACTAACAAATTTCTTTTTTTATTAGGCAGGAAGATACAATAATACAATTTCTCACCAAACTGTGAAAGCTGTTTGTTGGCGAGGTCACACTAAAAATCACAAAACTGTACACTCTGTAGACTGTAACTAAAATATGCTTTCAAGAATTATAATTTTGTTTACTTACTTAACAGTTCGCTCTTTCCCAGTAAATAGACACTTTTAAGTTTCCTGGTATGATTTTTCTTACCTTAAACGCTTTTAAATTTAAAATTTGGTATAAAACATCAAACATTTAAAGCATGATGAGCCATACTTTAAACAAGTGAAATTCGTTGTTGAAATAGCTTTAACTGTTGTTGTACAAAAGCCTATATGACTTTAGGTACTTATACATTAACCTCGTTACACATTAGTTTGAAAATTTGTACTTCTTGTCGTAACCGCTTGGGGCACTGTACAATTTGGTATACATATATTTCTTCACAATTTAGTCACGTATTTACTATATAATGTTTACATAGAAAATGTATTTCTTCTTCTAATTTGTAGGGGCGCTTTTCAATTTGCCATATTTTATTGTCCAATCGTTGTTGCGATCGTTTGCAAATATCTGCACTGTACGGCGTTGAGTCGTGGTCGTTCACTATGGGTCTTATAAGATGGCCCAAGGTCATCGAAAAAGCAATAGAGAGGGCTATGCTCGGAATTTCATGGCGAAATCGAATACAAAATGAGCACGCATAATACCAGGATAAACGACATAGCCTGAAAAATTGCAAAACTTAAGTAGCAGGTATGTAGCTTACCATCAGGCGGTCGACTAGTTCGTCCCGTTAATTGATGTAATAAAAAAATATTTAAAAAATAGAACAGATGAGCGCTGGAGTCGAAGTTTTCGACGTTGATCGCGTACAGAAGCAGTTTGGGCAGACCACTTACAAATTGGATCGACGACCTGGTGAAGGTGGCCAAAATCAAAAAGCGCAATACCAAACGGTGAACACATGACCGATGAGGTAGAAGAATTCTCGAAAGGTGGTCGTGTAGCGAAAGAAGCAGCGTAGCAACCACCCACACGGATGACCAACGATCTGATGAAGGATTGTGGGAGCGAGTAGACCAAGACTCAACATTGTGGCCATGTTTGATTGAAGCCTATGTAGTAACAATGATGAACTCATAGCAGAGATCAAAGTTTCAATAACACGCGTAACCAAATTGACAAGCGGGGAAAATTGCTCTAATTTCGTTATATTGGTATCGTTACGGTATAGTGAATTTACTAACATGCTTGTAAAAATAATGTGCTTCCTTCATGTCGGACTCATTGTGCGGAACTGGTTGTAAACAGAAGACAGTGGGTCATTCCACGACATTCAGTAATCACAGTATTAGTAGTAAAAGATAATGAGATATTGTTCCATTGTGGCACGTAACGAAGCCGATCGAATGACTATTACGGACGCACCTTTCTGTTACGTCTTATGACAGGTTGTGAAGAGCTGTTAGTTCAAGGTCATCGACAATTTTATATGTAGGCCATGTTAAACGTTATGTTTCTCTAACCTCATAACTCACTTTGTGACTAATGACTGATAGATTATGTAAGAAGATAGCAACAAATACCACAAAAAGATGCCAGTAATGCCTCTATAAACAAAGTGCATACCTACGATAAAGCATGTTTTAAGTCGTAAGTAACAAATTCCTTTGTATCTCAGTATAAGAGGACCTTGCACACGGCTTTTCTTGGCGTCGCTCTGAGGTCCCGGGTTCGATTCCCGGTCGGAAAACGTCGTTTCGTCCTTTTTGTCGTAGAAAGCTAAATTTTCTATATTGCCTCGGTGTGGGTGTTTATTATTATCTGTTTTGTTTCCGATTTCGATAATACAAGTGTTTCAGTTACTTACTTTATTTAATATAGTTATATTTTTCTTTATCGTGCTGTCTAAAATTAAAAAAAACGTTTAAGTTTTAATACGTCTTAATAGCCTAAAAAGGCTGGATAATAAATTAGTTCATATTAGACTTGATTTAAAAATTTTGAAAATTATAAAGAATTTTCTACATAAATAAAAATGTATACGTAAAAATAATGGCGTAACTTATAGCTCGATTGTCGCAAATATTAAACGAAAATAAGAAAATACAAAACGACATTAAGTAGTCATTAGAAACTGACACGATTGTTCGTTCTATGCGTAATGCAACTTATTTATTTAACTTTCGTAAATAAATGAAAGAATTTACGTTAATGCGACAAGTAACCGGCGACAGCTTCCATCACATGTATGTTTTTATTTTTTCGTTTCATTTATCTGTTATTTTTATCATTATTCAGAAACATCATTATGAATATTTATATTTTTTTAAAGAGTTGTTTTATATAAGCGCATACGGCACACTTTGGTTAAAGCTATTGTAATTTTATTCTTGTTTTTAATTGGATGTTTGTTTATATGCTTGTGGATTTTAACTGTTTTGTTATTTTCTTTTTGTATTGTCATATATTTTATTTTTACCTATTCTATTCTCAGGCTCCAGCTGAAAATTACTGACTGCCTTTCGGCTATAATTGCCGATTTCTATATTGTGTTTCCTTATTTTTTATATTTTTTGGTTACTAGTTACGACTTGAGGTGTGACGCTTAGTAACTTATAGTAAATTTCCCTATACTTCTAGGCGTTGAACTTTAAATTTCTGGATGAAAACTCAAACTGTGGATTTCGATAAGAACTGACAATTACATGCTTTTTAATTATCAATTTATCTACAAATTGGATTAAAAAATGTCATTGCTAATAATTTCATGATAATAATTAATAAAAATCGAAATTCCACTAGTCATGGCCCGAGGACGTGACACAAAGTTTACCGGATAAAACAAAAACAGTAGATGACTACGGTACAAACTGAACATTAGATTGCATTTTAACTATCAATTGTCTCCAAATTGGATTAAAAAGTACTTTGCTTGATAAGTGATGACAATTGAATGGAAATCCAAATTCCAGTATTCCAATAGCTCAGGGGACGTGACTAAAAGGTAGTGGTGGGTTTCACATTAAACTTTAAGTTATCGGATGAAAACAAAATAGAACATTTCAATACGAACTAAACATTAGTTTGCCTTATTGATTTTACCCTATATTATGACTTTACCATACTTTATGATTTTACCCAATATTTTTACTACCGTGATATTCATATTTTTTGCGTTAAAACACCAGGCGCACTAACAACTGCAGCTTCGTTCCTGTCAGCTTGAAGGAACTTTATTTTTGTGTTCGATCATTGTATTAATAACATTAGACTGATTTTAATTATCAATTATCTACAAATTAGATCAAAAAGTTCACTGCTTGATAATTAACGATGATAATTATTCAAAATCAAAATTCTAATAAGTAATATGTTTCGCATCAAACGAAAAGAAAACGAAAACGGTAAATGTTTCCGTTATTGTACTCGTAGTAGTGGTCGTAACTATGCCTTTTAATGATTAATAATCTACAAATTGGATCGTAAGAGTTAATTCATTGATTATTTATATATTATATATTTGGCGAGGAAAGTCGAAATTCAACCAGTCAATGACTCGAGGACGTAATTTGAAGTTAATTATTGCAAGTTAAGGGTAAGAAATAAACGATGCACTACAATTAAGCGTGAACCACACAGAGAGCGGATGCGGGTCGGGTGCTGGTCGGGTCTGGGGGTCGATACAGAACCTTACGATAACTCAGTTGTCGAGCGATTCGATTTGACATCATAAAATTTCTTTTCATTTTCATTCACAACACCCGAATCAAACTGTCGTATTCAAAACCAAATCGAAATGACATCACACGCATATGATTACTAGAACTTCTCGACCGGCAAAGGTTACAAACGTTATTCAGAGCACAGTTTTCGAATGAAAAGTTACCGAACGTCCTAATGTTAACAAAGCAAGAATGCAATATGGAAATCTCTTATTTTTTAAAATTAAAGTCTGGATTTTGTTCAATTTTATTAATGCATTCAATGCATTCCTATATTTTAGGCATTTAAAGATGTATATAAATGCATTTTCATATTTCTTATAATCTATTTCATTATCTGAATCCGAATCGAACGTTTATTTATTTATTTATTTCTTTATTTATTTATTTATTTATTTATTTATTGCATATCACACATGAAGCTCGGAAAGTGCTCGTCGATTCGAGAACGATATCCAAAATATCGAAGAGTTCTCATTGGAACACACAGACAGTAATATTATAATTTCAGACAATTTGACCCATATTTGTTAATAACATTAATTACAATAAACTGGTGAAAACATTATGTAAATTAAAGATGAAAATAAAAATGTATCTTAATGCAAAATTGATTACTAAAAATTAAAATTCAAATAAAAATCAAAACAAAAATTTCTAAAATGAAGTATTTATTAAAAATCTAAAATTCAAAGTATTAATAAAGAAACAACTTTTTAAGGTGATTATTATTATCTATTTTAGACTCTCGTCTCGCCCTAAACCTAAAATTGTTTATTATAATTATTATCATCATAATATTCAAGGAAATGATACGCGTAGAATAACTCCCACAGAAATTCTGAAATGATTATATTGATGTTCTATATTTATTCTGTAAGTCGCGTAGGGAGATATTCAGGAATCCTAATAACTAATTAAATGAAAATTAAAAAGAAACCCCGGTAGAAAACAATGTATTCCATAAAATCATCATTTCTAAGCCTACGCGTCGAGACCAATTCAATACTTACTACTTCGTGGTCGAACGGCTACCATAATGCCTACCACGCAGAGGTTCCGAGTTCGATTCCCGGGCCGTGAGAAATAGGGTACTGGTGAAATTACAGGCACATGGTTCTTGTCAACTTAGGTATATCTCAAGGTGACGGGCGCAGTGGCAGTGTCCCTCAGATGAGTGCGATTTAATGTTTTGAGTGGCACTGCAACGTTATGGACAGGCGTGTCGCTTATCACCAGGCACAAGGCTTATTCCTACTGTCATTTAGTATTATAAAAATAAAAAACCCAAACACGATTGTTCCGCTATGAGTAGTTGAGGAGTTGGGTAATCTGCAGATTGTCCCGGTGGTAGCAAATATTATTTTTTTTTTTTTTTTGACCCGGGGGAATCTGCTTACAGATACCCCGGCCCTGCGAGGGCAGAGTCGGGGTTATGTAGTACTGGACCGAACCTTGAAAGGGAGCAGCCCGACCGCACTAAACCTCCGGGGAGTTCCTTCTCGCTGCTGTAGGTGGAGGTACGGGTTATTGTAAAGTCTCTACTCTGTACTGTCTAACGCGGCTAGGGCCCATTGAAAACCAGCGTCACAACCTAACCTTGGTTGTGAGTTTAGCTGAATGGGATCCTTTTGTACACGCCACAGCCGCACACATGTCAGTATAGTATTATGTAACTTGTTGTTTAAATGTTTTTTTACGTTGTTTTTTGTGTTATTTCTGTTCTAGCTATATTAGCCTTTGTTTTTGTGTTTTTTTTTATAATGTGGCGTTACAATAAATGGTTTCTATTTCTATTTCTATTAATGTCACCGGAATTCCATAGTATATTCTATTCTAGTCGTTGTAGTCGTGCGTCTGGTGGTAAGCGACACGCTTATCCATAACAGAACGCTGTAAAGCTCACACTACTGCTTGGCGGCAGAAATAGGTACTATAACAGCAGGGTGATCTTGTAATACTAATTGTATTAATATGATTACCGCCTTTAACATAATCAGGGCGGCCAATTAAATGCACGCGGAATAACACTCACACCCAGATAGCAGCAAAGTTATGATCTAAAATACATAACATGTGTAATAGCATGCGCATCGGACGTAATGCCGAATAAGTGCTTGTGCAATGATTTACATGTCCATCTACCTGTAAAAAGGAATGTCCACATACCGACCATTCGTTACAGAATTCTTACCGAATACTTTAGCAAAGAGTACCTACGTAGCGAGTTCTTAGGGATTCGTGTTTGTTACACATTGGAAATGTAATTAGCTTTTCGGATCTATAAATCGCGTATATTTCGATGCTTCACTTTTTCAAACTCGTATCTTATAAAGAGCGATTATTCGGGGGATGACAAAACTTTCTATTTATTTTAAATATCTTATCAAGCGTGTTCATTTGGGTGCATTACTTTACGAATAGGTAAAAGCGAGTGTGGGAATATGAAGGAAATCTAATGTGAAATCAGCCTGCAAAATTTGTATATACAATTGATTTTTTGCAATTCAGTAACTTTGTGCTTTATGATACGAGTTTGAGAAAGTAAGGCGACGTTTCGTTTTTTCAAACATACCAACGTTTCCGTGTTCATTACAGGTCCCGTGATCACGGCTAACGGTCACAGAAATAAACGCGATTAAGATCCGAAAAAATAGTTTTTTTATGATATTAAACGACGGGACGAATGAGTTGTTCCCCTAGTATAGAGTTTTCAATCACAAAGACTGAAACTGCACTGCCACTGAGCCCGTTAAAAGAGAACAAAAACGTAACGAGAATGGACACTCTCCGCCCCTCCCTAGGTTTAGATACCGCACCACGCCCCGTACATTGACGGTCATGTTGACTGACCGGCAACAAGGCTGTCGGCGAGCCGTTTTCGCGCTAAGACGGCTTTGATATTTGAATATAGTTTTTATTTATTCATTACGTTAACTTGTACGTTAATATTTAATGTTCATGAGTTATGTTGTGTAAGGCTCTTTATCATCATCTAAACGGGATAAAGAGAGGAGTTTCTTTCGTTTCCCGAAAGATGAAACGAGAGATATAATGAGATGTAATATAGTAGACAAGGGTTCTCGAATTCAATTTGTATTGCCGATAAATATGTAACGAATATAATTATTAGCTAAGTAATCATAAAGTTGGACATGCCATTTCAAATACCTTGGTTGTCTTATTTACCTGTCCAAAATATAACATTTTAGGTGCTTTTAAATTTCATTTTTTTAAATAAAAGTTTACGATTATTCTAATTAGTGAATTAATAAAAAATATAACATTATATTGATATAAATACATAATGAATTTATTAGGATTCTATTAATAAAATTATATAGATAACAGATTTGCGTTAGAATTTTCGCTATGTTGTCGCTACCACATAATAGTACGAGAAAGTGATGGGTAACCCTGCCACTTCACATACATATTTGCGCGTGTACAGATAGCGCCTTGCTGTGTGTAGTGTGTGCCGTTACCCTGTAGACATAACTTGACAAATCCCTTGTGCCTATAATTTCGCCCTTACCTATCAAAATTGGAGCGCAAGCGTAATGTTGCATTATAACATTACTGCTGGGTAAATAGGTAAGGTGGCAGTGCTTCCTTGGACAAATTTTTTCACAAGGAACAAGTACTACCATTTAAGAATTAATGTTTACGTCATTGTAGATACTAATTTTAGGTAAATTTAAATTGACATGAAAAGAAATTGAATACGTCGACATTTATTAATCTACTTATTTATTATTACTTGTTAAAACAGAATATATATTTACGCGATTTTTATCCGAAAGCTTTTAATTCCAAGTGTGGATACGTGTGCTTTGGAATAAAGCCTATTGTGTAGTTTTTGCCTTATCTGTGTTTGTTTCTTTTATGTTACATAACCTAACCTGCGGTTAAAAAACCGACCTCAAAACTCATTCATCCCTTAGTTTGCCTCCTTAGAGATGGAATATTTTCTTGAAATTTAAATGGGACCACATCTGAGGTACCTTCTTTCCAACAAAAAAAGAATCATCAAAATTGGTTCACAAATGGCGAAGTTATCGTGTAACATACGTACAAAAAAAAAACATACAGACGAATTGAGAACCTCCTCCTTTTTTGAAGTCGGTTAAAAACGGAGACAGTTTTTAACTATGATGACATGGCAACCAACAATGCAAATGAATGAAGGTTGCGATGATCACGCACGTAGTGGGCACATTGTGAAATACAGTTTTTGTTTACCATGTATAATCAAAGACCACTTTGTTTATTTTTACTGCCTAGGTTTTGCAAGTATCTGCATTCATTGTTCGTTTCAATTCCGAACGAGCATCGTACATGGTTTATAATTGAATGCTTGCAGTAAGTGTTGACACAGCTTTAGGCGTAGCCGCATCAAGTGATACGTTAGGCAATGTGAACTTTCGCACTCCACTGGGTACTATTCTTCCTGGAGGCCCATTGACACAGAATTGTAGTTGACATACTGTTAGATTATACAGCGTAATCGTCAACATGTCTACCAACCATGAGATTACGGCAACCAATCCTTTTTAATAAGGATTAAGATACGTTGAACAAGTAGACTTAACTCTATACAATATTATGTTTAGGTTTCATAAAAGATTAATTGGCTCAATGAACATCATAATTCGGAACGTCTTGTCTCTTGTCTTTCAACAGGATTATAAATGTTCATTTTTAACCGATTTAAAAACAAGGAGGAGTTTCTTAATTCGATTGTATTTTTTTTTGTATGTATGTTACGCGATAACTCGGTATTTGTGAAAAGATTTTGATGATTCTTTTGTTGTTACTAGGGCACGAATCCAGTTTAACGCACTTTCCGGCAACCGGTTTCAATAAAACTTGGCAAATAGATGTATTCCACGAACTTTTGAGGTTGGCTTTTTTTCATAAAAAAGTAAAATTTTTTTACAAAAAAAATTTTGCGGAGTATAAGGACTCAAGGCATTTTTTTCAAATACCAAGGCATGGGACGAACATGCCGTGCATCTGGTGGTAAGCAACACGCCTATCCATAACAGTTGCAGTGCCACTCAGAGCTTTAAATCGCAAAGATCTTAGGGGCACTATCATTGCGTCCGTCACTCTGAGACATAACTTGACAAGTCCTATGTGCTATTAATTTCACCAGCACTTTTACCCTTTTAAACCGGAACGCAGTAATGCTCATATTACTGCTCGCGGCAGAAATAGGTAAAGTGGCAGGATTATGGCAGTAGTATTCCAATGTATGCCATCTGTATCCATTAGAATGTATTCTATACATACAGTGTATTAATAGACTCGTGAATTTGTTTTATAACATTATAATTATTGTAATTTGTTGTAATACAACAAATGATGTATATTTAATTTGATACACGCACTCACACTTACACAATCACACATACACAGTTCAGTAAGAATTATTATTAGTGTTAACAACAAAGTAGTGGAGAATATTCACAAAAAAAAAGTGTTCGGATATCACGGTAATAAAAACACCATAATATTAAAAAAAATGTGTATATATTACTACTACAACGTACTTGCTTTAGTTTCGCCGCCAAAAAGATTGAAAGGAAATAAGAACAGTGTTACAATTTGCATTTACAAATTCAAGCTTTCTCTGTAAAACAAATCGGTCTCGCTTTCAATGAAAACATTGTTACCATAGCAAAAACTGAAAGCAAAAATAGGAAGTATCTATAACTATTGTTCAATACATTGTAAACAGAGCTGTGTAAGCACTAACTTTCTTATTTGTATTTGAACACTTTATTTTAATAACATGAAGAGTTGTACGCGAGTTGAAGATATTTAATTACATAAAATTTCCTGTCATTCAAAAGTCGATGGACGGTTTAAAATACAAGAAGGAAATACAGAATTTACGCAACCATTCTCACAGTAGTTTTAATTAAACAGTAAACTATATTGTGCGTTCACATCCTGTGTTTAGAACTACGAATTATAGACGTTATGTGCAAACGAGTGTTATAAACTGGATGGAACAAAAAGCGAATTGCTCATCCAGTTTTAAACAGTAATCGAACGTTGACGGCTGTTTAAAAAAGAAACATATAAACATATTCATACAGGGCGACAGCGGGCCGTTATCCCGACTCATAGTTTTTAACTCAGTAAATGATTGGGATTTCATTTATATAGTATATTTTTAAAATAATTTACAGTAAAGGATGAATCCCAGATTAATACTGAAATTATGGACACTTTCCATTTCATGTTAAAACCTTTTAGAAAACGAACTGATCAGACGAATAAGAGACTGTCAAAATTCACAGTTACGACAAAGTCGAGAGATGAGACCAAATAAAGCAATTGTTTAGTAGCAGTAGAGCTCCTTGTGAAAGAATTCGTCCAGGGAAGTACTGCCCCCTTACCTATTTCTGCCGACAAGCGGTAATGTGAGCATTACTGCGTTCCGGTTTTGAACTGTAAGGGTACTGGTGAAATTACAGGTACATTGGATTTGTCAACTTTCTGTGACAAATCCGATGTGATGTTTCAGTATGATGGGCCAGTGGCAGTGTCTTTCATATCTTTGCGATTTTGCATTTGTAGTGTTGTTACACGACTCTACAGTCACCTTGTATAAGTTTTTTTTAAATATATACACACTGAAAATTTTTATCGGAAATCGCAGTTAAGTTGCTGTCTAACGTACAGAGAGATCTTTTTTCTAGTAATTTTCTATAACAGTAAAAAAAGTGTATGATGAACCTTTTTTGTGATATACATCATCCATCCATTTATATATCCCACTCCTGGGTACGGGTCTTCTTCGGTGTGGGTTTATGTCATAGTCAGCCAATGCGGGTTGGGCACTTTGTTTCCTTTTCCTTCACCGTAAAGCTCATGGCAAATTGAAAGTTAAATTTCACACAAAAATTTCCGAGAAACTCAGAGTTGTGAGCCCGAATTCGAATCTACGGTCTATGCTTAAGAAGCGGTAGGCCAAACTATCACGTGGTGTAAGCTGGAGTGATGCTAACGCTCTTCAAAGCATACGGTCAGCTTCTACACGTCTGCACTATGGACCAACTTTACACCGGGATCGTACAGTATCTCGCGAGTCCATTATAATAACACCTTTAGGACCTTGTTGAGGCTCCTCCGTTTCTGCAGTGCATCTGCATTGTTCGCAGATGCTGCTGTGGATGATTTCTATGCTATCATGCGTAAAATGTCCACATCAATTGTACGAAGAGTGAGGGGTGGCAGCAACGAGATCCTGAAGATCATAGCAGACAGGATAGACGCAGCACTGTTTCGGAGGTGCACTGATTTACATGTTTCGTGTGTGGGTCAGTGAGCCGCCGGAGGGGCTGGATTCACCTGTTTGACGTAGATGTTATGTTATGTTATATGTGAACCTGTAGAGTGATTGTACCGTACTAATCCTAATACTAACATAGTTATGTTACTAACTTGTATGGATCATGTTGTCTGAAAATATAGTACATTATTGCAGATTGCCGGACGAGTAGGAGTTACAAGGACGACCGCCAGCGAGGCCTTCTATTAATACGAGTCAAGCAATCCCAGTTCCCGCCGAGGCATGTATAGAATTTTTCTCAAACAATACGAGGAAAAATAAAATACTAAAGAGCGGAGTATGTATAATAGAAAAAGTATAAAAATATTAATTAACATTAAAATTTATACAATATAATTGCTAAAAGAAAATGTTATTGTTTTTCCATGCTCATTAATATTAGTCTGGTGAACTTCTGATGCTGTGTTTGAATCTATATCTTATTACTGTATTTTCGTTATCGCTCTTCTCACTAGTACTCATTTTCGCGCCTAAAATACAAAAAAAAAAGTATGTACCAAAACACTTTGGTTTAAGTGTTACCGCCATTTTCTTTCTTTTTAAGTAAGCGATACAGATAAGTTATTTTTATGAGCACTGGACAGTTGGCTGTATGAGTTTTTCTTTTGCCTGTTCCGATGCTTAATTATTAGTAGGTAGATTTAAAAGTTTCCAGAAGAGGACATTATTGGATTTTTATACTTACTTTGCAGGCCTTGGCCGGGGAGAAGTCGCATGGTCCTTAAATGACAAACTCTCCGTGCTCGTTTTTTAAAAGTAATGCAAACATTTCCAAGCATGTTTGAGAAAAATTACTTTTATTTACTGTTTATTAGGCTAACACGATTTCAATGATATACAATCGGACACAAACTCAGACGCACCATTGAATAGAAAGTGGTTTTTGCCGCGTATCGTATAAATCTGCTATACTACGGCAGAATACATTACCTACCCGCTGTGGGACATAAAGACAGTCTCCTGTGACTGGCCTATACTTGTTGCTTTGTAATAGGTAGTGCGATGATACCCAGGTGGGTTCAGCGCAGATAGAGAACTCTTTTACCCGTCACCACTTACCCGTACTTTCATTAGTTGGTATAACTGTTGACAGATGAAATTTTTGAGAAACGTACAAGTTTTTATTATTTGAAGTAAAAAAAATATTGATATGGTGAAGCTATTACGAAACACACACTTTGAACAAAGCTATCATGTATCTACCTGAATAATTTATTAGCTGTATAATTTAGTAGCCATAATTATTTTATTAGCTATACATATAATTTATTATCTGTGAGAATGTACAAGTATTTGTAATGAAAGTGCACTAAAGGTTGCTGGTGTCAATTTATCGTAATCGTTCGTCGCATCGTCGTTTGCGATGTTTGCATCGCCATTCTATTTAAATCCCTCACCTCAATACTGAATTTATAAAAACTAACTAAACCCGCTTCATATATATATTCTTTATTGCACCAAACAAATAAACAGAAACAAAAAAAATAACATAAGGTGAGCAAAGGTGGACTTATCTCTAAAAGAGATCTCTTCCAGCCAACCCAAGGCAGTGAGAGCAAAGGTTTTAAGCGGGGAACGGCGTGCAAAAGAGATAACAAAAGATGATAATCTACATGTGTAAAATATGCATATATAAAATTACCGTTAAATAATTAAAATAGTATATAAATAAATAGACTACATAACGTATAATACATTGTATCAATAAACTTACACATATACAAATATGATGATTATTAAGAGAGTTCAGCAAGAAAGTGCGCTGTCAACCTTTTCTTGAAGGAAGCAATTGACGGACTAGACTGAATATGGGAAGGGAGTCTGTTCCACAGCTGCGCTGCACGAGAGGATCATATCAGGGTCATAAGGGAACTTGTCAGCCTTTAGATACGAATTTAATTAGGCATTAATAAAAACTTGCAGTCATTCTTTTTAGATAAAAGAATTATATTACTATCATGATTGCAGATGGCATCATGACGAGTTGTCACCTAGATAGGCTGTGTATGTTTTCCACATTTAAGAAGGTTCTAGTGATTAGAAAGCGCTGCGTGTTGCAAGTAGCTCGTCAGAGGGCTTGCTTAACGCAGGCACGTGCTACGGACACCAAGCCAACAATAAATGTTGGGTAACAACTCGTGATATGATCGTTGCCGATAATCGTCACAGCCCATAATAGTGCGATTGTTGAGAATTATATTGGTGCTGATAACAATCCGTGCTGTTCCTGTTTTGGCAATATCTCCGTTAGAAATTGGATTGAGAAGCGATTATGGTTATTGAGATCATGTTATTTAACAATTGGCTTAGGTGTCTTGTTTGAAAAAAATATAAATACCAGTCCAAATTTCTAATGGCCATTATTAGGGCAGACTGTATTTGCCTCTACTACTAAGATCGTAATAAAAGATCGATGTTATATCGGTGATTAGCGGTTACCAATAGGGCTTTCAATCTCACTGCATTTCCACGTCCCGGCAAAAATTCGAAATGAGGTGCGGCCTTGAAAATACCGGGAAAAAGAGACTTTCGAGATTTTCAAAACCGGGTTTTCATACTTGTAGACGTTTAGGGAGTCAAAATATGAAATTTTAATCAAGTTGTTTATTAACTGAAATTACAAAATCTGAAATAATTTATTAAAATTTTTTCAATATATTACAATGGGCACGAAAGAAACAAAGCTATCGTCATTCAATCTCTACAGATTATACTAACCTCCAGTCTACAGTGTTGTCATGTTCATGTAAACACATTAAAAAATACTATTGACTGAGTAGATTTTTTTAATATTCTATTTCTTGTTTTTTTATGATACCGAGACACGCGGTGAACCAGTCGTATGATTAAGGACTAGATTAACGACCACGGACGGATTCGAAACACGCACTCCTCATGGAAGAATGGCATTAGTGGAGTTATGTTATGTTTATTGCTCCATTAGATGTAGAAAAATATAACCCACATCTTCTCCGATTCTTGTAACGCTATCGACAAGAATGTTGGCGAGACGCTTGCCCGGTGGGAGAAAGGGAAGAAATTTAACCTTTGGGATTTTTGTGAACGTACATTGTAGCGATTTGTGTGACAACTGCATACCAAAAACATAATGTCAATAATCTCAGTACAGAGTACTAAAAAAACCGACCTCAAAATTACGTGGAATTACGTCTATTTGCTAAGTTTTTTTGAAATATCCTTAAATTCGCTACTATACAGGACTTGACACTGGAGATAATAAAAATCGGTTCTTACTACTCAAAGTGTATTGAGAGAAAAACGCCTTGAATTGGAGAAATAGCAAAATCAACCATTAAAGTAATTGCTCCTAAGAAAAATTTAGGCGCTATTTATAAAAATGAATCTTCATGCGTGAACAGCCACCCTTAGACGTGGATGATTTCCTTCAAAATAAAATGGGACCACTATGGGAGTACCCCCTTTCCAACAAAAAAAGAGTCATGAAAATCGGTTCACAAATACCGGAGTTATCGCGTAACATACATACAAAAAAAAAACAAAAAACATACAGTCGAATTGAGAAGGTCCTCCTTTTTTAAAGTCGGTTAAAAAGAATACAAATTTAAAAGGAATAAAAACTATAAAATATGTTTAAATATGTGCTCGCGCACATGATTGTCGATAGAGTTACAAGAATTGGAGAGGATGTGGGTTGTATTTTTCTGTATCTAATGGAGCAATAAACATTTTTAACGTAACTCCATTTATGCCAATCTTCCTTGAGGGGTGCGAGTCATGTCGAGCAAAAATTCGACTTAAATACGTGAGTTATTCCTTACAGTAGTTGTCTATTTAAAATGAAGTATTATTATCAATAATAATATTCTATCGATAAAAATTTATACACGAAGACGATTAACACGCATTCTCCACTAAACGGCTTGTCGCGGGTGGCTGGCTGCGATATTTATTCAAATATGTCATTAAACCATATCCATTGACGCGGCGATTCTGAATTAAAACGGAGCCGCTGCGGCCAGCCGCCCGCGGTTAGTCGCTTAGTGGAAAATGGCACTATCAATCTGTTATTAATCGAATATGAAGCGTTTAAAACCTATTCGGTAACACCTGAATGATTTCAAAGAGCAGCGGCATTGACACCGTTGACCTGGGTTAGAAAAAAAAATGCATTTTCATCATGATTATCTCCCATGACAGGCGATTTGAGAAACATTTATTTGCATCATGGATAGTACATAGTGTTAGGGTGTATAGATTGACAATCTTATACTTAAAAAAATTAAACTAAATATATGTATACCGTTTCTTGCAAAGTTACTAAATATGATGTCCTATTTTATTTTATTTCTTTTATTCACTCATAGCACCACACTACCCACCAGGAAATCGTGTGTCGCGGGTGCTATGGACACACCCATAGATAAACACAAATTACACCCAAACTCACGAGAGAAATAAATGTAGGCCATACAAATATTTCTCCCGGCCCGGGAATAGAACCTAGGACCTCTGCGTGGCAGTCCGGCATGGTAACCGTTCGGCCACAGAGGCAGTTAGGTGATACAATATTTATTTTTCTTATAGCTTTCTATTTGGCAAAAAGTCTTCTATTTAGTACCAACTTTTAGAGGACTGTAATAAGTTTAATTAGGTTTTAAATGATGTATATTTTATATATGAGTACAACTCCGCAGTGGCGTGGTGCTGAGGGGATGCAGCCCTCTGCATCCCCTCAGCACCGGCATGGTCCCGGATGGCGCATTAATATATTTTTTTAATAAAAATTATTTTTTTTTTTACTTCACATTGGAAAATAACTTGCAATATTTGAGAATACGGTAAAATAAACAACACAAAGGTTGCGACAGCAGGCTATCACAAAAACACAATCGAGCCGAGCCTATCCGAACGTTTTGTAATCGTGAAAATAGAGAGGGCAACAAATTTAAGTTTGGCCCCGGGCGGCACAAATCAACGCTATACCACTGCAACCCGGTAGTAAGGGCCACTTCTATACGTCTCTAAATTGAGTGTGATAATTTGTATTTGCGGCAATTAGTTTTTGCATATCCCAGGCTTCTATCCTAAGGTTGCCTGGAAGAAATAGCTGCGTAGCAATAAGACCGCATGTAACACATTATCTTACTATCTTTATACCTAAGTTACTGTATTGTATTTTAACTCTAATTTTATGTGCAATAAAGAATTTTTCATTCATTTATTCATTCATTCATTCGTTAGTTTTATTATTGATGAATGACTAAGATAACATAATCTACTACATTTAAATTTGAATATTGTCTCTGGTAGAGATATTACGAGCTAAAGTTAGTTATTTAGGTTCAACATTATATCGTTGCCTAATCTGTTCTTTTGGGGATGAGGTAAACTAAAAATAAAATTATTATAATTTCTTTTGTTATCTTGAGCAATGTCTAGAGTGTCTTACTCATTGTTTACGCACATCGAGTAACCAGAAATAAACAGAAATATAGACATGTCATTTTATTTCTTTGAAAACTATTCTGCCAATCATTACGGTGATTGGTCAGCCAGAATTCGAAACAATTGACGGGTGTCGTCAATTGTTCACTTTAAATCGAAAAGTTTAACTTGAGCTTTATTATAATAGACGAAAATGGAAAAATTACATATTTAATATTTAATTACCGATGAAATGTGATTCCGTTTGTTTTGTAATTAGATGTTTTGCTGTTTTTCGCACACCATCGAATGGGACAGCCCCCACAGTTAGATATATTATCTTTATTACAATAAATACAGAATATTTTTGGAGTATACGAAGACGTACACACAGGTCAGTTGTTGGCACTGTACTATTTCAGCTTTCTAATTTGTGATTTCAGTGCAAACGAGAATTGATATTTAAAAATAATATAAGGTCCATTTGCCTGATGAGTTTGCCTTTATCACATCTCTATTTCTGATTATACACTCGATGTTTACGAATGAGTGATTAATTATTGTGACGATTTGAAACGTAATTTACATGGCTATGGAATAAAAAAAAAATTTATTTGAATTTGACACGAGTGCAGCAGTCGAAGGAGGATTATCTGGAGCGTAGCGAGTGGAGGTTTGCGGTCTCTACCGATCGCAAACTTCCATTCCATTAAAAGTAGCGTGCATTTATGACGCATTAGATGACGTTAGAAAAAGAAAAAAAAGCTGGGTATATGCACTCAATATGGAAAGATTAAAATATGGGCTGTTTTATACACCATATGAAAGTTTGTGTGGACATCTAGATCAACTTGCACAAATACGTCACACAGTGCGACCGAATTTCGGTCGTAACTCATTTTGCGTCGTTGGTCGTGTGGCACAAGCTGGACTTTAATATGAAACCGAATGCAGCGTAAATTAAGCGACTTACAACTTCAAAGATTACGCTCATCTGACCTCACCCTTAACGATTATCACGAGTCACCGGTTTACAGAGATGATTAAAATGTCATAACGTGGTAAAAAACCTATAATTAGTGATAATCGTTCACCTTGGCTTCATTTATTCAAAACGTACAAAGAATTTGTATAATAAGTGAAAAGGTAGGACAGTAAACGTATTCCGATGTAGCAATCTAGCTGCCTCGGTAGCGCATAAAACAAATGCGCGTTCGTCACAAAACAAAGAAGTTTAGTTAGTTTACTTGACAAGTAATGTTGAAATGTTTAACTAAGACATGCAGGTTTTTAGCTTTACAATGCAAAAGTGACATAGAACACTGTAATTAACCGTAAACTGCGATGAATAAATTTAAAAACGTTAACTTTAGAGAAAGTTGGAAACGGGCAAGTGTCAAAATTCTTCATGAATGTTTACGAGAAACGGTGCCCTGTACTTGTCTGAGGACATATTGAAAGCCCATCAATGACTTAACACAAATTAGGATTAAAAACATACATATTTATAATAAAAATGGTACAAAATAATGTTTGATCAACAACGTTGCTATTGTGCCGCAGCGCACGGAAAAAGGTAGCGAGGCCTGAAGGTGGATTATAGGCCCCATAACGTCAAATAGGAGCAGAATGACGCGCTCCGTAAGATACACAACAGGGATATGATTTTACAGTGAATTCAAATGAAATGGTTTTGACGTATTGAATATTATCGTGAAGTCAAAAAATATTTCTTATTACGTTTATATACACTCCCGGACACATAATTCGAACCACCACGCATTTTCAGAGTTTCAGAGTTTCTTCCGCTTAAACAATGATTGATCAAAAACTATAAAGCAATTTTGAAATTAGTATACTAAACGCCTTTTCCATAAATCCATGTTGGAAATTTGGATTTACAAAACCGGGGGAAAACTTTGTCTTCGACGATTAGACTACTTCCAAGACTTTAAGACAAAGATGCGAGGTGGCTCGAATTATCTGCCCGGAAGTATATTAAGCGCTAAATTCGATGGCTGCATGAGCCACAAATGCAAATAAAAGCCGTTATCTCTCATAAGTAATAAAATCAAAGTAAAAAAGACTTATTTGACATGTCAAATAATAAAATAAATTATAAACTAATAATAAAAACAAATTTGTTAAATGGGCTTGAGAACCAGCTACAGAGGACTGTAGACTACGTAGATAAATCTACTAAAAATAATGCCACATGCATACCTAAATTCGCATCACAGAAATCTAAATAAATAGGCAATTTAACTGCCTCTATGGTTGAACGGTTACGATTCCCGGGTCGGGAGAAATATTTGTATGGCCAACATTTATTTCTCTCGTGAGTTTGGGTGTAGTTTGTGGTTATCTATGTGTGTGTCCATGGTAGCCGCGACACAGGGTTTCCCTAGTGCGGGGATAATGTTCAGTGTGTGCGTTATTATTATTATATCTATTTTAGACTTTCGCCTCTCTTATTATATTATTACTATTATTAATTTAGACTTTTGTGATAGAACTTACTACACCCTTGATGTAGTAAGGCCACATCTGCAAATGTCATATTTTCAGGAGGCTTAAAGATTCTATGAATAAAAGTAAACATAAGTTTATGCTTAACCACATAAGATTTCACAGATACGAGGATATAATTTGTTTCATGCATACTTCGTATTATTTTTGAGACTTTCATGTGCTAAAAGGGTAACTTTCAGGAAATAATATTTCAGGTTACAACACTCGACTATTAATTAATACTTCACGATACTACCCTAAAATATTTGAATAATAAAAATTGCCATCGAAACTAGCTAGAGAAAACTAACTTCAAAATTACCAAAAGCACTTTTGACGCAAAGCATTTTTCATAATCACAAAACATGTGTATTCATTATTAAAAAAATTAAAAAATTAAAAAGGGAAACAAATTTGTATCAAAATATTGTGATTAAATAACGTCAAGTTTTAGCAGTTACGTATTGTTTAGATTGGACGTAGATTCTCGTTACGTTATTTCATCACGTACTATCGCCCGCGGAAGTGTTTCCTCGAATTATGTCAATCTTGACATAACTTCTCTTTGTGTATGAAGTGATCTGACATTGGACTCAATTCTCTATATTTTTGTTTTGTGATGTAATCTAATTGCATGACATTACATTTAAATTTGCTTTATTGTGGAGTTACTATTTCTAAGTGCATGAATGTGGGTTCTATTCAAAATAGACGTCTTTTAAAATGTTTCATTTTGATCGATGTTGCGAGACTTGGTGAACACAGGAGTAAGGCGATAACGGAATGGTGGCCAAGAAATGGATATAGAAACGTGAGGTGGGTGGACGACATTGTCAAAGTTTCGGGTAGTAGATGGGTGAGACTAATACAGGATCGTGGTGGATGGCACAATCTACGGGAGGTCTACACCCAGCAGTGGGTGAAGTCGGGCGGTGGATGATGATCGCTTGATTATTCTGCCCTCTCTATCATAACTAACGCATCGCGACATTTTTAGCGAAATTGAGTTCGCAATCGATATTTTTATATCTAAACTAGTTTCAGTTTTATTGTTTAACAAAATCAGCATAACTGCCATTTTTTACGCAAAAAATCTTTAGGCATCAATATCTCGAAAGATATTGAAATGCAAATGTGTTAGGTATGAAAAGGAGGGCAGTGGGATTTCTTCAACATTTTTGTATACGAGTATATTACAAAGTGCTTTAAACACAAAGTTATAAAATTTTTTTGTTGTCGATTTTAGATTTCTGAAAACTCATGGTCATGTTGGATAGTGCAATTTAGAACGCATGTGTAATTAATAATTTGTATGTAACTGTGTCAATTGCTATAGTCAGGGCATGAATTTACAGTTAAAATTAACGTTTTAGTATTCAGGTTAAAGTTACGGTATTTGGTGTAGAATGAAAAGGGCGCGTTGTGAATTTTAAAGCTCACATTTTACACCGACTTACCTACTTCAAAACAAGTTTCTCATGTTGCAGTAAATGTGCTACATTGTGACCATGACTTGAGCACTAGCTTGCTAGATTCTTTAAGAAAGCTATTTTTATGTAGAGTTCTTTTTATTAACTTCAAACTTTGAAGTGTGGTTTTAAATATTTTTAAAGACGAACAAATTCTGCGACACACTAATTTTGAAAAAATATTTTTTTTTTATTTTATTTTGTTCTATTTTTGAAAATCTTAGAAGTTGATTGTTTGTTATAGTTAGTATTCAAGAGATTTCAGATTTCATAATTTCCAATAGTAGTGCGATCAGGCCACTCAAATTTTGTTTATCGATAAAATAAATAAGCCTTATATTTTGAAATATTTCACTGTATTTTGATTGTCAAATCAATTTTACTAACAAACTGGGTGTTCGTATCAATATATTCGAGAAAGAATCGTAGCGTGATTTAAACAGTTAAGTGTTTACTTACGTGCAGTAGAATTAACGAGTTTCATAAAAATTATTTTCTGTGTCCGTCAAGTTTGTTCTAGTACTATTATATCAGAGCACTGGTTACATCAATCAATTTGAAGCAAGTTTTAATAGTTAATTGGAAAGTTTGCTTACCAAGGGAGTTAATCGGGTGTTTAGGCGTTCACCCCCAGCTTCCGCTTTCTTCGGCTAGTATTTGCAAAACACGGCTGAAAAGGCAACTTGCACATGAACAAACAATTGACAATTGTTTCGAGACTCGATGTTAAATAGTTTTTATGGGACGTTACATATGTATAACGATATGTCAATCACATTGAATGGAAATGGCTTTAAATGGAATCACGTAATTGTTGGATGGGTTTCGAGTGTTGTTACGTCGACGGCGCAGGTAGGAGCGTGCGTGGCGCGGGAAAGTGCTGCGCAAACTGTCTTGTGCACGGCCGGTGCGCAAGCGCTGGTGCCACCAGACCGGCCGCAGACGCCGCACCACTTTCATTGTGTATTTAACTACAAGATGCAGACTCAGCGGTATTGTGATTACACACATCGGGTGTTGCAGGCTTCTTTTAGGTTACACCAATTTTAAATCACGACTAATTTAACTTAACTTGATTACGATGATTAAATGTACTAAGTGGATAGGAGTGCGTAGTATAATTTCAAATTTCGATGGCTTTCTAGAATAGCGATCTACCTCTAAATACTTAATTCGTAGCGAAAATGCTTTAAAAAGATCTAAGGCTGAATCGTATGTTAGCCTTATATTGTCAAGCGAATATTTTAACTAATAGAAAACTCGGTGTCCTACACACACAATCAAATTTATTACATTCTTAATAATGCTATTTAATACGTATTTATACCTATATTTTGAATTGGGTTAATTTTAGTATTTTTTATACATACATAGACACGCTTTACCACAATCTGACATATGTTAACGCGTCTCTCGTCCTACTGACGACGTGCATGTATTTGTTTAATTTTTGTTAATTGTTAAATTATTTTCGTATTTTGATAAAATATAAGTATATTATATAGTATAATAAGTATATTTTTGATACAAAGCACTGTCTAGAGACAAAGTGTGAAAGACAAAAGGCATTAAGATTCTACGGTATAAAAATTGTTATGGAAATCATCCAGAAACGAAAGGTTTTCAGAGACTTTGTGATCTGGTGGCATACCTTAAAACGGCTATCATAGTATCTAGGCTTGAATAGCCCTAAGTTGTGCTTTTGGGGAGAACTTGTGGGGAGAACTCCTTACACCGTCATCCCACCTTTTCGTATCGCTTCTCTCCATTCGTATCGTATCGTTTTTCTTCTTCACTCATATTTAAATTTAAAATTTTGAATTGTTCCATTCTTTCCCTCGTTGTTTCGTTCCATCGTCACTATCTGCGCGATCGCGGTAGTGAAAACATCTAATTTATTATTTTTGAACCGTTTACCACTTACTTAAATCTCTTGTACACCGTTTACATTTTAAGATATTAATATTGTCGTACTGAATAAATTCCTATAAACCGGACTTTCTTCTTTTCAACTGCTAAAACTTGCTTAGTAAGACGCATGGCGGCTGCGGGGGCTGCGGAGGCTATTACTAACTTGGACCAAGCTATATTACTGCTATCCAGGCTATTTTTACAGTCTACAGAACGCCACCAGCACCAGCAGCGCTATTACAAACTGTTTCTCCCCAATTCAGCCCGTAGTATATTCCATTCCATACTATTATTAAACGGTAGCCTTTTCTTCTTGTCGTATCGATGGCATATGCTATTATTTGCTATAGTAGGAAAGGATTTACCTATCGGCGTACAATATTCGTTGATTCGTGCTTGAGACGTACACAAAAGGAATGATATGTAAAGGTACCAATTTGTATTTTACTTGACTTCACCTAGTGGTCATGTTTTTTACGATCTTTTAATGAGCGTGTAAGAGTAATTGTTTTATACTTAAATGATAGATTACCAAACTTTTTGGCCCAAAAAAGATAAAAAAAATGTCACCCCTCCACGATCACAAAATATAATTGAAAACACGTAAGTGTTTTTTATATTAACATGCACAAAAAATCACAAGGAAATAAATACATATTTGTAGTGTACTTTGTACAGATAATTCAGGTTTTTCTTTCCTTATGCGGTAGCACCACCGACACCGTACCAACGCTCCCCAATAGCTTCCGAGGCCCCTCTAAAACTCTTCAGCACTCAGGGGCGGTAGGGACCAATTTGCGAAATATGCCTTTTCGTAGCAGAAGAGCTTCTTGTAAAAGAGATCGTACCACCTTACGTTTTTCTGCCGCCAAGCGGTAATGTCAGCATTGCTGTATTCCGGTTTATATGCGTAAGGGTGCTAGTGAAATTACAGCCACATGGGACTTGTCAACTTATGTCTCAGGGTAACTGGCGCAGTGGCAGTGCCCCTCAGATCTTTGCGGTTTGAAGCTCTGAGTGGCACTGCAACTGTTATGGACAGGTGTGTAACTTACCATTACGCGCACGACTTGTTCGTCCGGCCACTTGATATTATAAAAAAATAATATACTCGCAAAACGTTACATTAGCCAAATGCGGTTGCAGTTCCTACAGTTAACAAGGTGTTGCACATCACAGCTGTATCGCACGCAATGCAACACACGTACACAAACACTGCTGGCATATTTTCGCCGATAATTCGAGCATCGAATGGAAGAAGCATATAATTCACTCAAGAGGGACGTCACTTCCGTCCGCATATTTGTTAAGTTTAAATAATACTGTTATTTAGGTACTCTGATGTAGTTGGTCGTTCATGACAGAAGTAAACATGTTGAGTTTTTTAAAGTTTTAGAAAATACTTGTACCGAATTAGTATGGAGCTTGGTATGAAATTCCCAGAAAAATTTAACCAGACTCATCT
Organism: Hyposmocoma kahamanoa; assembly: GCF_003589595.1. Classification (NCBI taxonomy): domain Eukaryota; kingdom Metazoa; phylum Arthropoda; class Insecta; order Lepidoptera; family Cosmopterigidae; genus Hyposmocoma; species Hyposmocoma kahamanoa. The sequence goes on from NW_020654748.1 coordinate 3,964,887, forward strand.
TTTTGCTCGATATACTTAAGCTTAAAATAAAGAGTTTAGCAGAATAATAATAAAACTTGTGACCTTACATTTATTTGAATTAATTTAAACAAAAACAAAAGTACAGTAGACATGTTTAATTAAGTACCTGCAACACTACGATACTAAAAAAGTCTAAAAACTTCTAATATAGATTGCTACAAGAATATTTGTTTTAATAACTTTTCACTTGGAGAGGATGAAGAAAAAATATTAGGAAATTTTCACCCATTTATTTAGGTAGGCAAAGGTTTCACAATACAGCCTCTTCATAAAAATTATATCCTTCCGCAACAAGAATAACATTTGACATCTGGGGGCCTATTAAGAGCTCTTAAAGCAATCCTGTTTAACTGAAAAAAATGTTAACGATTTTCTCTAAATTGTAGTTAAAAAAAATTGCTTTTATTTCATAATTTCTAGTTTTTGAGAGCTCTTCACAAAAAACCAACCAGATGGCCCGGTAAAACTTTTCATTTATTTTAGCACCACTAACGGAATAAACTGTTCTCCCCATACACGCTTTATTATGTGGGCACATCTCCTAGAAGGGCTAAATTCTCTGACAGCGGTAGTCGAATTTTTTTTTCTTAATTTCAGAAAAAACATTGAGCGGGAAGGAAAAGCAACTCAAACTTACATAAGATTCCGTTAATTGGGCAACCAGATTCTCAATAGTTATTTACATATTTGATCCGCCGAATTCAGCTACACCGAAGTCAGGATTTAATAACAAAATTCATAATTTTTGTATAAAATATTATGAAAAAGGCAATATAAATCAGGCTTTAAAAACTAAGATTTATTTATAAATCGACCAGAACAACGCAAACAAATCTCATCTTATGACTATTAATTAAAATCAGTTTTCAGGTTGGCTGTTTAGCCTTTTTTTAATCACACAAAGTATTTCCGTACCTCTTTTTAAAAAAAAAATTAGAATATAATCTGTAGGTACAAAAGCAATAAATTTTTGAAAACTTGCCAGATTTAGAATAATTTCAAGAAAGAAAAGAAATTGAATATCAGAAGTAAAACATTACCGTAATAAGTTTTATCAACCTCACTTTTGCTTTTCTTGTGCAAGAGGAAATAAATGAAGCTCTCGTATGAAATAGTCAATGTATTAAGATGTATTGTCGCTAAAGGGCAAACTTTATTCTTATATCTATGGGGCAAACTAATTCGGTTAAAGGTTTGAACTGTTGCCATTCAAAAAATAAAAATAAGACATATAACTTGAGACCTTTCTTCAGAGTAATATGATTATGATGAATTTAGCTCGGCTAATACATTATAATCATAAAATCTTAGAATAATAACGCATAGAATGATAGTTTCATATCAAACGAACTGTCACAAGTGAGGCAAAAACCAAATTCATGTAGGCGTAAGCAACTTGTAACTACGCTCGTCGGCACGCACACAAATATACAAATAATGATGCCATGGAATAACATTTCCCTCAAAAGTGGGGAAATTGTATCTTGCTTAACTCATCATTAAGTTAAAGGTGCCTACAGATTTGCCCGACATTGTCGATCAGGTGCCTACAGATATGCTCGGTTTTGTCGATGAAAAACGAATATAGCACTTATTTGTAAATCCAAGATGGCGGACACGATTTTTCAAAATATGCTATATGGGTATCCTTTTCGAAGTATTTGGGGATGCTCATTACGAATATGGCACTCATTTCTAAATCCAAGATGGCGGACACGAGTTTTCAAATAAATGCAATATGAGTATCATTTTCGAGGTACTTGGGGGTGCTCATTACGAATATGGCACTCATTTGTAAATCCAAGATGGCGGGCACGATTTTTTCAAAAAAATGCTATGTGGGTATCATTTTCGAGGTATTTGGGGATGCTCATTACGAATATTGCTTTTGTTTGAACTGTCGTGTTTGCCATCTTGGATTTAGAAATGAGTCCCATATTTGTATTGAACATTCCCAAACATCTCGAAAACGTTACCCAACTTGCCATTATTCGAAAAATCGCGCCCGCCATCTTGGATTTAGAAATAAGTGCCATATTCGAAACCTAAAACCGAAAATGCCATAAGCAAACATTAAAGAAAATAACTGTTAAAATAGATTAAAAAATCGCTTAAGAATGCTCCCCTTTTAAGAAAATAAAATCGTCGGTTAAAAGGTAAAACTCATTAAGTGACATTTTGTTCAAAAACTAGATTTTTTCAATTTTGCTTTATTGGGAAGAACATCTATGACAAGAAAAATTCAGTAAGTCTGTGGTGTCCTTCATGTTTTAATACATACCAGTCCTTTAGTGATTTTTCATAATGAAAAAATACAAAATCTTAATTATCTCCCTTTGGCCAATTAGGCTATTAGTGAGTTTTACCTTTTAACCGACGAAATATTTTAATATAAAATATTTCGCTTGAGTTACGAAAAGAAAGACATATAATAAGCTATCAAAGTTGTACTGGTGGTGCCAACACTATAGTAGAAACAAATATATACTGTAAATTTGTTGCAATATGTGCTCCAATTCAAATAAAATTAATATAAATAATTATTCAATAAAGCATGAACGCAGAGCCGTTAAAAGTATTATAAAATAATTAAGTGTCCCAATCACTTACAGGAGTTAACGAAATTAATGTTTATTCGAGTAAATATTAGTTCAAAATGCGCAAATAAATCGAAATTACAGGCACCACTAAAATTTACGTAATATAATTATTTTGATACAGAATAGCAAAATGGGGAGAAAAAAAATTCGTTTCTTTGCAACACTTTCGTATCTTGTGGCCGCGAAATTATTTTTCTGTTTTAGTGAATATTTACATAAAAATATGAGTTGAAACGCATTACTTACTTGTGGAATGCGATGTTAGTGTCTATTTTGTTTGTCTGTTGTATTTTTACACCCATTTACCGCACATTTCGTCATTTTTAGCAAAAAATTTTGGAGCTGTTCGCGGTGCAATATGACCTTGAGCACTAACAGCCCGCGCGCTCCTGGGACGCGTTTGGAACCCTCTAACTTGCCTCACTTAGCGTGTGCGGGCTAGGTTTCTATGCGTTATTATTCTAAGCATAAAATATTATATTATTGCAATATTATAATAATGAATTTTGATCAAGTGTTTTTGAAAAGTGAATGAGTTTGTGTGTCTAGGTAGTGTGTTTACAAGAGATGGGAAGTTTGATGAGGACATTGAAAGTAGGGTAGGAACGAAAAATAAACGCAGTAAATGGTTTAATGGGGAGCAACATCTTATCCCAAAAAGCACACAAGTCCATACACAATGCTTTGCTAGTTCCTATACTGAGGTTTGTTACTGAGAGTTAGGTATAGCAGAAGAAGCATGAAAGTAGAATTATTGCAGTGGAGATGAGATCTTTGAGGAAAATTTGTGGAATAAAGTTGAGTGATAGAGTGCAGAATACAATAATACGTGAAAGCTGTGTCTTGAAAGAGGATGTAGTGATTAGTATAGAGAAAGGAATGTTGAGGTGGTTCGTGCATGTAGAGCGGATGGATGTAAGAAGAATTACCATACAGATTTATGATGCGAATGTGGATGGAAAGGTTTTAAGGGCGCGTCTCAGAAGACTTACATTGACCAGATCAGTGATGTCCTTAAAAAAGCTGGGATCCGAAGTGACAAGAATAAAAGAAATACTATGAAAAGGGTAGTTGACGTGTGTGAGGCTCGATAGTTGTGTCAGGATAAAGTGGCATTCCGTGGGTCTGCCTACTCCCATGTGGGGCTAAGGCATGACCTTATATATAATAATAACACACCATATTAGAACAGAAATTCACAAAATGTGGAGCAAAATTAAACCCACAAACAAGGGAAAGTTAACAGAGCAGAAATCAACACAGATGCTTACAACCTTGACTTTAGGAAATTAAGTTTAATTCAAATTATTAAACTAAGCTTAGAAGTTTGGATAGTTACCCAATTATACAATAATAATTTTTTTTTATATATTAAGTAGGCAGCAAACAAGCATACGGCCCGCCTGATGAAAAGCGGTTACCGTCGCCTATGAACGCCTGCAACACCAGGGGCGTCACGAGCGCGTGGCGCGTTTAGGTTTTCTCAAACCCCTTTTGAAGGACTCCTTGCCGTATTCCTGCGGGAAAACCCCAACAGGGAGTTCATTCCACAACCTAATTGTATTGGTTTATATAAAACCTAATGGTATATAAACCAATGACGGACTATTTATGAATAAGGTTGTTCTAAGGTATATGTTCGAGTTAATACATAAATTGAGGGACGCTCTACATTTACTTACACTATAAACTATACTGTTATAAACGTCTCACAGCTATATACTGTGATCCTTTAGAAAGGAAGTACTTGGAAGTAATTAAGTCAAGCTATGTTAAATGATTCAAAGAATCTTTGAACGACACACAAAATTAAGGCCACATACATTTAATAATTTAATTATTATATGATAGAAACAAAATGTCAAGAAACTAACCAATTAGGTTGCACGGACTGGCTATTCCAATTCAATTCAGTTCTTTCTTGCATTTACCGTAATGTTACATACAATTACAAAGGCGTAATGCTATGGTAACAACGTATTATGTATCCTGTAGGGCACTGCAAATTACTTTTAAGGCCCATTTAGATGGAGAGAGTTTATCGCTCGTTTCGTGACGAAAAATCGTACGCAATTATCGTAAGCAATAATCGCCATAAGAGTATCGTATCATAATGTTTACATTGAGGCAAGAACTAAAATCACGCCTACGATTATGTCATACGAGATTCGCAAGCAACTTAATCGCCTCCTCGACTGTTTACACAGAGAAATATGTAGTAAGGAGATTCTTGCTTACGAGTTATCGATTTGTCTAAACACGATCCCGTATGACATTGTTTCAAGTTCATACGATTACGTACAAATCGGTTCGAACCGTTTTCAATGCGAGAATCGCCATTCGAGTTCAGTGATTACTGCGGTATTGACTATGAATATATGAAAAGGACGCAAAAATCATTGAAATTCGGAACTGCTGATAATATTAAGTTCATTGCACTGTATAGAAATACACATTTTTTTAAATTTTATAACATTTCTTAACCCTTTTTTTCCTTTTCGTTTTCTTAATTCTTGTCTTAGAAAAGCAGTGATAATCAAAACACCCTCGCGTACTGTACTCATTGTAGAAACGGCTGGCACAAAAACTCGAAATACGATTTTTGTTTTAAAGTTCTGTTTACACGGAGACATTCAATATTGAAAGGCGAGGCGATTATCGCTCACGTGGTAGGGCGAATAAACATTCGCTATTATCGTATCGTCTAAACAGACGAGGAAAGTTTTTTATATTCTTTCGATAATCGTATCTTCGAGACGAGAAACTCTCTCCATCTAAATGGGCCTATAGACATAGAGAGGGGGAGAGTTTCATTGGGTCGTATCTTATTTTTTTCAGAGAAAAAAATAACACATATTAGTTTTAATATGTTTTTTTTTATCTATCTACATTTGCTGGCTTTAATAATTGTTTTTAACTGCGAAAACGTTAATGTAATTTACTTAACTTAATTTATTTAATTTAGTTAATATAGTTACTGTAATTTCACCAGCACCCTTATCCTTCGAAACCAAAACGCAGTAATGCTCACATTACTACTTGGCGGCTGAAATAAGTGAGGTGGCAGTGCTTCTCTTTACTTACCTATAGTTTAAAAAAATGGAATACACGGGAATATTTGAATGTGAATTAAATTCGTATTGTACAGGCTGTTACACGTAAAGTTTAAAATAGCTTATCACAGATTTAAAAGCAAGGCTGTTGTCGATGTAGTAAACGCTGTATAGTCCTTTGCTTTGATTGTATACGACGTAGCCTCCAGTTCTGATTTGGTCGAAGTAACAAACCACGTATATGTGCATATATGCATATAACTAAATGAACATATGAACATATAACTAAACACATCGCACCATCGTATTTAATTTATCATCATCAACTCACTTTTAAGGAGTGAGTCAAACGCGGGTAGAGCTGGAGTATCTTATTATTTACATTGTTACACACTACATGTACATAACCTTCCTTCTTCCTTCTTACTTACTAATATACCCTCTCATCAGTCAACCGTGACCATGGGACCTGTAAAGGGCCCGAAACGTCGGTTTGTTTGAAAAAACAAATATACGCGATTTAAATCCGGAAAAATAGTTTCATTTCCTAAACCCTCTCATTGACATTATTTTTCATCTAAATTGATTTCGTAATTTAAATGAAAATTCTTTCATAAGACAGGTTAATCTAGTTCTAAAGTTGAGAAAAATGATAACTTTTACGACAATACTAACAAGACACACATTGTGATGAAAAGTTTTAGTAACTAAAATGCAATCTATTTATTAAGAGGCTTAAAAGTAAAGAAATAATAGCCCGTATGGAATAAAGAAGCAGTAGATCTCCTTGTGAAAGAGTTCGTCCATAAAAAAAAATAAAAAAGAAGGAAGTACTTTTTTTTTTTAATTTTTTTTTAAATTTTATTTATTCAAACGGTACATGCTCATAACATAAATTTAGTTTGCTACCATTGACTTACAATTATATGGACGTCGGGTCCGCGCTAAAAAGTGTCCACACTTGTAAGGCGCTAAAATCGTATACAGAGCGCGACACTCCGCTTTAGTCTTCATTTGTTCTACTGACAGCGCGATACTGCGATGACATTACAATTTAAATTTCGAATAGGTTGACTTGGGACATTTTTTTCGTGGTTTGTGTATTAGACCCGTCGTCCATTTGTTTGTAAGTCAATGTTTACTACTACCAATTTCGGCCGCCACGCGGTATTGTTGCGTTGTTGCTTAATATTGCGTTTCGGTTTTGAAGGGTAAGGGGTGCTGGTGAAATTCCAGGCACATGGAACTTGTCAACTTATGTCTCAGAACTTTGCGATTTAAAGCTCTGAGTGACACTGCAACTGCTATGGACAGGCAAGTCGCCTACCATCAGGTTCACGACTTGTTCGTCTTGTTACTTGATACCATAAAAAAAAACTTCGCTTTTGATAAAAGAAAAAGAGACTTAATAGTTTTCTTGGAGCAGTGCGTTATACCAAAAAGTTGCTGTTCTTGAATATTCTACAGTATTCTATTCGTTGAAATAAAATAGTACCTATAGATTGCGTTTAAAATCTTATTATAAATACTTATTGTTTGCATTCGTTCGCAATACGTGCACTACAACTCAGTACGCATGCTGTATACAAAGTATATGAGATCCTTGATAGATTGTACTTTCGCAATAACTTGCAGTAACTTGGCTCTAACTAGACCTAAACCGTTTACTTTATAGCTTTTGGTTACAAATAAGACCACTTCTGTTTACTGCTGAATATTAATCTTTTTGGAAAAAAAAAGTTACCGAAGCTAAAGTGTTTTAAATTACAAATAAATATTGAAGAAGTTGCAACTCACAACTCGAGTAATATCCACTTGAATTTTGTTGAATTTCTTTCTTGTTTTTTTTTTTTTTTATGATACTAAGGACGAGACGAAAAAGTCATGCCTCTCCATAACTCAGAGCTTTAATTCGCAAAGATTTAAGAGGCACTGCACTGCGGCTGTCGACTGTGAGACATGAGTTGAAAAGACCCATGTGCTATATTCGGTAGATATATCAGAGTACGTAACTATATGCTTATTAATTATCCATTACGGTCTAAAGCAATATATCAGTGAGGTCCACATACTTCCTCTGTTGCCACATCATTACACATCAAGTGGAACAGTGTTTGAGACTGTCTTACAATGAACATTTTTGTATTACGGTAGGAGAACGAGAAACAAATAAAAACTATTTCTAACTCAGAGGTTATAGCAACAATTAATGTTACCAATATGTTTATGAGGCAAGTGTAAAATAGAAATCTATTCTAGCCCGTATGGGATATTTATCTGTATTATATAATATCAATGTGTTGCCACAACTTTGCAGGTTGAGCTCAATAAACACGCAATGCAATTTACAACACTAATCTGTGCAATTTTAATATGGCGCCACTCTATTTTTGCTTATCGATCAAAGAAATAAATTGCAGAATATGATTGTGAAAGTTTATCATAGCATACGTTTTAGGATTGCTCGTTTCGAGTTTTGTTTTTTTTTAGTACCAAGTGATGGGTAAGTGCCACGCCTGAGCTTTAAATCGCTAGGAACTTACGGGAACTGCCACTGCGCCTGTCACCCGGAGACATAAGTTAGCTAATTTCATCAGCACCGTTACACTTCAAAAACAGAACGCAGTAATCATTGACTTACAAATAAATGGACGACGGGTCTAATACAAAAACCACGAAAAAAATGTCCCAAGTCAATGGCTATGTATTTAAATGTAGTGACATGTAAAGGAATATGAAGAAGCTAAAACGTTGAATTTAAATTATAATGTCATCGCAGTACTGTCTAATTTTGCTTGCTTCGCTGTCAGTCGAACAAACGAAGACTAAAGCGTGAATGACGCTCGTATACGATTTTAACGCCCTATAAGTTCGGACACTTTTTAGCGCGGACCCGACGTCCATATAATTGTAAGTCAATGGCAGTAATATTCACATTCTCGCTTGGTGGCAGAAATAGGTTAGGTGGAAATACTTCCCTGAACGAGCTTTTTTATAAGGAGCTCTACTGCTACTAAAAAAGCAAGTTCTAACGCCTGCTTACTTTGAATGTGAGAATGAATGGATGAATGATTTTTATTTACCTAAAACATGATTTATAAGACTGCTTATAACACATTTGCACTTCGGTAACTTTCGACATATTGTCACCAAAAGCTTTTTGTGCTAGTAAAAAAGTCAGTTACGCTGTTTTTGCTTATCAATAAAACTGACACCAAATAAGATAAAGAATCGATTAGACGGGGTTGAAGATCTCGTTTCGTTGATCCCAGATAATTCTGGTGATAACTCAATTTCGATAAAAATTTCGATTAGGTACGTTAGTTGTGATAAGGAATGCAGAATCTAGATGTAGTATAATTTGGGATGAACTGCTTCCGTGGTCGAACGGTTACCATGCCGGGCTGCCACGCAGAGGTCCCAGGTTCGTTTGCCTGGCCAGGAGAAATAATTGTATGGCCTACATTTATTTCTTTCGTGAGTTTGGTTGTAATTTGTGGATGTCTACGTGGGTGGCCATGGCACCCGCGACACAGGGTTTCCCTACTGCGGGGCTGTGTTGAGTGACTGCGTTATTATCATCATTATTAAATACTTTTACTTTTGAACTAGCCATGCGCCTGGTGGTAAACGACACGCCTGTCCATAACAGTTGCAGTGCCGCTTAGAGCTTTAAATTGCAAAGATTTGAGGGGCACTGCCACTGCGCCCGTCGCCCTGAAACATGAGTTGGAGTCTCATGTGCCTGTGATTTCATAGAAATATTGTCAAGTATAGTCTGATTTATAGATCGTGTTCGTTACGAATGGATCCTGTGAACAAAATCATTATACCAGATCATTATTTAGTGCCAACGACCAAACGAATACATAAAATATTGCTTATTTGTTGAATACACTGGGATTAAGTCGTTGTGGATTTGTATTGCGTAGATATTGCACAATATTTCTTTACAAAGCAGCATGTCGTCAAAGGTACGAAGAATTATTTTGGAATAATTAAGGTGAGGCTATGGATAATGATTACCTGCCTGCAGTTTTGTAAGGTAGAGATGTTATGTGGTAGCGTGGTTACCGGCAATAAGAGAAGAACAATTATGTTTCACAATTTGTTAGAGTGGAATATTTAGATTTTTGCAATTACACTCAAGAAACCACTAATATACAAGATGAAATGTTAATACATCTTTTATGTATATTGCGTTTAGGTTTTCGTGATTGTTACACAACGGAAATATAAATTACATTTTCGGAACTAAGTTGTGTTTTCCCTGTAAAGAACTTAAGTCTTATAACTCTGAAGTACACTTGCCTTGCCTGCGAGGCAGAGCTGAGACAGCTGTGTAAAAAAAATCAATAACGTAAATTCAAAGTCAAAATTAAATAATCTTTATTTCACAGGTAAGCAAATTACAAGTGAAATCGTAATACTGATTAAACTACTGCTCATTCGTAAAGCAGAATCCCCTGAGAAGAATGAGCTAGAAAGTCGAGGGGTTGCTCTTTGTAAATATTTGTACAGTCTACATTTATTTCTCTCGTGAGCTTAGGTGTAATTTGATTTGTGGTTGTCTACTTACGTGTGCGTCCATGGCATCCACGATACAGGGTTTCCCTAGTTCGTGGCTACGTGAGTGAGTGCGTTAAAACATCTACGAGAATATGACATTTGTATTATATAATATGATATTGGACATGACCTTTACAGAATAAGAGAATTTGTCATAATCGTTAACCTTGTGAGTGGGTTGCAGTGATCGTCAAAGCTTAACCAAAGAGTGATTATAGTGAGATAATAATCGCTAAAAATTTCTAACACGGCAGTAATCTCCAGTCGTTGATTCACCTTTTGACTTAATAATGCCATATCTAGTAGTAGGTTAGCTCCTTGTAAAAGAGTACCTCCAGGGATGTACCGTAATGTAACCAGTAGCAGTAAATCAAGCAGTAATGGAGCATTGCTGCATTCCGGTTTTGAAGGGTATGGGTGCTGGCGTAATTAGAGGCACATGGGACTTGTCAACTTATGTCTCAAGGTGACGGGCGCAGTGGGCGTGCCCCTGAGGTCTTTGAGGTTTGAAGCACTGAATGGCAGTACAACTCTTATGGACAGGTGTGTTACTTAAGACCTGGGGGCCTACCATAACCATTCCAATAACAATCTTATTTCAATGGAAGCTTAAAATAAGCTTATTATAACATTAGCCATATTCGTACCATGACAAACCAGTCAACCAAGTAATGTATTATTGCTAAAGTGATTGAAAGAACGAATGATTTCCTAATATTGTCTATAACTTTCTACAGAATAGGAAATATATAACGCTATTGAACTATATAATGCTATCTCTTTCTTTTTTGATGTTCCGAATTGTCTTAACGTAGTATAATAATTAAGTAGGGGGACCGGGGCCAGAATTAATAAAAATAATATTTTCAGTTGTAGGTTCAAAACGCGATAACATTCTGACTTCATTTTTGTGTTAAATGATGCTTAAACTATTCACTTATCATAATCTTGCCATTAGTTTGATAAAAAATGGTTAATTTTTTCAGATATTCATATTTAGTCAGAAAAGTCGGTTGTTAGTAGGTACTTACCCCGCGTTCGGGGTTACAATTAACGCATCTGAGGTAAGTATTAACAGAAGGGGCAAGAATTAACATACTTGGCTTAATCCGTCATTATTAAAACAAAATATTAATTTACAATAATCATATTTTTTATTAAGTTAAATAATTAACATCAGACTTAAAAAGTTGAAACACTTTGCTATAACAACAATGTTTCAGCTTTATAAACGAAAAGAAACAAAAAACCAAACAAAACCT
>NW_020654748.1:3976401-4025476 GCF_003589595.1 Hyposmocoma kahamanoa
AATTTCTGTTTTTTCTTTCTTCTTCCAGCGCTTGTTTTTTGGGTGTGTCGGTAAGATTTGATTACAAACTTTCTCGTGGGTTTACGATTCAATTGAATTTGTGGCTGAGATTTTGGCAGAGGTCTTACGATTTCGATTAGAAAACATTCTACCACTCATAGTCCAGCAACCGTTTCCCTAGGCATTTATTCTCTCACCTCAGATTCATTTACACTTCAAATTGGTATACAGTACTTATATTTTTACATGCTTGAAGGTTCAGCCACTGGTTCACTAGACATTAAATTTGTTATGTCACATAGCCACTTCTACTGCGACTCCTGCTTTCCTCTTTAGCACAAATTTGAACAGTGTGACGTAGCGGAGTTGAAATTCTGTGGCTGTTTCCCTGTAGTTTCTTTTCTTCTCCATTATTTCAAGAGCAGCTGACTCGTAATCCTTCAAGGAAGTCAAAGCCTTGAGTAGTTTTTCATCCTCATGCTGTAATTTGTAACAAAAAAAAATTGTAAAAGGTATACATAAAATAAAATAATGTAAAAAAAAATCCAGACTCCCTCTTAATACTAGCCCAACGTCGGGGTAAGAATTAACTAGTTAATACTTGCCCCGTCTGTTTTGTTAATTTTAGCCCCATGGATACTTTTTCAATTAAAAAAATCATAGCTAAAAATAATTTACAATGGCATTAATAAAGCCATGTAGTTTTATTGAGAATAAAACCAGCTTATAACACGTAATAATAACACGCCAAAATCAATTATTCTGCACTAAAATTAAGAAATCGTAAGGTGAAAAAAATCTTTACCTGCCAAAAATAGACGCACATAACACGCTCCCATGACGTACTAATGGCAACTGGTGCGTTTCAACCTGAGCAGCACTGTCGCGGGCACAAATTTGAACAATCGCTAATGTTTTTTAGACAATCACTTGTTAATACTTACCCCTGTTAATTAAAGCCCCTATTAATATTATTTACATTCAGAGAATTTTAACTGTTAAAAAAGAACAGTATGTAATAATAAAATCTAGTAAAATTTCGTTGTTTTCAATTATTTTTCCGCATTTTCATGAAGAAAAATAAATAAAACAAGCTGAGCCTTGATAGTCACGTTGTGAATTCGGAATTATAGTCTAGTGTCAATTGTTAGAGTCGCCAAGGAGCATACAGATGTCGCTGTCATAATTTTACGAAATAAACATCGCGCATTTTTATTTAACGAGAAATGATTTCCTATGTACAATTAAATAAAAAAACAAACAAAATATTGAAGAGATTTATGTAAATAAATAAGTTCAACTTAACTTTTAATTATTACAAATCAATATTTAGACAATAAATTCGAAAATAACATCGTTTCCACTGCATCGGAGTAATTATATTAAGATTGTGACATTTGACATAAGAACAATATTACTTGAATGTTAAAGTCGCGTCATAGTACGAATGAATAGTTACAAAACTGCCAATAAAACATCATAGTTTAACATTATAATAAGCTTACTTTAAGCGCGTCTTGGTACGAAAAGTCAAGGTAAGGTTAAAGTAACATTGTTTTAAGAGGTTGTGGTAGGCCCTAGGTGCACGACTTGTCGCCCTGTCACTTGATGTTATAAAAAAAATCTGCAAAATGACAATTTTTCAAGAGGGAGATTTAAAGATTCCGCGAACGAAATTATTTGATAGCTTTTTTTACGCTTAAATAGGAGAGTTATAAAATTTCAATATAAATAGATAATTTATTTCATGTAGTTATTATTTTTGTGTCTTGCATTTGATAAAAGCACTATTGACGTATGATCACCCGTGGCTTTGATATTTTATTTAAATTACTTTTTAAAAATGTATTTTGTACTTTCGCGATGTCCGGTTAATGGTAATGATTAATGTTTGGAAATTTGTATTTTAAATAAATGAGATTCCTATTCCGAAATTCCGTATTTTGCATTTTCTATATTGTATATGTTTATAATATTAAGATGAGACGAACGAGTTGTGCGCCTGGTGGTAAGCTATACGCCTGTCCATAACAGTTACAGTGCCACTCAGAGCTTTAAATCGCAAAGATATGAGGGGCACTGCCACTGCGCATATCACCTTCAGACTTAAGTTGACAAGTCCCATGTGCTGTAATTTCACCAGCACCCTTACCCTTGAAAGCCGGAAAGCAGTAAAGTTCACATTACTGCTTGGCAGTAGAAGTAGGTAAGGTGGCAGTACTTCCCTGGACGAACTCTCTCAGACGGAGTTCTATTACTATTGAATATGTAAGAAAGTATTCTGTAATTTATATTTTAATTAAGTCATAGCATGTATTTTGTTCAGCCTTGAATGTATGTATGAAAGACGTAGAAGCAAATAGTTAGCGGGATTTAATGGAATATTTATAGCTTTATATTTAAATTTGACTATCACTTAATGGTACGTGGTATGGAGTAGAGCCGCTAGAGACAGAGAAAGGTGGAAGCACCCGGAGGAGGCTTCTTGATGAATGTATTTTGATAATTATTTGATATTCACGAAATTGATAGAAACAACAACAAAATGCTACCACTAAAATGTATTGCCATGGATTTATGTCAGAAACATATAAAAATGTGTCAAATGTCAATCTAAAGAAAGTCGCAAACCAACTCGCTTTCCCAAAGATTTTTCTTCGTGTTTATGGTTTCCACACTTAGTCGTTTCTAGTAAAAAGTTTAAGACGTAATAGAATAATGGTATTATATGTATATCGGCAAATTATCATGATAAATATCAAAGAAAATAACTATCTTAATAATTTAGAGCCCTGTATTTATCGCTGAAATCGCAGAAATATACTAACTACCTATCTGAGAAAACTATTGAGTCTCTAAATAACGTTTAACTTTATTCGAAATCGAAGATTTTTTATGGTACCAAGTGACTAGACGAGCAAGTGCCTCTGGTGGTAAGTGACACGCTTATCCATAACAGTTGCAGTGGCACTCGTAGCTTTAAATCGCAAAGATCGATCGATTGACTGATACGTAATTAAAATATTAAATTAAGAATAAAATAAATAGAAAATAAATTGTAGTATGCGTCTAACATTATAAGTTTTATCCTGTTTTGTAAAGTCTGAAATAAAGCTTTATTATTATTAACATCATGATACTGTTCTATTATATGTGTGGTAACTTATAATAAGTATCGTAAAGTACTTAACGGTATACAAAAGTAAGTTATATGCAATAGTGTAAGATATTGGATATGGTAAACCAACTTGAAATCTAGGTCCTTTCCTACTTACATTCGCAACTATCTATCAGATGCGCTGCATGAGTTGTATAAGACATTGCAACATATACAGCACTCACTCTTATGTGCATTATTATTATTTTTTTATGTAAAGTAACCTACATACAGTGGTACAATCATTGTAACGTCTTTTTTCTTCTTGACCAACAACCAGCGGTTTTAATGTTGTGATTACGTAGGCAGTTAAAACATGTATAGTCGAGGGTTTAGTGATAACTGATAACTTTATAGAATATGATTTAATAACATCTTGAATTGTGACAGTGTCTATGACAATTTTAAGTTTCTTAAAGCGTCTTTAACTGCGTTTTGTGATCTATTTGCGAGGATATAAACGTAGATGTTATAAAGTCCTAAATATTGATTAATAAAATTGGCTCATTAATCACTGCAAACATTATTAGTGACGTCAATGACATAACCTTTGTATACTTAGTGCGTATGAAATCGATCCATCGATGTAGTTTATTTATATTATAAGACGCTCGACCAGTTTTTTTGCTCGTATTTAGTATGTAGGTAGTTTTAGTCATTAAGGGGCAACGTAGGAGCTTCTATAATAAGATTCCGAGTGATAATCAAAATTTGCCATTTACGAGGTTTAAAACTTTATTGTAAAGGTTATTATACAGCTTCTGAGTATTTGGATGACAAAAATTCGTAGTAGTGGCTCGTTCAGCTCTTATAGATTGGTAGTTCGTTATTATTATGTTATCATTAGATTGCCCTGAGTTATTGAATATGTTGCTATTTAATACCCCTTGTAGGTTGCTCAGGAAAAGCGTTTACAACTTTTTGCCGTACCAGTTTCAAAAACGAATCTCAGTCATTTCACTCTTTCGTCAAGGCTCTGCAGGACGTATAACTTGCTTTCCAAATCACATGATTTGGACATTGGTCTTGGTTTAAACAGTTACAAAAGAAGGCTGGGTGATATTATAAATACATAAATTACATTTCAATTAATTTTATAGTACTTAGTAAATTCTCCCAAATTTATATTTTAATATTTTTAAATTTAAATTTTTGTGTATATCGATTTTATAAGTAGATAGATTAATTATATATTGGCATAATTTAAAACAACAATAATTTTGTTAATATTTCATAGCGTATTGTTGTCATTGCATGCTGTGATGTTCCTTAAGTGTAGAAGCACTTAGTTTTAAGCTATTATTTTCGATATTTAATGTGTAGTGTTTTTCTATATGGAATGTCCTGAATAAATATATAAATAATCTCGACTTATGATGTGTGAAATTAATATTGTAAACGATAAACGTATTTCAATGTGGGTATATTTATAAAGAGCGACCCTTAGAGTTTCTTGCTCCTTCTTCTCAGAGTTTAATCATTATGACGATGTCAAGTGTAATTTACTTATCTATGAAATAAAGAATTATTTGAGTTTTGGTTTAGTCTGTAGACTGTAGTACATGCACATGTAAGTAAATGTAAACTTTCAATATGTTTGCCTAATATTTGGGTGGATAAAACGAAACTATTAGTTTGTTACATGTCAAATCCTATATACATCCTGTGTTTTTTTCAAATAAACAATTATGAAAAAGGTTCAGTGGTGCAGATCGAATTCAGGACCTCTCGACTAACAGATTCACTGCATAGTTGCTGTTGCTGAAAGTTCTATGGAACCTGTAAGATGTTTTGATGTTTTTTTACATCGCTATAAAAATACGCTGAAGTAATGACAAAAAACTCTTTGCGTGGTACTGTGTACTATTTGGACGCAATTTTATAGAAACATTATGTCAACGCGCGTTCTGTGTGTTAATATCGTGATCGTAATGGCAACGGAATGAAATTACTAACAACTATATTATTAAGTAGATAAGTGACATACTATTGCGGTTGTACATTTTCAGTTATTATATATGATATTTTACATCTCAATTTCGAAGCGTCTTAAATATATTTACGTTTTAATAGAAATCTTAAATATAAAAATACTATATTTTTTTTCTAATTTTGTTAACTTAACGGGTTAGGTTAGATTAGTAGATATTATATTTCCAGTGGGTCGATAGGAGACACGGGCTCCCAACGTACCGGCTTGTGCAGGTACTGTCCGGGCACGGCTGCTTCGGGCACTACTTGCACAAAGTCGCCAAGAGGGAGGCCTCAACGTCCTCCCATGAGTGCGGCGATGCGGACTATACGGCAAAACACACCTTAGAGGTGTGCAATCGCTGGAGTGCGCAACGCAAGCTCTGGTAGCGACTATAGGGGAAGATCTCTCGCTGCCTAGCGTGGTATCTGCCATGCTAAGCGACGAGGAATCGTGAGAGGCAGTGGTCTTCTTTTGCCAGGAGGTCATCTCGCAAAAGGAAGCCGCGCAACGGGTGCGCGAATTCGCAGTCGACGCGAACCCGCTCCGGCGCAGGCGGCGGGGAAGAAGGCGAGTGCAGTTCGCTGCTCGCCTAATTCCTTAGTGAGGCCAGTGGACAAGAGACGGGGATCCCTTGCCCGCATTGCACGGTCTCACCCGTCTAGGGGGATGGGTTAAGCGACCGACCCTCCCCTCTTTAGCGCGGGAAATTTGGCAAAAGCCAAGGTGGCCGGGGGCATCGTTGTGGTAGAATCCTCGGGATCCCACGGTGCCCACAACACCCGGCCAAGAGGGTGCGCCGGGGGTTGATAGTAGGTATGCCCTCCATCGGAGGGTCAGTCTCACATAACCCTCGAGCCTTCCCGGGCTCCTTAAAACATTTCCCCCGATAAAAAAAAAGAAAAAAGTAGATCTTATATTTAATAAAGACTGAACAATAAATTAAACTATGTTTCCATTACATTTCTAGCATTTTCAGGTTATATTTGTAAAGAAAAATGGCGGTATCGTCTGTAACTCTTAATTATTCCGATATCTCTATATTACCACTTAAAAGCACTATTTAATCTCAGTCTAGTGCTCTAAGAGCTAAAAAGATAAATCACAACCTAGTTTTTATCTTTTAGTTTAAGCAGTCTTAAACACACTGAATCAGCTTTTGGTGATATACGAGTAGTAGGGTCTCTTGTACATCGAACATCTTAAAAGGGCTATAAGAGTCAGTAACGTTCACACATAATTATTAATACAAGAATCGAACACTAACACACAGAAAAAATGCCTTCGATCCGGCCGGATTCAAACCGACGTCTTCTAGCAAACCGTGTCTAATGCTATGCCAACTAACAACTAATCCACGGAACGAACTGGCGGACCTTACGAATTTTTCTATGAGCTTGTTGCAGATTTATTAGCTGTAGAGCTCCTTGTGAAAGAGTTCGTCCAGGGAAGTACTACCACCTTATCTATTTCTGCCGCCAAGCAGTAATGTCAGCATTACTGTGTTCCGGTTTTGAAGCGTAAGGGTGCTGGTGAAATTACAGGCACATGGAACTTGTCAACTTATGTCTCATGGGTGACGGGCGCAGTAATAATTTAAGGACGTTGTTGTATATGTGAGTAGAGTTGTATGGATGGAAGCGATTCCACTTATATTTTGCTGTTAAACAACTTCAATTTACATGCAATTTTGCTTTCGTATATTTTGTATTGCAGCGATGACAGGTTTCTTTCTCTATACGCGCTAACAAGGTCAATGTAGAGAAAAAAAATGAGGAGGATTTTTTAATTTATTGGTTTTGGCAACAAGCCCAGCAACGTAAACTAGTTTTATAAATAAAATTTAAAAATACACACGAAAAGGTGATGATGTGATGTTGTACGTATACGTATTTACACTTACGTATCATTATCAAAATAAAATTATTATAGTTTATATTTACGTTACTGATTAACTTCCGAAGTGCTCTTTTAATAGGATAATGTTAAAAAATAATACTAATTGAACAAAAAAAAATGCAATGTAGTAATGAAATATTAGGAAAAATATGAATTATGAAATTAAAAGAAAAGTAAATAAAGTAAAATTTTCAACGCTTCAAAAGCATCTTGGGGAGTTCTGAGGAGCTGATCATCTTTTTAAAGGCACCTTAATTGCGCTATTTATATGAAACAAAAAAATAAATGATTTAAATCTGAAAATCAACTATTACAAAAGAAGCAAGACGAGTTGAATTGTCATTTAAGTCTTCTTAAATGTGCAGAAAATTTACTATGACCAATGCGTAACCTACACAATTGAGTAATATATGGTGTTCCTAAATATAATGGCATTCTTTTCGAACCAAGTTTTATTTGAAGGTATTATCTGAATCGCAGCCAACCGTTTGCCTTTGACATTTTTATAATTGTGTATGGACATGGATCCTTAAAGGATGGAAAAAAAGGATCACATAATATATTTAATAGGAAGGAATAATAACTTTTTAAAAAATCTGTGTAAAATGACAAAAATTTTTTGGAACATAATCTTTGTTCCTGCAAAGTCGTTCCGTTTCATGCTGACTTTCATATCCCAACGTAATTAATGCAATCTTTTGTAATACGTCGTATGACTGAACAATAAGTTACGAAGATTCAATAACGTTCCACTCGTATGTCACTTTATTGTTCAATTAAAAAAACCAATCTTGTTTTACAGGTTTGTATTCACTTCAACGAAACTTATGTATATAATAAATTATGAAACATTATTATATATCGTTAGCTAAATTCGTAAACCTCATTAATGTAAATTTTAAAGAAGCACCAAAACGGTATTACTTGAAATAATTCTGTGACAATCTATGATTATACCTTTATTTTATGACTAAAAAAAGGTATATTTTAAGCTTTAATTGCTCGATATTTAGCTTGAAGTGTAAAAAAAGGGAATTACATCTAAAAATGAAGTTACGACTTTTGCAAATGTAGCCTGCGATATAGTGTTGTTAGTAATAAGTTTTTAAGCACTTGGAGTAGTTTGCAAATAGATTATGGAATTGAATAATTGAGTTTTCTAAATTAGTCTTTAAGAGGTTGCAGTGCAATGCTACATGCATTTATGAAACTCTACCGCAAGATACTTACAAAATGCAATAAAGTAACTTGTATACTTAAGAGTTTTGACATACTTATGTAATGTTGTAATTTGTTAAACTCTGCCGATTATTTCTGCAACTCTATATCGAGTATAGAAAATAAGGATTCGTTACCACACAGGTGGTAAATCTAATAAATATTTTTTATTATAATATTAAGTGTTTACTCCAAAATGCCAATAGATGGCGTGGGCATCGAAATAAAACACGCAAGCGTTTTGTTCACTTCAAACCCATGTATAACATGCATGTTTTTTATTTGATAGCAAGCGATGGGACGAACAAGTCGTGCGCCCGTTGGTATCCGACACGCCTGTCCATAGCAGTTGCAGTGTCACTCAGAGCTAGGAATGGGTAATATAGCTTTTTCTGAATATCGTATCGAAACTATATATCAATATTCGAAATCGGATTTCGAAACTATATATTTTCTGAAACTATCTAATCATGGATACAGCCCGCGTGCGCGCTGCGTTGATATATTGCCGTTAGTGATATTCGGAATCAGATTTCGAAACTGTATATTATTGGATATAGTTTTACAAGAGCAATGCAGGCCAATGTTAGTATATAGTTTCGAAGACGCAGAAAAAATGGTTTCGCGTTGACGTCCACTCAGTGAATATCAGATACGAAGCAATATCGGTATATAGTTTGGAAAATATATGATTTCGTGGTGGTATCCATTCGGTAATTGCTCGGCTTGATTCGGCATCGCTATAAAATACGCGATGTGGAGCAATATCGATATATAGTTTCTAAGATACACGATATCGGCTATTCCATATTGCCACAATATATAGTTTCAATAACTATATACGATTTGTAACGCCCATTCCTGCTCAGAGCTTTAAATCGCAAAGAAGGGCACTGCCACCGCGCCCGTCACCCTGAGACATACGTCGACAAGTGTCATGTATCTATAATTTCACCAGCACCCTTACCCTTTAAAATCGGAACGTTGTAATACTCACATTGCCGGCAAAAATAGGTAGGGTGGCAGTACTTCCCTTGACTAACTCTTTAAAATTATAGTTAGTTTCTACTCGTTACACTTATTCACAATTACATTACTTTGGTACAAGTCAAAATGGAAAAGCATTATACTTACGTGGTGTCGTAATGAGTAAAGATATTTTGAATTTCAATTTATATCCGCAAATTCTGGGGATACTATTTGGGGCAAAATCAACGTTCACGTTGTTTGAGGTGCATATCTTTTATTATTCAATCTGGTAGTGCAAAACAAAACAGTAGTACCTGCTTTGCTTTGGAAATAGGTATCGCCACTTGTGTTTAATCAGGACCCCGATTCAGACCTCTTCGATATTTTAACCCAATCGTTCGATTGGATATCGAAATCCTTTTATACATATTTTTGAGACTTTAAAGGCCTAAAATATAGAAACGCATTAGTCTTGCATTTAAATTAACAAAATTGAACAAAATCCAGACTTGATTAAAATAATAAGAAATTTCCATATTACATTCTTGCCTTGTAAACAATAGGATGTTCGATAACGTCATTCCATAACTGTGTTGGGATCACCAGGTCATGTTTCGACGACCTTCATTGATGAGTGGTTTGCACACCAGTTTTCATTGTATCTCCATCTCTGAGGTCCCGGGTTCGATTCCCGGCCGGCTCAAAGTAGAACAACTGACTTTTCTATATTGTCTCGAGTCTGGGTGTTTGTGGCACCGTCATTGCTTCCGATTTTCATAACACAAGTGCTTTAGTTACTTACGTTGGGATCAGAGCTACATAGTGATGTTATAGAATATTAATGACGACTGCACCATTATCAACTCTACCCATAAATAAGATTGTTGCATTTAATGTACTTGCAATTTGATTTAAAATGCTCATGATGACCAAGCAAGCGACTACGTGATGACCTATTGTGGAACAACGCAAACCCTGCCTAGATTTGCAAGAATGTTGTGCAATAATATTATATTGCTAAGAAGGAAGATCAACATGTTGATCCGACGTTATGTCCATCAATACCTATTGCCGGCCCAATACGATGTCGGTGTATTATAATAAATACTTTTATAATATTTACTTATTAGTGAAATTTTCAATACGTTTCCTAACTAGGGTTTGGGTCATGGAAAAATTTTTCCATTTTCAAAAAATCATATATTTCCATTTTGAAAAAATCATATTTTTCAGAAAAAGAAATCTTTTTCCGGATATTCTTCCAATTTTTCCTTTAATTTTCCACATTTGATGTTGATACCTGTCAAAAGTTGAAGTTACTGCACGAAAACGATTGAGCCATTTTATTGCTCGACGAAAACGATATAAACCAAAGGTCTTTTCGCAGTTGTGATAATTTAGAATCTTGTTTTTCTTTAAGTGGCCTTTAGATATACAAGTTTATTTTATAATTCACTATAATACATAGTGTTCCAATTTTTCTGGAATTTTTCGGGAAAATTTTCCACTACTTCAAATTTTTCGGAAAATTACCCAACAGTACTCTTAACCCGTTCATGGGTAGAACTTAAATAGTACCGCACACAAAAATGTCGCTACTTCTCTTTGTAGCGCTTGTATTAATACAATATAAAATGTTCAATGTAAATAATTGAGTTTTGTCAGTACGTTGTTGATATTTCTCTATGGAGATGTAGGCGGCAACTACACAGAAAGCATTTGGAAAAAGTGGAAGTTAAACTGTAAAATACGTAGTTGGTTTTTTGAGATCCATTTAGCGGAACGTGGTACCCCGTAGTATCATGTTCTGATATTTATTTTTACTTTAAACGCTGTGACTATTAGTAAACGAGTTAAGCAAGAAAGAACCACGAGAAAGTGGTAATTCTGGCTTAGTACAAAGCCAAAAAACTGCTGAGATAGCTACGAAACCTGCACAGGTTGACGTAGAAAAAAATCCAAACTAACTTTTCGCTAAGTGGCGCTATTCATCATAATGTACCCTTAGTGAATAAGGTCACGTAAAAAGGTTTAAAGCTTCTACGAACAAAATTGGTCGATACACTTTTTTATGATCACATAGGAGAGTTATAAAATTCACATAGAAAAAGAATGTATATTAAATTGAGAAACGCTAATAGACTCGTCTGTGTAAAAGTAGCCAAATTTTTTAAAGTTTAATATATATCTTACAACCAATTTGACTACACTGGCCGTGAGAGGTCACTTTACATACAAATTTGTTCCTGTTGTAATGCCTCGAATTGGCGGCCCAAACGGAATCATAGTTCGTCGGTTATAGGTTGTCTCCCATGGTCTCAGTGGAAAAAATTATAAATTTTCTTGGCGTTTAACATGTTAATATTAAAAGTAAAATACATCTGCTATTCAAGAATAGTAGCCTAAACCAAAATAGTTCATTATTTACTTTACTACACAGGTGATATTTGTACTAAATTTTATTGGGTAGGTACCGGAAGTAATAACGTATAGCTTTACATTGGTTAAACATTAGATATATGGTATATAATTTGTCGCCTTTGTGCTTCAGATATGTTGATAGATAGTTGTTTTAACCATCTTTCTGATGAATTATGAATTTCTGAGATAAGCCGCTACGTCATCGAAATATCTAATTTATTGAGCAATTTTATTTAATTAAACTTTAAACTTTAAAAATGAAAGAATTTTGCTTTGTCATTGAAGTTATTAATAACGCGGGTCGGCCACTGTGCTCTATGAGGTAATTTTTTATTACTCATTATCTATGATAATTGTGTTAATTTTCGCAGAGATAGGTCACCAATCACAATTATAGACAATCTAGGTACTTAAATTAAAAATTGACGGTCATTACGTGAAGAAATAGAATTACGATGTTGATGTACATTCTTCACGGTAGGTCAATGACATTCTTACACATTTTTCCTACGTGAATATCCCTTAGACTTCCATCCTCTAAGGAATATCCCTTAGACTATGGAATATTTTTTTCCATCCCCTAAGGAATATCCCATTGCAATGAGTGACAGGATTTCGAAATAAATGATGCGCTCCTTGTCATACCTCATTTGCATTTCGGTAATTTTCGAGATATTGGCACCTAAAGTTTTTTTGCTATTAAAAAATGTCAGTGACGATAATTTTGCTTAACAATAAAAGTGAAACTAAATAAGGTATAAATAAATCGATTAGAGGGGGTTGTAGAACTCGCTGATCACAGAAATGGTAATTTTTTAAATTTCGCTATCTAAAATATCGTTAACGTTAGTTATGATAAAGATGGAAGTATGGCTCTCGGCAATCTTCAGATCTCCAAATGTAACCGAATACGTGTTTCCTTATCTAGTAAATTATTAGATTTATCATCCCAAACTCGAGTCATTGAAGCTAGTATGCTCACGTTAGTAATTTATTATTTACCGCCTTTAATATACAGTGTACTATTGTAGTCCAACCACGTAATTCATTTCTGTTTTGATTTTCATTTCAGCTAAAAACTATTTCCCTATCTCTATAATCACATTTACTTCCGACATACATATTATGGGAGCAAAAATATAAACTAAATAAACATCATCCGCCGGGCCTTAGCCATTGTTAACGTGCCCGTTATACTCGAGCCAAGCGACATGTCGCGAATAGATAGCAAACGCCCGGACGGAATGACTATCATCCGTTGAAGTTTGGGCCGGGCACTGGTGTCGGACGCCACATTTGCCCCACCCCATCTCCAGCACACCAGCAAGAGGGTTGGCTCCACAGCTGAGCTGGCGGAAAGAATAAAAAGTAATAAGTACCAGGATAAACCGACTACCTATTTACAGCCTTTGGAGTCGAAACCCTTGGCCCGTGGGGTTCCAGTATCATTCATCTGTACAAAATTTCATCGAAAAAATTAATAGACTGTCAAGGAAACCCATGCTACCTAGCCCAACGCATTAGCATAGTAATACAAAGGGGGAACGCTGCCAGCATCTTGTGCACCTTGCCGCGGGGACCCAATTTTATTCATATAATTTAAAAATCCTACTTTTATGTTTACTAAATAAAAAATAGTAAGTAGCATGGGATATAACTTTTCTCGATGATTTTGGTACATATTTAATACTGTAGTGTAGATACTTGGATAAAAAAAAATAAATAAATATAGAATCTCGAAAATTTGTGATATGTCATACTAAATAAGAAACACAAAATATACAAAAGAAATGTAGGGTAGGGTATGTAGGTACCTCAGTAGTGGTCCCATTTAAATTTGAAGAAAATATTCCCCTCTGAGGGTGGTAAACTGGGTGGGTGGTAAGAGGGGATGAAACCGTTTTCGCGCACTTGCCGGTAAACGATTTCAATAAAACTTTGCAAATAGATGTAATTCCACGAAGTTTAGAGGTCGCTTTTTTCAGTACTCTCTACTGAGATTACTCAAAAGTTACTATTATTAATTTAATTACTATTTAATTTAGTTTACGTAGAGCTTTTCTTATTTTAAATAAAATAAGCTGAGTGAATCTCTGGACCATTCTGGATCTGTACGTCCACCATTGTATTAGTAGAAAACGGATAAATCTTTACTTTGGAATTTTTCCACGCGTTAGACAAACTTGGTGATACATAGTAATGTAAAATGTAATCGATGTGTTGTAAACTCTTGAGAAACGCAAGGAAGTGCCGTGTGCTAATTACCATCTAATTACGTCGTGAGCTGTTAATTTTAGTACTTCCTACAGTGATGTCACCCTGTTAGAAATCTCTTATTAACGAAAGAATCTATGGAAATGTCCTTCGTGTTGTGTTGAGGGGATAATATACACCTCACAATATGCCACGTGTGTGTAAACACCACTAAATTATCTCTTCCTCAACCAAGACTTCATGGTGCTGGTAGTCGCTAACGGCAGCGTAAATGATTAATTGATAATTAAGTAGGTATTGCAAGTTATGTAGTGCCCCTGGCGGCCGAAAGCAGAACTAACACTTTATATACAAAATAATATATTATGATATTACGCGATGGTTTGCGTCTATGGGTCACTGTAATTACTGGTCTCAATCTAGATAATTCCTAATACTACCTAAGTGTAACGATTTGGACTACCTATTAATAGGGGCACTATTCTGACCACTTCCATCAAAATAAATCAAATTGATTTCTTAAATTAGTTGCACTATGAAAGAAGTTGTGTTGCATATTCCAAGGATTCGCACGAAGCACTTCCACATTTATATGGCGAACGGCTAAGGAGTAGAATTTCCTGACTGCAGACTTATTCCTTGAACGTTGACGTGGGCTTTTTCAAGACGTGATTAGGCATTATTTAGGTGTGCATGTTCCACGCATTTATATGTTATAAAAGTCTTTGATGATTTCTCAATGGTGCTCAGAATAGTGGCCGCTGGACCGAGGTTGTTAAGTTAGACAAAGGATATATATGTGTCATAGGGTGCGCTGGAATTAGAAAAGGCATAAGCGAACAATGCAGGTGATAGGTAGCAGTCTATTTATTGATAGAAATTTTCTGATGTAGATTGTAGCTTTAAAACACTTCCAAACGTGGCGATTCTTATAATCCCCCTTTCTTGTTGCAAGGGCCTTGGATCAATTGGTAAACATCTAAAAACTGACCGCGTGCGGTTGAGAGAAGTAGCAGATTTAGGGTCGTATTCTAGAACTCTACTCAATGCTCAAGTCAGGATTTGAGCACACTTGAGTATGATTTCAAGCACTGGAAATACGACCCTAATGGCAAGGACTTGAGTATGATTTTCAGTGCTCACTGCAACACTCAAGTCCTGACTTGAGTATTGAGTAGAGTTCTGGAACACGATCCTTAGAGTGCCTTTAAATTAGACGCCTGTAGAAGCTACAGTCGCGTCACTACTAATTTCCATAAAATAACGCGCAAAAGTAACGTACGTAAGACGCGACAGCGGCGCTCCTGCCGCGCTTCTGTACTCGTCTAATTCATAGGTTCCCAAAGTTTTTGGTTCACTAAAAGTGTACAAGTGTGTAGTAAAAGGTTAAGGAACATAAAAAAATTCAACGCTCACCATAAAAAATCACAAGGAAAAAAAACATAATGTAGTGGAATTTATATAGATAATTCAGGATTTTTTTTTCAAATGCGGTACCTACTGTAAACCTACTAAGCGCTTACCGCCTCCTAGGACTCTTCAGAGCCTACTAGGGGGCGGTAGGCACCAGTTAGGTAAACTATGTTCTAATTTGAAGGCGCCTTTATACTATGGATACCACTATTAGTGAGTGGAGCAGAACACTTCTCTAGAAATCATTCATCCTTGTATTGTACTTTGGTTCCATGGGACAGCGTACTTGTAGAACTTTGTTCAAAAAGCAAAATTTTCATAAAAACGTCCATATATTTAATCAAATATTAACAACAATGTAAATAAATTATCCCAAAGTTATCATATTATCAGTGGTTTCGGCATGCAACTGGTGGTTGCTAGAAGTGGTAGGTGGTACAACGTGGTGTGGTCCCACCAGGCAGTATTGCAGATTGCATCCAGTGTCGACCGTTGCACCGGTGTAGACTATGCAGTCTTGGAGTACACAACTGGGCACGAAATTGTTATAATTAGAAATAATTGAAAGTATGTAGAAAGGAAACTATTTTTTTAATTATCTTTTGTCTTAGGGAGTTTTCTTAGCTAATTAGTAATTTATTTTATTAATTTAACCCTGTCGATATTCGTTGGGACCAGACTTAATATTGAGTTTAAAAAAACATAGTTTCCGCGACACCTCAGTGCTGTTTAGGTCTTTTAAATTGCATCTTTAAAATGATTTATTTCAGTTTGGGGAGATTGCAGCTATTATATATAAAATGTAATTCCATGTAAACAATGCCAAATAAAAGCTTCGGCATTATTTTATTATAATTATTTCTCATAAAAGTTCACTTGTCACACACATACAAGGACACTCTAGTGGGTGACGAATTCGATGGTTCAATAAGTACAAATAAAAACCCTATTCGGTTCAGACGAAAAATGGTATCTATTTTTTTAACACTTACCCTTCTTTAACTGTAACATTGTTCATCAATATACAATTTGAAAGCCGTACTTTATTCTCAATGGTACAATTAGCACCAATAAAACTGTTCTTTATTGAAGTCTTTTCGCTGACCAAGCTCTTCGCTCCTACAGTACTGCTTTCATCAATTTGCTTTGTCTTAACATCACTGTCTGGATGTAACCTTTCTGATAACGCTGACCCCGTTAGTTCTTCCCATTGTGATAATATCTGAAAACATAAAATTAACATTTTAATAAACAATATTAATTTTACAACGTTGGTTTGTTTTTAAAAAAAATATATATACAGTGCTTCTATTTTCTCAATGTCCCCGGCAAACCTCGTTTTTCGGTTGTCGTCGGGTTTTATTCACTTGCCCTTTGCCTTCGGCATAGACCATACGTTTTCAATCGATTTGTTTTCGTTTTCATTAAATAAATTTAAAACTTTATTATATATTTATAACTGCTCAGACTAACAATTCTATAATTTTACAAGTTAATTTGACCACATTTACATTATTTCCTTTGAATAATCATATCCATTTGTTTGTATGTAACATAACACACAGTAAACGCTTCTGACACTATGTTATATCTGCACACTGTATTTGCCTATTATTGGGTTTACACTAGAGTAATTTCTGCAGTGTTATTTTATGTCCATGTTTAATAGTGTATTTCTGGTGGCGAATCTAATAAATAAATAAAATAAAAAATAAATAAATATTCGACTTGGAAGCATATAGAGTTGCTATTACATTTTTCTTATCAATGGGAGAAAAGCCGCTAAAGTCACAGGCATAATAGATAACAGTGTGTACTTGTATTTTTTACCATAAGTCGATACATTAAAGAAAAACAACAATGGTTATTTTCAAATCGTCCAAAAACGTGTTTCTGTGGCTTGTCAATCAAGAAATCAATGCAGATGAAGAAATGCATTCACATAATGACTGAATTGAAATAATTAACCGGAAAATTTTTAATTTTTTGTTATATAAAAGAAGCACACTTTGTTTACTTTATATTTTTGTTAACTTGCTTATTGACATGGAGTAAATGTTATTAAAAAAAGGGAAACAGTTTTACAGCTCTATATAGTTCACTTGGAAATCAAAACAAAACAACAAGAAAGTCTATTGTTCAAAATTCAAATGATTATACATAGGAAATGAAACTATTTTTCCGGATTTAAATCGCGTATATTTGTTTTTTCAAACAAACCGACGTTTCGGGGCCTTTACAGGTCCCATGGTTACGGTTGACAAATGATTATAGATTTTAAATGTAATAATTAATGGTATGGAAATTAATATTCGAGTGAATTCGGAAATCCGATGATTGCCGAGGGACATTGAGAAAATAGAAGCACTGTACGCTATTTAACGCGATAAAATTAATCTTTGCTGAGTTCAGAACTCTTAATGCCATGCATTCCCATGATTTAGGTTTCCTTAGATTAATGGATCTTTACACACGTGCGACTACATCCGGGGGTCTACTCTCGATATCCGTCCGAAACAATTAATGTCAAATAAGTAACATTCGCCAAAATTAAAAGACGAGTATCCAGTATGAAGCTTCATTCGCATCACGCGTCTTTTCATTTGGTCAAGTATTGCTTATTTGGCAGTAATTGTTTCGGACGGAGATCGAGAGTAGACCCCCTGATACAATCGCGACACATGTTTTTAATGATTCAACATAAGCGACTGCATCAACGCAGTCGCCCGTTGGCATTGATGCAACCGCCTATAAATAGTTGTGATGCAATCACGCGTTTATATCGACGCTGAAAATATTCTAGGAAGCTTTTTACAAGCCATATGTGTCCAACTTCTTCCAAAAGGTTATTTCTTTTGCAGTTCTGAGTTCAGTAACTCCAATTTTGTTAGTTTGCAAATATTATAAAGTATTGCTTCAAGGCGTATGTCAGTTTTTTATTGTAAATGAAGTATAACTCACCTTACTGTTAGCTAAATAGAATGAAGAAAGTGTATTAATCCTCATACCAAAAGTATTTTTATTTGGTATGTACGCATAGCACCTTAAAATATCATTACAATATACTCCTTTGCTGCCTAACTTATGGTCATTGAACGATGACATCTCTCGTATTTTATGTTCATACCCATGCTCTACAGCGAAATCGAAAATATCCTTCGTAGTGTCAATGTTCTTTTCTGAGGCACCTTTTTTATCCACTTGACTTTTAGGTTTCGATAACTGCTTTTTAACAATATATGGTACAAGTTCTCCTTTTACTGATATAAATTTATCTGAATCCACGAGGTAGTCTATGACCCATTTCTTCATAACATAGACATGTGCATCTAATAGTCTGCTATACATGCTTATAGAGTTGAATTTCTTAATCAAAATTCTAGGAATTGTTACATTCTCTTCAAAGTCACTGGCACTAGCTAAGAATACTAATCTATGAGTTTCCCTATCTATGCAGACCAAGTCTCTGTCCGGCTTCACTTTTGATTTTAGACCGGGAAGTTCTATCCATTCTTCTGGACCATTGTTGAAGAAAAGTGTAGTAAGAGAAGCATCATGTTTACGGTACAAATTCAGTACATCATTCAGGTCCACATTTGTAATCAGGTCCCCCGAAACAACCACTAAGTCTGTAGTAACTCTGTTACTAATGTTTTTCAATGAGTTTGCTGTTCCCCAGTCTTCATCGGATGGTATTACTATTAATTCGTATTTTATTTTCAAAGGGCATTTTTCTAAGGCATTAAGGATGTGTGATTTGTCTTCATCTAAGACCACAACCATTGTTTCTGCAAAAAAACACATGCACTTAAACATCAATATTAAATAGCTGATCAAATTAGAAGTTGTTTTGCAACTTGAAAAATAACTATCTGTAGGTGAGAGGTAAACAAACGACTTTAAGTATTTAGGTGTTTTTACAAACATAGATTTAGAATGCTAAAAATCACACAATGGTAAGAGATGTTGAGTCCTACTGTCTTGTTTGTTATTTATCATATTTTATCTGAAGATTGATTTTAAATGTCTAATTTTAAATGCAAAAAATAAGTCTAATTAAGTGCCCCATTCTCTTTTTATTTCTCCCCATTGTAAAAACATACTATTTGGCATTCACAGTTCTTTACCTACTAACCAATATAATAATTTGCACCCCTCACGGAGGAATGGCATAAGTGGAGTATGTCAAAAATGTTTATTGCTCCATTGGATACAGAAAAATATAACCCACATCCTCTCCAATTCTTGTACAGAGGATGTGAGTTTTATTTTGTATATCTTAGAGCATATAGGACTGGAGGCGTCATTGATAGGCAGTCCCCTCTGTCAAGGTACAAGCACAAAACAACCATCGCACAATAAACACTACTCTCGAATAGATGTTTTTTCATTTGCATTATCGAATTCACCGCGACAAGTGCTCCATGAAAAATGTCGTCTTGCGACATACAAACTTGCAAAAAAATCTCTGCTACATCCAGTCTAGCCAAGGATGGAATTACATTCCGTTTATTCTATTTTTAAACATTAATTACTAGTTTTCTATTTTAACACGTTTTTTAAAATGATCACATTGACTGAATTTATCGATTACATAGAAAATATTTGATTCGCTCTGGGCCTTTTGGAGGGAAAAGTGTCGTTTTTATTTTGACTTTCTATTATTTTGTGAAATCTAGTTTAAAGTGGAATAGGATAGTGCTATTGTGCCTTAATCGAAGATTAAAACGCGAAATTATACGAATCTCGAACTAAAATACCCGTATCGGCCCGTTCTAATCCAAGTACGCCGCCTCAAATTGCCTATCCCCTTTGTGGCGGCCATATTTACAGAAACATAATTAAACGAAGACATGGCTCAAAGGACTTGTATCCAAGCCAAAATTATTACTAAAAAAAAAATAGAAAATAATATACTATACATTTGACATAAGCATGCCTATGAAGTTCCTTAATTAACGACAGGCAACCACAGACAAAAAATGCAACACTTCATGAACGCTGTTTTTCCATTATTTATAGAGAAGCGACCGTGCTTTTTAGCCCCGATTTTTTCGATAGATTCGAAATTGATTTCTCCTTCGTATTGTATATTAAATAATACGTATTGTATATTAAATAATAATGTAATAAATTACAAATAATGAAAATAAATTGTAACTAATTGTTTTAATATAAATCATCATAAATCATACCGTCCTTTAAGAAAAAAATAAAAAGTACTTATACGAATTATACATACAATACACCTAAATTACAAAAGCTAACTGTGCTTACCCTACACGTAAGATATGCGCAAAAGACAGAAAGAGACCCCTTACGTCAATTTCAATTTTCGAACCACAAGCGATTGAAATATTTAGATTTAGAACAAAGAAACTATAGAGTTGATTTAATGTTAATCTTATTTTTAAAATGACTTTTTATTAAATGTTAGTAATAAATAACTAACAAAATATTGTTGTATTAATTTTATTGTTTGGAATTATCAATCAGAAGTCCGAAAATACATTTGCCCGAAATAATGTTTGCTCGAATTTTTGTAATCCCAAATGTATTTTTTAAGTTTATTTTAGGAATATTACAAAACAAACTAACTTATTATTTTCTTTGTAATAAGCAACCAAAATCCCCTGAAAGCAAAACGGTTTTGTTGTAAATCGGTTTTCGAGATTTTGAAACTTTGAGTTTATGTTTAGTTGGAATCTAGAACTTCGAAACATCGATACATTTCTTACAGCACGCCATAACTACCAACAGAGAGACACAACCATTTTCACATTTATAATACTTGTATGTACCTATGTATCTGCACAACTCTTATTACTTGAAATGAATTTGTGTAAAATTCAACATAATACTATAAAATTAATTAATATTGACATTAAGACTACTCCATCACAAGTACTTTTCATGAGAAGCAAATATGGTGCATTTTGTTATTTCCAGTAGAAGCTGAATATGGATAATTTTTGGGCCTTTGAATTGTGGCAAACAAAATTAAACAATACTGCAATGACTTTACAATTTAAGTAAAACAATACCACTGTTACACTATATAAAAAATTGCAAATACAAATCCTCTACATCCAGTCTAGACAAGAGTGGAATTACATTTTTCATATGTAAGTGATTAACCAGTATGTATTACATATCGACACTATCACATCGATAACTTTCCATATATATTATATTCGTGAGAATTGATTTATTTTTATAGGCCTATTCTGTGTATCGACATGACATGAATGTGTGTTTTATCTGTGTATTTGTAAAAATAAGCTAGTGTTGTTGATTTTAATATGTGTGAGACTATAGTGACATAACTCAATATTGCATTTGAGTGCACCTGTTTGTTTGTCTTACAACCCCCCCGCCCCAATAAGTGGCAGAAAGTTTTGTTCGAGAAATAACATTAATAAAGTGCCTCCCGTCCTATATGCTCTAAGTTGTATCTAATGAAGCAATAAACATTTTTGATGTAATTTCACTTATACCATTCTTATATGAGGAGTGCGAATATTAAGTCTGTGAAATTGTTGTGCAATAAAAGCAATATTTATGTTTGCTTTTTATATTGTACTTAGGACTTAACAGTGACCTCTCTAGGCTTTTACAACAGTGCTTGTGTTCAACCTTTGCCAGTCAACCAAGTGGCAATTTTGTGTATGATACCCAGTGACGGGAGAAGCAAGCCATGCCACCAGGTAGTAAGCAGCATGGTCATCCATAACAGTTGCAGTGTCACTCATAGCTACAAATCACAAAGATCTGAGGGGAATTGCCACTGCGCATGTCACTTAGTGACATAAGTTGGTAAGTCCTGTGTGCCTGTAATTTCACCACTACCCTTACCCTTCGAAATAAACTACAGTAATGCTGACATTACTGCTTGGTGGCAGAAATAGGTAAGGTACTTGCCTGGACAAACTCTTTCACAAGGAACTGTACTGCTACTAAAGAGCAAGTGATTTACTGGCAATGTCTGTAAAATTACACTCTCTTACTTTTTATCCTTCAATAGGTTGTTGTTATCAACTACAACATGCTCTCTATTTAACACGATACTGATAGCTCTATTTGCGGCTAATTTACCTTGGAAACCAATTTTTTCCAGCATGTTCAATGAGTACCATAGTATTGGGTATGGTCCAACAGGTAGCAGGCATTTTGAGACGTTTCCGCCCACATCAGGTAGCCGGGACCCTCGGCCTGCAGCCAGCACTACAGATTGAAACTCTAATATTTTATGCATATCCGCCTGGAAAGTAACAATCACTTAATTTAAATATCAAGCAGAGAGGTTAGAACTTACAAGTAAAAATGTGTTTTCTCACCTTTAAAACAGAAGTTACCTTTTAAGAAATTAGTAGATTTTTTAAATACTTTATTTAATTTAAACTAGCCAGCATTCATGTATTTCTAGTACAATAAAAGTGAAATTCTTTTGCATGATCCATACGTTCATTTGGTACAATCTTTCTAATTTGTGATTTGGTAATTGACAGTGACACGAGTAGATGACGCAGTTGTAGAGATGAGGAGTTATTTAACTCGATTAACTCGAGTTACTCCCACAACGAGTCAACTCGAGCTACTTTTTATGAACTAGCTCGGTTCGAACCATTTCAGGATTTACTATCCAATAATGAGTTTTTTTCCCACTCTTAAGTTTATTATAAGTACGGTAAAAATTAAATTTTTAACATCCAATTTATGTAAATAATTACTTAATTTGAATTTGTTCTAATTCTAAATCTTGGTTTTGTTTTTGTTAATGTTAAAATGTTTTCGACTGAAGGGCTTTGTATCCAGGTCATGCAATAAATTTTAAAAAAGTACGTATACCATGTTTTCGACTGAAGGACTTTGTATCCAGGTCATGCAATAAAAAAATAAATCGCTCAAGTCTTTCGACAGTTTGTCGGTTGATATGGTTGATATAGAAACTGGAGAATTAGCAAGTAATACTGATGCGTGTTCATTACGTCATACGTGTCATATTTCACATAATGTGTATTATATCATACATACATGAGTTGAAATATTCCTAAAATCAAGAGCATGTTTGTTGCTTTTGTGCCTCAGGAAATAATCAACAATGGCATTTTGAAAAAATATTTAGGGTACTATTAACGTACAATTTTTTGGAATAATAAATATTTTATAATTAATATATACTTAATAACTGGTAAGTAATTAGAAATATACCGAAAGACGAAATTATTATAAAATATTTAGCCATTATTACTGAGAATTATTACCTTCGCTTCGTGTGAACGATCGCCCTGGATCAGATGGGTCATATTCATCTAAAATGTAAATTTGCAGGTAATTTTTGTCACTAACATTTTTCGTGGTTAAAAATATAATTAAATACAATAATATTATGTTATACCGTTAAAATTATATACTGCTGGTATTCTTATGTCAAAAACCATTAATTTACTCTAGAATTTTAATAAATTATAATAGCTTTTTTTGAACAATTAAAATTTTAACAATTTTACATTCTATGTAATTTTAAATGTCACATCTCTCGGGTGTAGAACTCAACGGACCATTACAACCGGTTAGCATGCTGTTAGCAGATAAATTCATGAAGTTGACATATTGTGACTGTAATATTAATGTAGTTATTAGAATTTTAATAAATAATTACATTTTAAAACGGTAACGTT
This sequence comes from Hyposmocoma kahamanoa, assembly GCF_003589595.1. NCBI lineage: Eukaryota > Metazoa > Arthropoda > Insecta > Lepidoptera > Cosmopterigidae > Hyposmocoma > Hyposmocoma kahamanoa. Next base: position 4,000,346 of record NW_020654748.1, read on the forward strand.
TAAAAAAATAATTTTAAATTACTGTAACAGTCTTTTTTCCGTTTCGTTACGCAAATCGAACGTTACAGATTCATTAAAAACAAATAATAATCAATTTTAATGTAGGCATAATAATTGTTCTATCAACGAATGTATCATAGACATATGCCTATTTTAAAACCTCAGCTGTGATTTTGATCGCACCTCAATTTCAGGTACATTTAATTTGAAATGGAGGTACGAAAAAAGAAGTAAAAATAATGTAAGCCTACAAGAGATAATAAATTTAAATGGAAATCCTGTGTATATATATATAGGTACTACTAGTGCTTTAAAACAAAAAGCTAAAAAAATGTATTCTGATTTTGACATAAACTAACGAAGGGTGAGACAACAAAATTATCGGCTGAAAATAAAAACCTTGACAACTTTTCTATTATGCCTAGAAAAAAAAATTAATTATGTTAAACTATTGTGCCCAAGTACATAAGTTCCGTTTTGTTATTTTTGTTACTTTCCGCTTCGTTTCTGTTTAGTTACAAGTACAATTTAAATGAATATGACCCAGATACATTCTGCTTCTATGAACAAACATCGATCTTGTTTTATCGTAACCTACATATTATTTGATTTACAAGCAATATACAGTACAAATTTGAAATAAAGTTTAATAAACTTTTCAACAATTCTTATCGGAAGGTTACATCAATAAATATGAAGCTTAAAAACCACGATGTTGTACAAAAACACCAACAAACTTTCAGCGAGAATAGCTATTAATCTCAACCATTGTAAAGAAATTTCCATTGTAAAGAAAATTTATATCAAATAAAACACGAAGTAGTCATAAACTGGTTTTCGGAAACAAAGAACTTTACATAATAAATAAAATTTAAATAAATAATACTTAGTCATCAGAGAAAATAAATCATTCCGACCCGAATTTAGCATTTGAAAAAGAATTTTGTGAACCTCCTTCATATAGTTGTGTTATGTCATAACTTGCACTTGCAACTGAATCAGGATGTTTGTCGTCTTGGATTGTAAGCGTCTTTGATATATTTGTTTTCGCAGTTAGAATGTTTTCTTCTTCACCCTCAGCTTCAATTATGTTCGTATCATCGTTCTCCTTGATATATTGATTAATGTATTCTTTTAAAATGGATGATACCATTGCAATGTTAGAGTTCTTTTTAGGTTTGTCGTACTGCGAACCCTTACCACATACAATTAGCGAATCTTTGTGAGATACAAATGATTCTACGAGATTGGCGTCGCATATACTTATTGAATCCTTCGGAGCCAATGTGTCTGTTACTTGATCAGCTGCAAATTGTTCGCTTTTCACACCTGGATGAAAACCAGGTTTTTGTGTTGGTTGTGGAACACAATAATTTTTTAGAGGAAACACGGTAATAAGCTCTACCTCCGAGTTGATAATAGTTATTTATTAAGGAAGACTGCAAAGTTGTTGTTTGACGTGAGTGCTTGTATTGGAACCTGAACAAGCGAAGAGTCTTAAGATTAGATGAGATATATTAAGATAAGATAAGAAGATTAGATATATTAAGATAAGAAGAAGAAAATAGAATCAGAATTTCAAATCACGATCACGAGACGGAAAACAACTTTGCCGCCGAGCGAAACATACTCGATAATTCGAGCCGAGTTAGTATCGACTCTTAGGGTCGTATTCCAGAACTGTACTCAATGCTCAAGTCAGGATTTGAGCAGACTTGAGTATGATTTCAAACACTGGAAATACGACTCTAATGGCAAGGACTTGAGTATGATTTCTAGTGCTTTGAATCATACTCAAGTCCTGACTTGAGTATTGAGTAGAGTTCAGTTAGACTCCTTCGCTTGCTCAGGTTTCAATACAAGCACTCGTGTCAAACAACAACTTTGCGGTCTTGCATAACAAATAACTATTTTGACTATAGAAATTGTGGTGCTATTAACAGGTATAAACTTTTACCATAGCTACTAGGGCTTTCACTTTTCACATCTTTTCAATCCCAGTCACGAAAATTTCGAGTTTCGATAAATTTTTGGCATTCTCGAGACTCGAGACTGATGTCTTCAATCTCGGGAATATTAGTCATTTAATTAAAAACTATTAAAAATGTACTAAACCATCAGCTATTTTTTAATCTGGCTAAGTGTACATTAAAATGTACTAATTATTATAATTTTATGCTGCAGGCCCAAGAAAATTTGCTCGCAGCTTTGAATGAAAAACGTATTTTTTCTAGATAACCCATGTTTATGTAAAATACGCTATGTATTCTAAATTCGAATGAAATTTTATCATTTTAATGTACACTTGAAGTTTACGTGATCATATGAATAATGTTTTCTGGGTCTGAATAATTTCATATATTATATACATTTTGATGTACACGGTGCCATAGAAGGTTAAATATTGAAAACTAAAATCGAATATATGAAGGGAACTTTACCCTTTATGGATGAGTTAATGGTACATGACTCCTCTCTGAAACATTCACACGATTGTAAATCTGCTTCTTGGATGCTAGTTTTTTGGACTTTATTGTCTAGAAAGCTCGCACGGGCACTGCTTGGCTGAAGACTGGAGCGAGCAACACTATTATACAACAGATCTTCGAAGATATCAATAGCTCCCGAGTCCTCTACTTGTGGTGCTAAAAATTTCTCCGGTGGCTTTTCATTACATGGAATGCAAGGTTTTTCTTCAATGATTTCATCAATTTTATACACCTGAAATACGAATTTTTAAAAATTCAATAAAAAAAGACTTCAAATCCCTGTTAAAGCGACAAAATTCAAAATATAATTCACCTTGCCATCGGTGCCAGTCATAAGTTTTGTTTCTCGTCTTAAAGAATTGACTACGATTGCAGCTTGCATTAGATCCACATTGTTCATTTTAGTATGTGATCCTCCGCAATATCTTGTACATACCTTTGTCCTTAAGAAAATAGAGTTTAGTGATTTATAATCAACGCAAAATATCATTTATAGCTTTACATATATAAGAGTCATGACATACCTTGATTTTATTGAAAAGCACTTCTCGAACTGTAAATTAAATAGCATTACCAAAATTTACCAATCACTAAAAGTTACCTTAATTCCTTTGGATGTGACATCTGGAATTTCCGACAGCATATTCCATGATGGTCACCGTCCTGGTTTGGCATAGTTTTATTTTCTGCGTAACCAGTAGACACTTTAGACGGTTGAGTAACTTGATCGCCTATACTTGCCGTTTCTTTTTGAGGAATTTCAACACCTATTGACTGTGGTCTGATTGCAGGCAATATTGGAAGAATACATTCTTCCGTGTCCATATATGCAGGAGCAGCACATGATAAACATGTCGCATCTCGATGAAGCTTTCTTGCCAAAGCTGCAGCTTTCGGCTCTCCAACAATTTCAGCTATGTAGCTGATTTTGTGTTTTAATTTTTGCAGATTGTTTTTTATACTAGTGCGTAATAATTCAAGAACTTGAATGTCAACTTTTTGGTCTAGTTTATCTTCGAGGTTTTCTATAGCTTCCTACAAGCAGAAAAATTATGTAGTAATTTTAAAGGACCAATTTGTTACAAAATATTACATCGTTATTTTTGCGTTACATACTTGCCATACAATTTCTTCATCGTGTATTCTTTTGCGAATAACATCCGCGTTTTTTTCAAATTCCTTTATATTAGCGACAAATTCTTCTTGAGTAACCAGACCATTTAAAAGTTCTATGCCTGCTTTATCACGGAAAGCGTCTTCTACTTCATCGCGATCCGCTTTCGTATCACGTAATAATTCAATTTCTTGATGTATATACTGAAATAAGAATAAACGGGTCAGTAAAATAAAATAACGCTAAATTTGCTCCTTACTTGGTGTGAAATGTTAAGAGAATTAAACCTATTGGTAATAATTTTAAGAATATATCTTACTTCTAAATTGTGTGAAAGTTCATCTTGAACCAGAAAGATTTCTTTTTGTTCAACAATTCCTCTATCTATTTGATCTTGTAAATTTCTTATGTAATTATTTAGTTCCACTGAAACTGGATTAACGTTATCGTATGAGTTATGGTTTAACGGTTGTCCATTGTGTCATTGTGAATGTTTGAATCTAAAAGTAAATATTATGGCCTCCACCTACTTAATATGAATTTGTGTTATGCATTTATTACGTATTGCCGACAGGCAATTTTATTATTTTATTATTGAGATCTTTCTGTAAGAGTCTAATATCGCTTTGATCTTGAAAGATCAGGCAAGCAGTAGTAAAACTTGTATTTTCATTATAAAACAATAACCAATCTATCGATGAAATTGTTTCTACATAATGTGCCACTCTAATGTATTAATATAATGCCCGATATTATTGGGACAATGGAGTATAGGGATTATTACGTTCGGCCTCTCCACCGCCTCTATTTGCCACAGCTTCAGATACTTCTTCCAATCCGGCTTCCAGGTCCATTTGCATTTGCGTCAATTGTTCTCGAAAGATTGACACCTTCAATGTAAGAATTTACATTCAATGTTTTTCAGTTTTTGAAATTCCATGGATCGAGATAATCGGGATAAAGATAACGCTAGTAAACTAATACAAAAGGCACATAATATGATTAATTAGTTTCTTGACTTTGATATTTTATTTTTGCGCTGAAACACGTTCATTGTAGTCGTGTAAGTATTTTTTTATTAGTTATATTGCTACTGCAAAAAAGAAAGGACATAAATATCAAACTAAAAAGTTTACAAGACGTGTAAAAATAACCAATTTATAAAAGTTTTATTTCATAACTATCTTTACGTAAACTATCCATTTTAGGCGAGGCATGAAAATTCAACACAACTAAGTCAGCAACAACAACATTTTTGATAAAATTGAATTTTAAGTTCTTGCTTTTTACGCCAATATATGAGGCAACAGACGCTGATTTAACTCCAGTCAGGTCGAAAGATTTCTTCTTTGTATTTGTTCGATCTTTGTATCAATAATAATAACTGACTAGATGAGTAAAAACATCATGATATTCAATAAAATAAATTTTACGAACATTCATCCTCGAAGTATCGGTACGTACAATCAACAGCACATCAAGCTATGCACAATATTGTCTCGAGTGCAATGGAACAAGATTCGTTAATGTGTAGCGTGATATGCTGCCGTCTGTACATTACTCTGGTTGCAATTGTTACTAGCAGGTAAAAATATGATACGGGGCAGCTCATATACACAATGGAACTTTACCTGGGATGCAAATCCTAAGTCTATGGCATTTAATCGATTGATGTATTTTTCAACTACAGATCCCAATTCTTCAACCCGTTTGTAGGCGCCTTGAGATTCATGTACTGTTCTTTCTGGTCAAAAGCAAAATATACATGAGGTAGGTATACAGGATACATGGAACTAGTACAAAATTGATGCAAAAGAAAATTGCCATAAAGCGAGTGATGTTTCGCTTGTCTGTACCTGGATTAATAATGGGTATAGCAGAAGAAGCACGAGATTAAACGAGATCTCTCAGAAAAATATGCAATGTACCAGAGCGAAGAATACTGTGGGAAGTGCATAATGTGGTCTGAAAGATGTAGTGACAAAAATAGAAAAGCGTGTGTTGCGGTGGTTTGGACAAATGGAACGGATAAATATGATAAATGTACATTAACGAAGAACATAAAGAGTTGCGTGAAAAGCATCATTGGAAGAGGACGGTTACGAAGAATATTTTGAGGGCTATATGAAAAGACCGATGAATGTAAGTGATGCAAAAAATGTTTGTTAGGATCGTGCTAAGTGGCGATCGACAGGCACTTCTATGAAAATTCAAAGGCGTGAATATAAGCATAAGTGTTAGATAACCGCACGGATTATCTGAGTCCTGATTTTGATTCAAATAGGAATCGATCCGATCGGGTAGTCTCGAAATGAGATGGGTTTCTGAGCGAGAACATGAACCTGATTCCTACTACATCTTTCTAATTTGTGAGTTTAATCAACTATTGTTCCGATTAGAAATGTCAAGTTTTCGATCGGCCAGTTGTGAATAGCAATTATGCGCCTCGACTCGGAAAAGAAGCAGTTTCCGATCGGGTGAGGCAATCAAAATCAAGATGCTGATCTCAGTCTTGGGAATTCTATGTACCGAGTTCCAGAGCATCGATTATTAACTCTGGGGCACTTAAACCTAGAACGCCGAGACCAGAACCAAGTTGGTTTGCCAAACTGGTCCTAACCCGGACCCTTGAAATCTAACGTCCACAATGCAAACCGTTATGCCACCGAGGCCGCCGAATTAACGCTGTATGTGAAGTTCTTTGACCGTTAAATTACAAATGGTCAACATTGACTTAGTTTATTTTAACAATAATTGAAGAAATTATCGAGTGTAAAATTACCCAGTTTTCTCAAAATTTCTTTTGCATGACGAGAGCTTTCAGCGATTTCTTCAATTTCATTATTGACTCTAGTGTATATTTCTGTACTTAGTTCGTTTATACAAGTGCTGCAAAAGAAAATTAAAAATATCTGTAAATATTCCCTGTATTTGCTGTTTATTCCTTCTTGACCATATTGAGGCGAAGATCAGGCGCCGCCTTTCTGAACGCTTCAGCAGATATTTAAATTTTTATAAGATGATCATAGATTTTCAAAAACTTTAAAATCTAAAAGTTACTTTTGGTCTTTAGTAACACTTGTTTTGGCTATAATATTTATCTTGTCAATAGTGGTCATTGATTTCAGAACCCGTTCAGATCGTCCTTGTCAAAGTTTTCAAAACATCATGCTTGTAGTAAATATTTATTTATGTATGTACCCAGTTACGATTTGTCTTACCGTAATTGGTCATGCGTTACAACATTCTTTGTTTCGTGTTCATCTGGCATTGCATAGTTTCCACCATACTTCCTTGGACTCGATGATTTGCTTGAATACGGCTTAGAAGAAGTTGTATGTATAGTGTTAAGGGATGATGATTCCTTTGAATAGTAAAGAGATACAGGATTTTTATAACGATAAATTGATTTAAATATTACAATACACTACTAAACCTCTACTACACGTGTATGTTACAAGTATGCTAATTAAATTATTTTTCATCCAACCAGAACGTTAAGGAAAACTTATTGGACGTTGTATATATTTATTTGACCAAAGATACAAAGGTATCCAATACATAAGTTTGTACCTATGTGTTGGATACCTTTGTATCTTTGGTCTGTTAAGACTGTTTTGATTACATGACACACTCACATGGAGTCTGGTGAGGTCTGTCAACATTTCCGTAATGTTCTCTATTGCCTTTTCAGTCGCTTCAAGTCGAGCGGACAATTTTAAGGCAGTCATGGCATCCGTTAAAGAAGCTCCACCTTCGCGAAGTTCTTTCATAAGCTTTATGTTTTCCGGGAAATCCGGAGATTCTGTTTGGAATTTGTTTTGAAGGTCTTGAACTGCCGTTTGTAAGTCTTTGAATTCTTGTTGTGATACAACAGCTAGATTACGACTTCCTTTGTGTCCTTTGAGCAGAAATAAGAAGTTATAACGGTCTGTCGATTTTATAAAATATCACGTTCGAAATGCATCATAGGACTTACTGACAGTTTCATCTTCTCGTAAACTATTTTCAACTGTAAAAGTATTTTTATTTCAGATATGTTCTCGTATAGTAATAATTATAATAAAAATAATGTTGTCTCACCTATAAGTAGTTTTTCAAACTCTAAATCTGTAATGTAATGAAAATGTTTACATTTAATTGAAAACAATGCATACGACTTGTTATTTAAATGTATACCGGTTCTTTCCACAGAAGCCATCGGGGTTGGTGACGCTATTCTTTCTTCATGAGAATCGTGCCTCTGTAAATCAGGGTTTATTTACTTTCAATAACAAATATGATTATTTTTATTTAACTTTTACGATTTTCACACATTATTTGATTTTTAGTTCGGGATTTAATCATTTGTATATAACATATTTTAATAACTTCGACGTTTCGGACGTCTGAAACGTCAAAGTAATTAAAATATGTTTTATACATGATTAAGTCCCGAACTACAGTTTGGGATTTGACAGATCGTGTGATTAAAATGCATTGTCAGATTTGATTCTATCACTAAAATCGTCCTTTACCTGGTGAATGACACGAAGAACAAGTTCTCTCTGTTCTTCTAACTTTTCTAGAAGATTATAATATTTCTGTAATCAAATAAGTTTAATATAATAAATCTCATGTAAAAAAATACTGCACAATAATTTTGGAACACTACCTTTCTTTCTTCTGACGTGAGTTCAGAACTAGATGAAACTTTATGTTTTAATAACTGTGTTATTTTTTGTTCCGCTGAAGTGGTTGTCATGGTATCAGAAAGGGATTTTCTAAAGGATGAATTCTCGTTGGCCATTTTCATTCTAATTTTATGATTCGAATCAAGATTATCAGGAGAAGCTTCAGACTTTTCGGTGGTTTCGTCTCTGGATCTAGTATTTTTGTTATGTTGGACTTTTCCTTCTGTTGTAGCCTTAGCATGCATAGCATGAGTTAAACTTTTCCCACCTAATGAAACGTTGCCATCGGGGAATCCAGTTTTCCTTCCTTTTGCTACTTTATCAATTTTTTTATGATTTTTATCGCCAAGCTGAACTTCAGTTACAGTTATTTTCGAAGAGTTTACTGTTAGTGTTTCTGATGGAACTTCAACTGTAACATGGCGTTCAAGTATTCGCAGTTGTCTTGCCAATAAAAACAAGGTAGTTTGTACAAGTTTGAAGTTCACCCAATTTGACTGCAATTTAAATAAATATTGTACTGTCATTACTAGATAACTTTGACCGAACTAACCTGGATTTTTATTAAAATCCATTGACTAGTAATATGACCTGTTATATGTAATGAATACTAATTTCAAAATAACGAATATCGTACTCACTTCTTCACTTCCAAAAGACCTCTCTATCATTTCTTTAACACTCATAATACTTGTAGTAGACATGTTGTTATTGTCACCAAAAATATTCAATGCAATGTAAGTATTTATATTTCAATATTTGTAAAATTAAGGGGCAAACTAGTTGGTCTTGAGTTTAAAAATAAAAATAGAATGACGTCATAACAAAATTTTAGAGACATTTATAAGTCCAGGTATTTATTAAAACTTTTAAAAAATACTGAAATAAAATTCATGTCACATTTTCGTAAACCTACAGCATTCTATGGTATTTAATTTACGAAAAACAAGAACCAGCGTTTTAACTATTTTTAATAAGATAAAAACTCAATTACAATTTAGGTAAGTAACATACATAGTATTTAAAAAAAACATCGACTACCTATTATGCCAAGAAAGAGGAGAGCTTTTTGTCAATTAGAAATAATTAACACAATTAAGTAAATAATAAAATTTACGTTCTGGTTAATAACTTCCTTAACATGGACAAAACAAGGTGAACTAAGCTTAACACCTAACTTAAATATATAAGCTAATTAAATTAAACCACGTAAGCTAAACAAGTCACTAAGAAAATTAATGTTTATTACTTAAATAAGAAATAACGCGCAGAAAGTCCTAAGGATTGGTATTAAAATCAGGGTCATAACAGATAAAACTTAAAACATGGAACTACCACTTATTCTGCCACTTAGCGAAACGCCAATTAATCACATTACATAAGAAATAATGTATATAAAAACCAAGTGTTGGTGTTAAAATCACCAATTCAATAGCAGTTAAAACCTAAAACGTGGAACTACTGCCTACAGTTGTCACTTAAAATGTAAGCAAGTTGGTAACATTAAATAACACACAATGCTCATAAAGTCCAAAAAAAGTTTATAAAAAAGAAAGTACACATTTTGGTGCTAGAATGAGGGTCGTAGTAAATAAAACCTAAAACGTGGAACGTGAAACTACCACTTAAAATTGTCTCTTAAAATAAATGAAAGATAATTACGTGAAATATGTAATAAAGTGTTAAGTCTTGATAAATCAGGCTCGCAACAGATAAAACGTAAAACATGGAACTATCACCAAACTTTGACACTCAAAATACATGAAAGTGAATTATGCAAACTAAGAAATAAAGCGCATAAGCTCCAAGACTTGGTGTTAAAATCAAAGTCACGGAAGTTAAAACCTGAAACGAGGAAGTACTACCTACAGTTGTTACTTAAAGTAATTAAAGATAAATTACGTGAAATAAGTAATGAAGTGCATAAAGTCTAACAAATAAAAAGTAAAACGTGGAACTATCACCAAACTTTGTCACTTAAAATAAATGTAAGTTAATTATGCAAACTAAGAAATAATGCGCATAAACTCTAAGACTTTGTATTAAAATCAGGGTCGTAGCAGACAAAATGTAAAACATGGAATTATCACCGAACTTAGTCACTTAAAATAAATGAAAGTTAATTATGCAACTAAGAAATAATTCGCATAAACTCCAAGACTTGGTATTTAAATCAGGGTCGTAGCGGATAAAACCTAAAACGTAGAAACGTAGTTTAAGTAACAAACCACCTAAGTTTGTTACTTTTAAATAAAAAAATAATAATTACGTAAAAATATGAAATAATGCGAAGCTTGGTATTAAAATCGGGGTCGTGACAAATCCTAAAACATTGAACTACCACCTAAGTTTGTCACTTAAAATAAATGAAATTTATTACGTAAAACAAGAAGAAATACTTATGCCCATTAAGTCCACGGCTTGGTATTAAAATCAGGGTTGTAGCAGATAAAACATAAAATGTGCAAGTACTACCTAAGTCTGTCATTTAAAATAAATGAAAATTAAATACGTAAAATAAGAAATAATGAGCACAAAGGAAATGAAACTATTTTTTTCGATCTAACTCGCGTATATTTGTTTTATGAAATAAAAAGTCAGTAGTGCATATTCAGCCTTGACCACGGGACCTGTAAAACACCCGAAACGTTGGTTTGTTTGAAAAAACAAATAGACACAATTTAGATCCGAAAAAATGGTTTCATTTCTTTTGTGTAACAATTGCGAAAACCTAAGGATGGTTACACACGGCGACTTATAGCATATATTTGCGGTGTAGGTACAGGCGATTGCATCGGTACAAAGGCGCGTAATCATTTCATCGATGTAATTGTTTATAAATCACAAGGGTAGTAATAAAGGTAGACGATTAGCGACTGCGTCGCTACTGCATCGGGTTTGCATCGCTGCTAAAACTCGCCGTGTGCAAGAGCCTATTACAATGTCGCTCCTAATACGTTCCATGGCAATGTAATTTGAACCTAACTACTCGTAAGTGAGTTAACGAAGTTGTCGTAAGAGGCCGCGTAAAATATTTGATAATCTTGTATGGCAAATTATACAATCCTGGGGGTGATCACAAGATTGTAACATTTTAAATTGCAATATATTTTATGCAGTCGTTAGCGACAACTGTTAGGTACCGTAAACTCATTGTAAAGGTACTTAACTAAAATACAGCACTTGTGTTGATGGACGCGATGATGTTTAAAGACGTATATTCAGCGGAAATTCATTACATTTAATACAAGGTTTTATGTTTTCCTTTCTTGCGATGTCCACCTGCAGAATAGTAATTACACAGTAGAATATAACCAGAAACAGAGACGAAATGTTATTTAATTTGTTTGTAAAAACTATTCTGCCAAATCATTACGGCGACAACTGCGCTCCGATTGGCCAACCCGAATCCGAAACAATTGACGGGTGCCGTCAACTGTTTCACTTCAAATCGACCAGTTTAACTTGGGCTTTGCTATAACGGACGAAAATTAAAAAAAATCATATTTAAATACCGATGAAATGTGATTCCGTTTGTTTTGTAATTAGATGCTTTGCTGTTTTTCCCACACCATTGAATGGAACAAACCCCCATTGTTAGAGGTATTATCTTTATTACAATAAATACAGAATATTTTTGGAATATTCTGTATGCACACACAGGTCAGTTGTTGGCGTTGTACTATTCCAGCTTTCTAATTGGTGATTTCAGCGCAAACGAGAGTTGATATTTAAAAGTGATATTGCCCGGGATGGTGGATGGGCCTTATTTCGTCACTATTTCTGGTTATATGAAGCGATAAATAGTAGTAATACATGAATATTTATCTAATATTCTGCTAATTTACGTAAACGCCTAAGGCTGCAAACTGGACGGCAAAGACGTATTTTGATGACTCGCGCGACTGATCAAAATGCCTAGTACCTCAGTACTGGTCCCATTTATATTTGAAGAAAATGTTGTATCTCTAAGGGTGGCAAACTAGTGGATGAATGCGGTTTCGCGTACTTTCCGGTAACCGATTTCAATAAAACTTTTTTTAATAAAAAAGTTATTCATATCTTCATCAATTGTCTATCTGCGTACCGTGCAGTACAGCAGCAGCGGTACTCATGTGAATTTATTCAAACTCACTGGATCTTACCTATGTCTATGAGTGTTTTTTAAATTGTAGTGTACCTTTTCAAGAGGTTTGACGATTAATCTCGAAGCACTTGCCGTCCGAGCATGGATTTTCGGTACTCCACCGCAAAATTTGGAACATGTCTTAGCTCTGTAAAATATTCACTTTAATTATAAGTAACAATTTAGCATCCTAATATCTAACTCAAATCTGAATAAATTCATTTATATGAGTCAATCATTTGTGTTGTGACTTCTTCTTTTTTTCCTATAAAGGGAATATATACATTGTAATTCTTTCCATCGTGGTGAAAGAATTTGCCAGTCTGTGTAAGGTAATCGCCGATTGTTGCCCAGGGAGCGTCAGAAATACATGAAGGGTATCGTATGTCGTGCGGGGAGACTCCTTACGTGCACCTTCTTTTTTGTGGCTGGTAATTATTACCATCCCGTAACACTATCTACATGGGGCGCACTATAAGTTTCCGGAATGAATAAGAAAAAAATATTATAAATGGTCAGAAATGAATTTTTGTTTCTCAAAATATTCTCCGTTAGCGTTAATGCGCTTTTTTATACGAATGAACCAATTTTGAAAACATCTCCTCCGTGACAATCTCTGAAATATATTTTTCATACTCTTCGACAGTCTCTTCAGGTGATGAAAATCGTTGACCGCGTAACGGTTCTTAATTTTTGGGAATAAATAAAAGTCACAAGGTGCCAGGTCGGGACTTTACGCGGGATGGCTCATAAGGTCGATGTTGTTCACGTTTAAAAATTAATTTGTCTGTCTGGCCGTGTGAGAACTGGTATTATCGTGGTGCAAGATGATACGGCGTTTACGGTTATTTTTACGGAGGTTGTCAATAACTTCCAACAAACAAATGTTCGTTCAATCACTATTAACGGTACAACGATTCTCCAAAGCAACTGTAGCTACGTATCCAGTTTTATTTAAAAAAGAAGCAATCATCTGCTTAGAGGCACTATGCACGCGTGCCACTTTTGTTGGTTTCGGCTCATCTCGAAAGACCCATACGCTCGATTACTGCTTTGTTTTGGCATCGTAACTATAAATCCATATTTCGTCACCTGTCACTATGTCTCACACCAAATTAAACGCCCCTTCGTTGAATCTGGTAAGCATGGCATTGCACCAAGTGACGCGATCGGTTTTTGAAACTCGGTCAAATTGTGTGGGATCCACCGAGAGCATAGCTTTTTCACAACCAAATGTTTGTGTGTAGTGTTGATTGTATTATCTCATGCCTATGCCTAAAGATGCCCGATTCTCATGGTATGTCACATGCCTCTCTGTTTTGATCATACACACACACAGCATAGCGCACAATATCGATGTTTTTGTTGTTCACAGCAGTGGACGGGCGACCATCACGAAATTCGTCACTGAGACTCACACGACCGCGTTTGAATTCTGCAAACCAGATATAAATAGCCGTCTTGGATGGAGCATCATTGCCAAAAGCAGTTTGAAGCCGAGCGAAGCTCCGCTGAGCTGTCAAATTACACTTAAAGTCGTAGAATATCATACTACAAAAATTTTCACGAGCTAAATCCATGGTGATGTAGACAACCAATTTCTAAAATTATTAACTGCCTCCGTGGCCGAACGGTTACCAGGCTGGACTGCCAGGCAGAGGTCCCGGGTTCGAGTCCCGGGCTGGGAGAAATATTTGTATGGCTTACATTTATTTCTCTCGTGAGTTTGGGTGTAATTTGTGGTTGTGCACCTATGTGTGTCCATGGCACCCGCGATACAGGACTTCCCTAGAGTGGGGCTAGTCTAGTCTAGTGTGTGAAAAAAAAATGGCGCCACAATGTAAAAACAAGTGACAGTCAGATGAAACAAACTGTATTCTACAGCCAAAGAGTTCCATTTTCAAATGTTGTAATTACTTTTCAATTTTGTTTACGTAAGTGGCCAGTTCCGGAAACTTATAGTGCGCCCCATGTATAAATTATTTCAAATGCATACCTTAGGTCAATTGGATGAAGGACAGGTCGCTTAGGATAACAAACAAAACGCTTTTTTTCAAAACGTTCTGTAACTTCCTTTGGACGTTGACTCTTTAGTTTCTTGTTTTCTTTTAATTTGATTGCCGCCGCCACCTTTTTTGTATTTTGCCTAGATGTGATCGTCGAAGTAACTGCACTTATTCCGTAGTTTTTATTTAATTGTATTAACGGACGGAAAGCGGTAAGAGGTGCAATCGTTAAGTCCTCGTTATCATTTGCACCGCTAGAAATGCAAAATTGATCTCGAGCTACTGTGATTTCCTGTTCAAATTCGTTGTCAACTGATGCAATAGACAATGTAAAATCTATCTTTTGTTTTAAATAACCAATCTTGTTCATCAAATCGTTTCGGAAGACCTCCAAATCTTGTGTATCAACACTATTAAAATGTTTTTTATCTAGTTCATCAATCGTTCGCTGAAAATTTTATTAAATTTTAATATCTTCACGAAATAAATGACATTTTCTAAAATAATTTCACAATTTACAACAAAAACAATAATTACATAAAATGTAAAAAAAATAGATTTTGTCAGCCGTCAGATTTAGTCAGTGGTACAGTACAGGGCCCGAAATATTGGTTTGTTTGACAAAACAAATATACGCGTATTAGATCCGAAAAAATACTTTCATTTCCTATGTATAATAATCGCGAAAATTTTAAGAACTCGATGTGTAGATTTTTTTAAACATTTTATAAAATATTACAGTTTTAACAACCAATAAAACTTACCTATTATTCTTTCATCAATATCCGGAATCCATCTTGAGTCAAGCGCCTGTGTGTTTTTTACCCCTTAAGTCAGCATTTCCGTGTCCTCTCCGATAGTGGCGCCCCCTTTTCGTCTCGTGGAACTAACTTACTTACGCGCGCACCAAGTGACGGCTCGTCATTATAGCTCATGATGCGCCAGACAGCCCTTATCTGGATTCCGGATATTGATAAAAAAATAATAGGTAAGTTTTACTGGTTGTTAAAACTCTCTATTATTTGTTTGGTATCAATATCCGGAATCCATCTTGAGTGACTTGTTTGTTATCACCTGGTGCGAGAAGCTATGGAACTCGCTATAATGTGTGTTAATTGGTCCGGTTTAATTAATGATATGCAACTTTAACTCCAAAAGGTAAATTATATTGAATGATTGCTAGCTTATAGATATGCTACACAGGTATTACATAATACAATCGAATACATATTGTGATTAATCTCAACGATCATAAGTAACATAACATGATAACTACGCAATTAGCGTACCGGGTCAAAATAATTTGACAGTAAAACAGATTCGGTATAATTTAATGAAGTGTTATCATTATCAATTAATTCTTTTTGACAATATTTTTTAAAAGTATGAATCATTTTCCAAAATTAAGGGACGCCACTGCTGATCTCATGGAGCCAGGAGTTGCTTCAATACCACTTTCTTTTAAAAGAGACTAAACCCAACATCTAATCATTGTTTGGGATGCAGGCTTAACTTCGCCTCTAGCAGCCATAAATAAATTAACAAAATTATGCCTACGATCTTGTGATAGTTTTAACAACTGTTTTATCCAAAAAACTGTATTTAGTTTATGAACGAGGTGTTCTTTAAGTCTGCATCCAGATTGTCTATGATTACAATTATCAGTCTTGGAATCAAAAATAGGCCATAATACTATGCTACTGGTTTCATCTAACAAATTATTATTATTCACGCAGAACAATGTAAGGTCGTGGACCCTACGCCCGGAGGTTATTAGTAATAACAGTGTGCCTTGAGACTTGATACAGATTATTTTCGTCAAAGTTGTATGAACTTAAATAATTAAGCAAATCCTTAGGATTCCAAATTGGTGGTTTAGCTGGCTTTTCGCGGGCAACAAATATAGCTTTAATCATATGTTTTACAAAGAAGTTGGAAGACAAGTCTATGCTAGATCTTAAGTGTGTAAAAGTTGAAATTACCGACTTGTGAACCAAAATTGTTCTGTAGGCCAGACCAACATTACAGTCTAAATGAGCTAGGTAACGACCTACTTGGTCAGCATATTGAATGGGACTCACACCACTTTCTCCATCTCCATGCAGGCCGGTATGTGTTGATCGTAGAGCTCCTCCAGCTCGACATCAGTAGTGGTTGCTCCTGAGCAAACCATTCAGTTAGCATAACTTGCCACCCGAAATCAGCCATGCTTCCAGTTGCAGTTCCTGAACTGCTGGTGGGTGCATGCCCGTATTCGTGTCTAGAAGAACTCTGACTAGGTCTGGAATTAGAATGGGGGATTGTAGTGCCCGACGTTGTACATCTGGTAGCCAAAATACTTTGTTCCATTTCGGAGCAATCAGGATGAATTGACCGCTGTCTTGATTCATGTGCCCGAGGATTCTGGGGATGAGATTCGGTGGTGGAAACAGCCACGCTACTTTGTAGTGCCATTGGTGACAGAAGGCGTTGTGGAGTTATGTGACATCCATCGAGACGTTCTTGAAGCAAAAAGATCTATTTCCGGTGTGCTCGACATTTGAAAGATTCTCATTACCGTTGTCAGATGCCACTCTGGTTGTACTTTCCGGCGTGACAGAGCGTTCACCTCGGCATTGAACCTGCCTGGAAAATATTGTGCTACTATGTGTATATTCTATTTGTCTAGAATTTGGATTAGTTGTCGCGTCTGTTCGAGCAATTTCTTTGACTTTGTCCCACCTTCTTTGTTTATATAGGACACAACAGTTCGGTTTTCTGTCGGAAGAAGCACTTGTGCATTTTGTAAATGATGAGCTTGATGCAGGATCGCCACGTGAACAGCGAACATCTCCTTTCGGTTGGCACGCCATGTTTGCTGTTGTATTGTCCAGGAACCGTCGATACTGGTGTCGTCGAGCTGAGCACCCCATCCTATGTCGGATACATCCGTGGTTAACAATGGTGAGTTATGGCACTCGTGTGTATAGACATGAACTCTCCCAAGATCTTGGCCCACCACTCCATCTCCGATTGGACTTCATGGGAGATATTTATTCGATGAAATGGAAAATTCTTTGGCAACAGTCGACTGAAGTATTGCACTGTGCGACTGTGGAGCCGGCCCCGTCTGGTTACAAACGTTGCGAAGTTGATTCTCCACATTAACTTCTGGTATTGTTTCAGGGACCACTTGCCTTTCTCGAGCTGTTCGTGAAGTGCTTTGCGTAGCTATAGACACTTCCGCTCTGACAGGGACTTTGCGTTGCGTTTTGTGTCCCAAGTTATGCCGAGAAACTCGAGGCATTGTGTCGGAACTAAAACAGACTTGTCGTAATTGACTGTCCAGCCGAGAGTATGCATGATCTTTACTGTGAACGCTACGTCGGTCTACAGCTGTTCCTTGGATTGGTTCGCCAGCAAAAAGTCGTCCAAATAAACCACGCATCTGACACCGTGATTTCTTAGTAATTCTGCCACCCAGTTGGTGATTGTAGCAAAAGTCCTGGGTGCTGATGAAAGGCCAAAAGGCAATCATGTCATCTGCAGCAGCTGATGTTGAAGTGGATCGTGATGATAGTTGAGCCTCAGGAATCTGCGATGCTGTTGAGAAATGGGCACGTGGAAGTACGCTTGGCTTAAATCTAGTTTCGCCATCCAGTCCTGACTCTGCAGAAACTCTGGTACACGGAAATGACTGAAGAGTTTAAACGGTTTTGTCATAACGAACTGATTCAGCTGTTTGAGGTTGAAGATAGGCCGGAATATGTCGTCCGACTTGGGCACCAGAAAGAACGTCGACAGGTAGCTGGAACTTAGCTCTGCCTCTTCTAGCACATCTGCTTCCAACATAGCTTGAACCTGTGCAGTTATATGGTAGGATGATTATGTTCGGTAACATTGCATGACTTTTGAGCTTGGAAATATTAGTCGCGGCTTGAGTACAAAAGGTATGCGTACGCCGTTCAATAACTGAAAAATTTCTTTCGCCTTGAAATTGTCTCGAGTCACTCGCGACGTTTACCTTTAAATGAGGAGCGGCCCTCCGTTTTCTCAACCTTCTGTCTATCGTGGTTGACTCGGCCTCGTTTTGAGGAGGGGTTCCGACGAAAAAATGTATCATCAGGCTGCTTGCTAGTTGACGGCTTAGGGTTTTGATAAAAGTTTTCTTTGGATTGAGTTTTCATCCCTGGTTTTGACACGAAGACAAGTTCCCACCCAATTTTTTGAAGATAGTTTTGAACTAATTCTTCATTAAAAAGTTAAGCAGAACTAGGTGGAATTTTATACAAAACGTCACGATGATATTCCTCAGAAATATGGCATAATAAGGTCTCCCTGCGAGTGTAATAAGATCCGCTCGTCTTCCACAAACTATTTGTAATAAATCATTCGTCATTTTACTATAAAAGAATCTTCTTTAGAAAACATGTTTTGCACTTTGTCGAATAGATAACTAGGTGTCAATAAGTCTTTGGAATCACACGCCCAATCGACAAGCGTTTGCAACGATCTTTATAATTCGTCTTTTTGTGTTAGCAAGGCATTGGTCAGTGCAGCAAATGAACGTTCCAGCAAATATGAACGAAAATCATCTTTTAACATTGCACTTTCGAATCGTTTCAACTCATCATTTACATTGCCAGGGGTAGTTAAATATTTCTTTTGTCCATCGATAAAACGAATAGCATACCAATCATCGCATTTAAAACGTTGTAAATCGGATAATGTCTTCAAGAAATTTTCGTTCGATTTTCCGTAAACCGGATCTTTAACTGTAGTACCAACTTAACTAACTTAACCGATAAAACGTTAAGCTTATAACTCTTATCACACTCGCCGGGACGCCTTAAACTTAAGTCATTTGAAGCAACGGGTTCACTTTCAATGTTTAAATATGAATTCCTGTTTTCCAAATTTGCGGTTAGGAGATTTATCAAAAGCGAGACTTGCTGGGACAAGAATTAAAAATGTGCGTAACTTAAAATCTTTCCTTGCTTTACTTCTCTCGGGGCTTGAAGCCCCGCTCGACGACGATTCGTCATCTCCGCTATCCGAACACGACGATGAAGAATATTTTCGCTTACGGGAATTCGAATTTTTATTTTCGTTAACACTTTCAGACGCAGTTTTTTCACTTTCCCTATCTTTGTTCTTCATTATAACGGGAGCGGAAACTTTACAACTAAAATCACACGCTTTTTAACACTGGAATAATACTTTTTTCGCGTAGATTTATTGTAATAGCGCTGTCTTGCGCACGGCGCGTCTGGTGCCCGCGTAAGTAAGTTAGTTCCAAGAGACGAAAAGAGGGCGCCACTATCGGAGAGGAAACGGAAATGCTGACTTAAAGGGTAAAAAAGACAGGCGCTGGACTCAATATGGATTCGGATATTGATAATAAACAAATACTGTTATATTTTATACAATAGAAGTCAATGCGATAGACCAATAAATATTCTCTAGAATCTTTACCAGTAAAGCAGAAATTTACGCTTACTTGCCAAAAACCTTTCGTTGACTGATAAGAGGAATAAAGATCATATATTTGTTTTCCTAAATTTTCATAAATAGCGTAATGCTGCTCCTTTTTCATTAAGCCATTCAATTGAAGAAGACCAACTTTGGATTTCAGCTTCTCATCCATTTCATCACGATTAGCTTTAACTTGTTCGAGTACACTTAATTGGCTTTCGAGGGACTAAAATTGTGTTAATTTATATCAGGATTGCAATAAAAGTAGCACAACAAGTATATACAGATCAATGTACTTTTGTGAAATCTTGTGAACTTGAACAAAGAGTTGCAGTTGAGTGTCCCCTCAAGCAGGGCCCACTGCTATTTAGCAATGAATAGACGCCACTGATACAAATCTGTACCTTGCATTTAATGAAGTTAAAAGTTTAAAAAAAATGTAGTTTAACGGCGTCTGTAGAAAATAGTGCACTCCAAATATTTTCAATGCCGTTTATGACTCGATTGCATTATTGATGTCATCACAGTTTTTATGATATTAAGTGGCGGGACTAACAAGGTACAGGGCGCCTACGATAACCTTTCCAAAACAATCTTATTTCAATGTAATCTTAAAGTAAGCTTATTACAATATTACTCATATTCGTACCATGATAAACTTGTCAACCAAGTAATGTATTATTGCTAAAGTGATTGAAAGAATAAATAATTTCCCAATATTGTCTATTCCTTACTAAAAATAGGAAACAGATAACGCTATGTGAATTATATAATGCCATCTCTTTCTTTTTTGGTGTTCCGAATCGTGTTATCGTAGTATAATGTTTAAGTACTTAATGGTATTTACATTCACAGAATTTTGGCTGTTAAAAAAGTATGTAATAATAAAATCTATTAAAATTACGTTGTTTTCGATAATTATTCCGCATTTTCATGAAGAAAAATAAATGAAACATCCGAGTCTTGATAGTCACGTTGTGAATTCGGAACTATAGTCCAGTGTCAACTGTTAGTTTCGTCAAGGAGCATATAGATGGCGTTGTTATAATTTTACGAAATAAAAATCGCGTATTTTTATTTAACGAGAAATTATTTTCTACGTGCTATTAAATAAAAAATAAACACAATATTGAAGAGATATATGCATATAATTAAGTTCAACTTAACTTTTAAACATTACAAATTAATATTAAGATAATAAAACTGAAAATAATATTGTTTCCATTGCATCCGTGTAACTATTTTAAGATTGCTAAATTTGACATAAGAGCAATATTACTTCAATGTTAAAGTCGCATCGTAGTACGAACTGAGTGAATGAATAGTCACAAAGCTGCCAATAAAACATCATAGTTTTAACATTACAATAAGCTTACTTTAAGCGCGTTATGGTACGAAAACTCAATGTAAGGTTAAAGTAATATTGTTTTAAGAGGTTGTGGTAGGCCCCAGTTCTTGAGTACAGGAATATACTGCCACTTTACATATTTCTGCTGCCAAACAGTAATGTGAGCGTAACAGCGTTCTGGCTTTAAAGGGTGCTGGTGAAATTACAGGCACATGACACTTGTCAACTTATGTCTCAGGGTGACGGGCGCAGTGTCAACGTCCCCAAAATCTTTGCGATTTAAAGCTCTGAGTGAACACTGCTGTGGACAGGCTTGTTGCTTACGGCAGGCACACGACTCGTTCGTTCTGTCACTAAGTATAATTAAAAAGAAAAGCTTTGTCTTGTGACGTATTGTGTTCATAAAATGTTTGACAAGATTTTTTGTGGGAAACTAAGCAAAAATAAATTCGATAAACGAAATATATATATATAGACCTTGGGAGACCTGAACACAATGCTCGAAGATCTCAGTAGTGTTTCCCAAAGAGTGGGTTTTAAGATGAACATGGACAAGACAAAGATCATGTCGAATGTCCATGTTGTACCCGCTCCAGATAAAATGCGGAGCATTACACTCGAAGTTGTTGACCATACGTACACCTGGGGCAGACAGTCCGGTTAGGTAAGTCCAACTTTGAGAAAGAGATCTCTCGTCGAATCCAGCTCGGATGGGCAGCGCTCGGGAAACTACAAAAAATCTTTGCGTCCAAATTACCTCAACGTCCCAAGATGAAAGTCTTTGACCAGTGTGTGTTGCCAGTGATCACATATGGATCAGAAACGTGGTACCTCACTATGGGCCTCATAACAAGGCTCAAGGTCACTCAGCGGGCAATGGAGAGAGCGATGCTCGATATTTCCCTACGTGATAGAATCAGAAATGAGGAAATCCGTAGGAGAACTAAGTTAACCGACATAGCTCGAAGAATTGCTCAGCTGAAGTGGCAGTGGGCGGGGCACATAGCTAGGAGAACCGATGGCCGTTGGGGCGGAAAGGTTCTTCAATGGTGATCGCGCACCGGACGACGTTCAGTGGGTAGGCCCCCCACCAGGTGGACCGACGATCTGGTGAAGGTCGCGGGAAGCCGATGGATGCGGGCAGCGCAGGACCTATCGTCGTGGAGATCGTTGGGGGAGGCTTATGCCCAGCAGTGGGCGTCGTATGGCTGAATGATGATGATGATGATGATGAAATAAATAAATACTAGACAGAATACTACCAGCAAATAATCAATAATAGTTCGTTTTTAAAATAACGTACTTGTAAGTCTTCGTGCATATCATGTTGAGCTTTACATAGAGTTTGTTGTAGATCATTAGTACGCTGCAACTCAGTCTTAAGCGTGTTTATTTTTTTTTTGAAGTCTTCCACAGCTATAAGCATTTTTATGAATGTAAAAAATATGTTTAAATGTAAACTGTAAACTAAAAGTTGTACACAGTAAGCAGTACTAGTAAAATGTAAACTATTTAAATGTAAACTGATGTCATGGCTCCTTACTGTTGGGTAATTTAATGAAAAATTTCAAATAGTGCAGATTTTTTCCGGAAACAATTCTGAAAAATTAAAAAGTTTTGGCAAAATATAATTCAAAGGCTCATACTTCGTTCAGAAATATCTATTGAAGTTTATTATTAAGCATGAATTATAAAATAAAATTGTATAGCTAAACGTGTTACAGAAAAACAAGTTTTAAAATGACTGGATACGAAAGAAATCTTTTTAGTGACTACATCGTTTTAGTTCTGTAAATTCAACTTTTGATAGGAGTCAACGTCAAATGTGGAAAAAAATATAGGAAAAATATCCGGAAAAATACGATTTTTCCAAAACGGAAGTTATTAAGTTATACGTCGTTATATATCGCACCCTTAAAGTAATAAGACCACATCTGAAAAATGACAACTTTTCAGGGAGACTTAAAGTTTCTACGAAGTTAATTAGTCGATAAGTTTTAAGCATAAAAAATTAGCATAGATGTAAAATTTTACATATACTTGTATAATTTGTTTTATGCAATTCGTATTATTGTTACGACTTTCATATTGTTATAATAGCACTTTTGACGTATAGTCATGTGGATTTATTATAGCAATGGTACGGTATAAATTTTAATTGTATAAATTTAACTGCCTCCGTGGCCGAACGGTTACCATGCCGAACTGTCACGCAGTGGTCCCAGGTTCAATTCTCGGGCCGTGAGAAATATTCGTATGGCCTACATCTATTTTTCTCGTGAGTTTGGGTGTAATTTGTGATTGTCTATGTGTGTGTCCAAGGCACCCGCGACACAGGGTTTCTTTAGTGCGGGGCTATGTTGAGTGCGTGTGTTATTAAAAAAAATCTCATCAAATTGGACGAAAAAAAACCAAAATGTATATTCATTATATTTTTCGTATCTTCATGACGTGACAGTAGCTTACCATTATAATATGGAAATAATTCTGTTATATAATACTCAATAGTGTAATTATTTATTTCACATGTTTTCACACTTAAAACTTTGATTTTGTTTATCGAAAAATTCTTAAAACCATGTAAAATCCTGAGTGTCGCGAGTCTCCATTGCGTTTTACAATTTTGATACCTAAGTGTCTTGCATAGTCTTTTTCGTCGCGAATCAATTGTAAAACCGTTATTTTATTATCTGTTTCAGACATTTTCGACGACTAATCGCAATCATTTGCCGTGTATACTCTTCAAAATAAGTTTAAAAGGCGGGAATACTTTGTCGCTACTTTTTTAAATTTCTGTTCAGAGGAGAAGACTATAAACTGAAACGCGTGTCACGCACTGGCGGCACCGCTTAGTATGTCCTGTAGATTGTAATGTAGCCTGGAGAGCGTAGTAGCCTCAGCAGCCTCAGCGTCCACGCGTCTTGCTTAGCGAGTTTAAAAGTTCAAAAAGAAAAGAAACAGAGGAAATAAATCCAGTTTTATAAATATTTATTCCGATATTACTTTATTTTGCGATCTTTTAAATGTTTATCGCACAAGAGATTTTTGGTAACTGGTAAACAGGTTAAAAATTGAAGAGTGACGATGGCACGAAACAAAATCAGAATGGCGAGGCAAAGGAATTAAAAGACGATTCAAATTTAAAAACGAGTGGCCAGAAACCGGAGAAAAGGCGATAAAAAGGTGGGAAGACGATTTAAGGAGGTCACATCGTCACAAAACATTCAGTCATACGTTTAAGTAGGTAGAACGTAATGACATTAGGGATTAAAAGAACTGGCGGTAAAAGAAAACGGCGGAATACAATTCAGATCTTACTAGTATGAATAATAATGTCCTTCTACAGGTCATATAAATTTTTTTCATAAAATAATTTTCACGAATTTGTAAAGACTTTCTTGTGAAGTGTAACGTGTAGACTTGTTAGTTTTGAGAAACGGTATACAGTATAAGCAGTGGACTAGTTAACCACAGTCGCACTATGTAAGCTATTGCTTAATTTACCTTCTGGATCTCCCTGACCTTTGGTATTCGCTTCTTCCATGCTATCCAGCGCTTCTTCGAGATTGTACTGCATTTGGCTTAATTGTTCTTGGTAATCAGTCATCTGAAACATTTAGTTTTTACAAAGGATTAAACATTTCTTTTGTTTACTTCCTGTAAGGGTCTACATTTAAAGAATACACTAGGTTATGATGACGTTGACGGTGAAGTATGTTTACCCAAGAATTGCTTGTATATATAAAGTTAATTGTGTAAATCTATATTGTGTAAATATTTTGGGATATATATATATATATATACATATATATATATATATCTCTCTCTCTTTTGAATATTATTGTCGTGTCAAGGCTGCCCTTAAATTACCTGATAACAATTGTCACATGCGCCTGAACATCATTACTTATACTCTAAATT